>NC_135550.1:28579175-28934175 GCF_964340395.1 Glandiceps talaboti | reverse complement strand
GTATGTATATTGTGTGTATACTGATACTCGAGGCGTGTTACAACACCGAAGTGGACTGTTAAATAGTGTCTATGTACACTGTATCCTCGTTGTTCACATTTCAGACAACAACAAAATCACATTTAGAAATAATATCAACCCACCCACCCACCCACATGCATGCATATACATACATACATACATACATACATACATACATGCATACATACATACATACATACATACATACATACATACATACATCCATCCATCCATCCATCCATACATACATACATACATACATACATACATACATACATACATACATACATACATACATACATACATACATACATACATACATACAACGATCGTTCAGTGGGGTACATATATACTTGCATTTACGTTACACCTGGCTAGAAGCCCCCTGTTACATGTATGTCGATCGGTAGCCTATATGGACTTCGGTAAACACTTTAATAAATTCGATGAATTTTGGGAATCGTGGAGGATAGCCAGCTTACTTGTTAGTTTATTGGATCATCTTGAGATTCTGTCTAGGGAAATTATCAAACTTGGAGATACACCTACCACTGACTGAATTTAAGACCTAGATACAAATTGTTACAGTCACCTTTACCGAGTGCCACCTCTCATTGTCTCTTCGTCCCTTTTCTTTGCTCGCCATATCGTCATTACCTATGACCGGGGGGGGGGGGGGCTCACTCAAAAAATGCTAAGCAATAAGAGGGGGGTACTCAAAATGAATAAACTACATCAACCATATTATGAGGAAATTCAATTTCAAAATAAAAAGTTTGGTTTGTATGCACGTATACGTACGTACGTATGTATGTATGTATGTATGTATGTATGTATGTATGTATGTATGTGTGTGTGTGTGTCAATGCAACACTCAACCTCACTTTGTGTAATGTTTGTAGAACGCCATTAACAGTTATGACTGTAAAATGGTGGGGGGGGGAGTTACTTAAAGATATCAAGTCAGGCAGGGGGTGGGGGTTACTCAAATTGTATGGATTTTTAAAATTCCTCCGACCCCCCCCCCAGGTCATAAATAATGAAGGCTTCCTAAGATGCATATTTTTTTCAATTCGATTTGGGAAAAAATGAAGAAGATAAAACGAGTGCACTTCCTTATGAATCTATTGGGATCCAGGTTAATTCGTCAAATGTGTCTTCTTGAATCGAGTGCAACCCAAGTATCAGTTGGGTAGTATCTGTGAAGTCGGTTGTGACTATACCTCGGTACTCGGTTTCATCATTGTTCTTATCATCAGAATCTTCGAGTGTCGGTCAAACTAGGAGTGATGTGACCTTGCGGTGCATGCTTTGTGGTTTCTCGCACCCACTTCATAAAAGATGTTAAATATTAAGAGTTGGCGATAACTAGTACACTGTAAATATGGGCTTTATTTGGTAACAATAAAAAAGCGAACACATACTACAAATCATGTAAAATGACATGTATTACATTGCGACCATACATAAATCATAGGCTATTGACAGCAATGAGTCGAATTTAAGTACAATAAGTAAATTGTTCAGTATGTCATCGTTGCTATGAAACTAGGAATGATTCACAAAGTTGAAATAAAGATATATTGTTTAAAATACATTGTCTAATAAATCTATGCTAGAAGAAGACTTGTTACAAGATGTGTGTTAATACCTAACAAAGCACAACTGTGGAATATCTTATTAAAAGGGAAAGTACAATTAGTGGCATGTCATGGTATCCATGATAAGCAACTATAGCAATAAGATCACAAAAACTGTGTTAATACAAATGCTAGAACGGTTACGATAGCTGTGTTAATACAAATACTAGAACGGTTACGATAGCTGTGTTAATACAAATACTAGAACGGTTACGATAGCTGTGTTAATACAAATGCTAGAACGGTTACGATAGCTGTGTTAATACAAATACTAGAACGGTAACGATAGCTGTGTTAATACAAATGCTAGAACGGTTACGATAGCTGTCGCAGTGATGTAACTGCTTCCACCCGTTGCTGGGTCTATAAAGCCATGATCGCTAATGATTTGAGCTAACAATAAAGCTGAATTTTTGGCTTCGCGTGGACGGTCATCGTCTGTAAAATTGACATAATGCATCCCGAAACGTTCGCTGTATCCTGCACCCCATTCGAAGTTGTCCATAAGTGACCATGCTGTGTACCCTTTGCAGTTCACGCCATCGATCTTGACAGCTGAAAAAGAAAACACGAAAGTCGTCATAGTTTGAACAAGCCTAGTCCAGCGATTGCAAAGTATTTCAATAACCCTAGGTATTTGCCGTTCTGAAAACATTTGCGATATTTTGTTTCTGAGAAATCGTCATGTCACTATCAAAAGGTGTCCTGGAACTTGTTTTTCGACTTTTGAATATTTAAATGGAGATTGTTTGTAACGGTGTTCTGGTGCTGCGGACGCAGTTGTTGCCATGCCAGCTTACGGTTGTCGTTAACGAGTTACAAACTTGAAGGAAAAATGCAAACATATCATTTTCATACGTTACCTTTTAATACTTCATTCATGTATGACTTAAAATATTTGATTCTGCTTTCGTCATTCAATTCATACACATCCTTAGTTGACACTCCATTTTCTGTGACGTAGGACTCGATGCCATCATATTCATTATGGATCCAGTTCAGTATTCCTCTAATACCCCAAGGCACTGGTTTCAACCAATCAGATCCTGATGTTGGCCAGCTTTCTTCCTTCCAAGACGGAATGTTTACATCCTTCCCCCAATAACCTGGTAAACTATAGTCTTGACTTTCGGCATTTACAACATAATTCGTGCTGTAGTGATTAAGTCCATAGAAATCTCCGGTATTCGCGATAAAGAGTTTCTCTTCTTCTGTAAATTCGGGTAGTCGAGACTGGTTGTACCCTTGTTCTGCACTTATGTTGGCTATTCTGGTTTTCATGATTTCAGGATAATCACCGTTCTTGTAGATCGGATGGCCAAACCAACCCAGTGCAAACTGCATGGCTTGTTCCGATGCGGCTACATGATCAGGATTAGTTGGGTCGTGTGGTTCACTCCAATCAGAGTTAAGAGTTATTCCAACCATGCCTTTCTGGGTACTTCTGTAGTTGTCATCGTAATTGTGCCAGGCTTCTGCATGGGCCTTGATCAAATGATGGGCAACAAGGTAAGGAATATGACCGGGAGCAACGACACCAGGTGCGAAAACACCACTTTCATATCCCAGTAAAGCAACGATCCACGGTTCATTAAAGGTGATCCAGTACTTTACACGATCGCCAAATCTGTCGAAGCATAAATCTGCATAGTCATTAAAGTCGCTGATGCTCTCTTCGCCTATCCATCCTTCATAACTGTCATTTAAAGCTTGAGGCAGATCCCAATGGTACAATGTTACCATGGGTTGTATTCCGTTCGCTAGAAGTTCATCAATCAAGTTGTTGTAGTACTGTATACCAAGTTCGTTGACGTTATTGATGGTGCCATCTGGTAGAACACGTGACCAAGAGATAGAAAACCGGTAATACTCCAGTCCTAAATCTACCATGAGAGCAACGTCAACTTCGTATTTGTGGTAACTGTCACATGCAACGTCTCCGTTGTCACCGTTATAGGTTTTGCCATCAGTATGCGCATGAGTGTCCCAGATACTCGGCTCTCTTCCATCAACGTCCCAAGCTCCTTCGATTTGGTAAGCTGACGTTGCGGAACTGAAGATAAAATCGTCGGGGAATGTATCATAGTAAAGAGCATCTCTTTCTGGATCTTGGAACTCATCGTAAACGAACTCAACACCAAGAGTGAGTTTGAAGAGAAGGAGAAGAGTGAATCCTCTGTGCACTTTCATGATGCTAGGATTGGTAGCTGAATTATTCCAACTATACCTTTCCAATGTTGAGTTGACTGTTTTGTTAATGTATTGTGCCCTGTGAACTTTTCTGTTTGATGTACAGCTCTAAGGTCAAATTAACATGTACGATATTCGTGGCATAGCTTAGTTTTGGTACACACTTCCATATTAATCAATAGTAATTGCCCGGATGTCATGCATCGACAGGGTGGCAATAGCACTTTATAGCAAACGCAGCAAGGTGGTTTGTTTAAGAATCTCGTCTCGACCAATCAGCTGTTACTGATAAGGAGACCACTTATGTCGATATATGTGCATTTTTGTATCAGTACACCGCCACAATGTGTACACGTGAAGTGAAAAACAACAACTTAGAACTAATTTATGGAGAAGACCAGGTAGGCCTAAAGGTCAAAATGTGGAATTTGATTATTTTGTTAACATTTAGACAGTCGTTCGTGCCCTTTTTGCTACGTTTCATCTAAATCAAAGTCGTCGCCTCGCTCCGTAGCACTGGATACTAATGCGTACTGATAGGAAATACGATTGCCGGAGGCATGTTTCACTCGCTGATCAGTACGTGGTTATAGTATTGATCCGGATCGGAGCGAGGCAACGACTTTAGTTTTAGATAAAACGTAGCAAAAAGGCACGAACGACTGTCGACAGTCTAGCAAATTATGTTAGACTTACAGTATCAATCATCAACTATTTGATTTGCCAATATCTGTTTGTGGTCGATTCGATTAAACAATATATCCATTCGATCGATCGATAGATTTTCAGGTCAGGTTGATCGATCGATCGACCGATTGATTGATTGATTGATTCAGTGCTGAGTTGATTCATTATGACGATGACTGCAACGCTTGATTTAATATAACATCTCTTTCAGACAGCAAACTGTCTATCCAATCAGAATCCAGACAGCAAACTGTCTATCCAATCAGAATCCAGACAGCAAACTGTCTATCCAATCGGAATCCAATCAATCATTTCGCTATTGAATACATCATCAATCATAATATGTTCTTCCTAAACCAGCTATCTATGAGCTACTAGTATTTGTGTACCATGTACCACCGATGCTACCCTTGGTGTAAAAGTCAATCATGCAAACTGAACTGGCCTGAATTGAAGTGAATTATGCCCCACCCCAATCCCCAGTGCTGTACACTCATTGTCGGGGGAAAAGGACACCTCTCTATAGTCAAGTTACATGTTGAAATTCTGTAGTTTGTACTCTGTACTGTGCATGTAATGGGTCCATGACTAACGTCGACCAAGTGACATCCTACCATGAGTCCTAATCTATCTAGAGATGGAATAATTCGTTATGTTGTCGTCACTTTAATCGACCAATTTGTGTTAAGGGAGCCTTCAGTATTTACAAGAGGGAGGGCCGGAGGAATCGGGGGTGGGTCACATTTTACAAACCTGTTCTTGGAGGAGGGCCATATTTTGCATTACAATATTTGGGGAGGGTCACATTTTACAATCCATAGTTTTGTGACCAAATTGAAGATTCGATTATTGTCAATTTGTTTTGTGTTATGAGATGAAAAAATGGGATGAGCACTCAACATTTATTTTTACGAGTACTTTACATGCCAAAATACAAAAAGTAAAATACATATATTGTAAGAAAATTGTTTTATAAAACGATGCATTTTGTTGAATGTACCCGTCTCACTCACACTGTACGTGAATGTTGTTGTTAAAATATGATGGCGATGGTAGCAGTGATGATGATGATGATGATGATGATGATGATGATGATGATGATGATGATTATGATTTAGTTTTAAATGTAATAGAGAACACGGACAGTGATACATGTACTGACTCAAGTAGTACCAGTGAGTCAGATTAGAGTGACACTGATAATGGCAATACTGAAGGTGAACGTGATGATGATGATGATGATGATGATGATGATGATGACAATGATATGAGGGAACTTAAGGTAACTAGCCAGTCTTTTACTGTTTGTCACTTTATATGTACAAATATTGCTTTCTCATACAAAGTCAAAATCATTTAATTTGTATGTATACATATAATGGGAATATTGATTAACGTTCAGTATATGCAGTTGTCATGGGGAGGGTCATGTTTTACAAAATGGGACAAAGGGAAGGGTCACTTTTTACAAATGTAGAATGAGGGAGGGTCATGTTTTAGTTAACAGACCATGTGTGATTTCCTCCGACCCTCCCCCTTGTAAATACTGAAGGCTCCCTAAGCGATCCAATTTCGAATTAAATATAATTTCGGAATTTGGCTTATTGATTTTTTCATTTCGAATTTGTGACATTAGCTTTTGAGGAACTCCAGACGAAAATCCAAATACCAACAGCATTTCACCTTACCGGAATGTTAGGGGCACTATTTCTTGTTACATTTTGTTGAATCAGAGGGAACATCAAAGTTCGTAACGTCATATTTGGTCCGACGCAAAAAGAAAAAAGGCTTGCTACACCTGACCAGTAATCATGGAAATAACAAGCAGATGTTCAGCAATTATGAGGAGTGAAGCAACAAACTGTGTCACTACTAGAAAGGTCGTGAAAATTGAGGACAAAATATGACGGAGAGGGGGACATCTTCCTCCAGACCACTCCTTGATAATTAACGAAAGCTTCGATACCATTTCCATGATGCAGTCAACGGGTAGGTTTGTTATTTTAATCACCATTCTGTTTCGTGTCAAGTTTATGGCGATGTCAGGAAACGCCATCGTCGCAAAACCACAACGCGCCGTCCCCTTTTATTTCGAAGTGTAGCGGAAGAAATAACAGCTCTGGTTTGCGAGAATGGGAAACGCGTATACACGCGAGTTACTGTTGTCATGCCTAGCCGATTACGGCAAAGGTGTGAACGTAGAGTAATTTACATATTGACATTTGACATGTACTCTTAACATGCTGATTAATCATACATAATTATGCATTACCTAATTAAATAATCGGTCAACCAATCACTGAATCAATATCTCGAGCTCAGAATTAGATGACAGGAGGGATGGGGGGGGGGGGGGTTACATTAGCTGGTACACCGAACATGGCATCCATTTTTTTAAACCCACGCTATGAAAAGACCATTGACATATTAGAAAAAATTCAAAGCTGATTCCAAAACTGAGAATTGTAAATTGCCGGATAGACTGAAGACAATTTGCATACATTACATTGGAAGAAAGAAGGAGGAGAGGCGACTTGATTCAAGTCTTTCGGTTCATCAAGGGATTTGACAAAATTGCCAGGGGACTATAAGTCGAGTTAAGCATCGTGAAACCATCAGGATAAGAGGAATTCGCAAAATCTAGTGACTGACTCGATATCAGGAAATATTTCTTCTCACAGCGCGTGACGTTAAAAGACGCAAACAGTCTTGTACAAATTGAAATGTTATAGGGTTGGTCGTGTTTAACCAGGGGGAGGGGTGTTGGTGTTTTATATCTTAACATTGCCTTCTTAAAGTCACGCCCCAAGATCAATGGAGAAAGCCAAAGTGACCCTAGTAAACATTTCATTTTCAACGTAACATTCCTCCCCATCCATGCATATTTTTGGCTTTGCAATTTTACACTCTATGTGACAAAATATTATGTGTAAAATAGTCCTGATCTGACTAAAGTATTGTGATGAGATCCTTCATATATGTTGCGTTTTATAAATATAAATTATTGAGAGAGAGAGAGAGAGAGAGAGAGAGAGAGAGAGAGAGAGAGAGAGAGAGAGAGAGAGAGAGAGAGAGAGAGAGAGAGAGAGAGAGAGAGAGAGAGAGAGAGAGAGAGAGAACAGGTATGGCAACAACAAAAACACGGAAAAAGCATGAACTAGTGCTGTTTTTATATCCCGGAGCGTTTATTCAGTTGAATTTATATACAATACGTCATTCAACACCCCAGATAAATATTAGACTTATGTTAATAACAATGATCAGATGATGACAAGTCTGAGGAAATATTTTGAAGGTATAAAAGTGTTCTAATTATTGCATTCGTCACTTAATAATCAGTATAGTAAACATGAAATATGAACAGACGTTTATGAAAATCTTGCTCAATAGTAGCAACACTTTACAAAATCTTTGCTAATACAAATGCTAGAACGGTTACGATAGCTGTCGCTGTGACGTAACTGCTTCCACCCGTTGCTGGATCTATAAAACCATGATCTTTGACGATTTGAGCTAAAAATAAAGCTGAATTTTTGGCTTGGCGTGGACGGTCATCGTCTGTAAAGTTGACGTAATGCATCCCGAAACGTTCACTATATCCCGACCCCCATTCGAAGTTGTCCATAAGTGACCATGCTGTGTACCCTTTGCAGTTCACGCCATCGATCTTGACAGCTGAAAAAGAAAACACAAAAGGAGTATCGTAATAAATCCTGCACTGATTGCAATATATTTTCCCAACCTAAACTACCGAACCTTTCAGATAGACTTTTTTTGACATATTCAGTTCTAGTACTTACAACCTTGCCAGAGTGCATTTTACTTAATGATAAACCTACAAGTTTGCTGTCATACTGTGGTTCAATCATGTCATTCAATGTGCTGAGTTATATTGCTGCTACTGTCATAATTGTTGTCACATACAGTAATTTCAATGCTGTCATTTAACAGTTTTATATCCCTCGTTCAGTTGTCTTGAAAACATAGAATTCGTCAACGTAATATATCACTTTACCTTTTAAGACTTCGTTCATGTATGATTTATAATATTTGATTCTGCTTTCGTCATTCAATTCATACACATCCTTAGTTGACACTCCATTTTCTGTGACGTAGGACTCGATGCCATCATATTCATTGTGGATCCAGTTCAGTATTCCTCTAATACCCCAAGGCACTGGTTTCAACCAACTTGATCCCGATGTTGGCCAGCTTTCTTCCTTCCAGGATGGAATGTTGCTATCCTTCCCCCAATATGGTGGTAAACTATAGTCATCGCTATCAGCATTTACAACATAATTTGTGCTGTAGTGATTAAGTCCTAAGAAATCTCCGGTCTTCGCGATAAAGAGTTTCTCTTCATCCGTGAATTCGGGTAGTCGAGACTGGTTGTATCCTTGTTCTGCACTTATTTTAGCTATCCTGGTTTTCATGATTTCAGGATAATCGCCATTTTTGAATACTGGGTGACCAAACCATCCCATGGCAAACTGCATGGCTTGTTCCGATGCAGCAACATGGTTAGCATCAGTTGGGTCGTATGGTTCATTCCAGTCAGAGTTCAGAGTTATTCCCACCATGCCTTTCTGGGTACTTCTGTATTTGTTATTGTAAGTGTGCCAGGCTTCTGCATGGGCCTTGA
The DNA here is from genome assembly GCF_964340395.1 of Glandiceps talaboti. Classification (NCBI taxonomy): domain Eukaryota; kingdom Metazoa; phylum Hemichordata; class Enteropneusta; family Spengelidae; genus Glandiceps; species Glandiceps talaboti. The sequence goes on along the minus strand of NC_135550.1, from coordinate 28,924,995 downwards.
TCAAATGATGGGCAACAAGGTAAGGAATAGGGCCAGGTGCAACGACACCAGGTGCGAAACTACCACTTTCATAGCCCAATAAGGCAACGATCCATGGCTCATTGAAGGTGATCCAAATCTTTACACGATCACCAAATCTGTTGAAGCATAAATCTGCATAGTCATTAAAGTCACTTATTATGTCTTCGCCTATCCATCCTTCATAACTGTCATTTAAAGCTTGAGGCAGATCCCAATGGTACAATGTTACCATGGGTTGTATTCCGTTCGCCAAAAGTTCATCAATCAAGTTGTTGTAGTACTGTATACCAAGTTCGTTGACGTTATTGATGGTGCCATCTGGTAGAACACGTGACCAAGAGATAGAAAACCGGTAATACTCCAGTCCTAACTCTACCATGAGAGCAACGTCAACTTTATATTTATGATAACTGTCACATGCAACGTCTCCGTTGTCACCATTGTACGTTCTACCTTCTATATGTGCATGAGTGTCCCAGATACTCGGTTTTCTGCCGTCTATGTTCCAAGCTCCTTCGATTTGGTAAGCTGACGTTGCAGAACTGAAAATAAAATCATCGGGGAATGTATCATAGTAAAGAGCATCTCTTTCTGGATCTTGGAACTCATCGTAAACGAACTCAACGCCAAGAGTGAGTTTGAAGAGAAGGAGAAGAGTGAATCCTCTGTGTAATTTCATAATGGTGCTCGGTTTACAGATGAATTGCAAGTGCACTATTCTTTGGTAAATTTAATGAACACTTAAAGAACAGTGTGTTTTGAACTTTTTAATACAATCTAAATCTGATAAGTAATCACCAAGCGACCATTCACGACAAAGTTTCAAGTTTTGGCTGTTCACTTCACTGAGCACACCCATGTAGAAACAAGACGGCACAATATAACTCGTGAAATTATATTTATGTAACATTAAACTTTCTACAAGTTCTTGTTCACTATTATTATATAGGATGGCATATGAATTATTCGTTTTAAAGTTATGATGTAGTATCCACAATCAGACATGTTGCGATTTACAATGCTAGATGATTGTTTTTATTTAAGTCCAAGCACAAGGTTAAGTTGCATGGGTAAAATCAATATAACCAAATAAATCACCGTAAATATATAAACAGTTCACATCTAGCGCAAATCTGAAATTCTTTAGATTAATAGTAGATGGTTAAGAAGCCAAGGAAATAAGTGTGTTTTACGTCATTTCTGATTTGAGAAACACTGATTTTAGCAGTCTTAATTTAATACATCGGATTAAATTTTGGATATCGAGATTTGTGGTTATGAAACGTCACGTGCTATAGGTGCCTGGCCAGACATGGTACTTGACGATATCGATTCACCACCTACAGATACCGGGTACTCTTAGATAAGATGGCGAGGACGGATGTGATTGAACACGAATGTAGTTATACAACTGCTGGACTCGTCTTCGACAAACTGGGCGTAGAAATACGTGGGAATTTAATCAACCGTTGAGCAGTGAGTGAGCAAAGATGTGTTAGTAAGGAGAGTAAAATACACGATTGCATAAAACTTTTCTCTTCCTGTTAAACCCAGCTAAAAGATTTTAAAAGTTTCCCCATCACCTTCTCCTGCCTCTCTGTCTGTATGCCTGTCTGTCTGTCTGTCTGTCTGTCTGTCTGTCTGTCTGTCTGTCTGTCTGTCTGTCTGTCTGTCTGTCTGCCTGTCTGTCAGTTTGTCTGTCCGTCCGCCCCCTCTCTCTCTCTTCCCTCTATTTCTCTCTCTCCCCCCTCTCTCTCTCTCTCTCTCTCTCTCTCTCTCTCTCTCTCTCTCTCTCTCTCTCTCTCTCTCTCTCTCTCTCTCTCTCTCTCTCTCTCTCTCTCTCTCTCTCTCTCTCTTATATTATTTTCCTCCGACGTATATCATATATTCCAACTAGCTATTTCAGAAAACCCCAAAGATCTCTGTGTGCACTTCGAAAAGAACGGCCATCCTCACTACTTTGCAGTGCAACGCACTTTGTAATTTACATCAAAAGGTCCTATATATGTTTTCTTGTTATAAGTAGGTACGATTTTACATGTATCACTTCAGATGTCGCCATTAATCATGCATTGTAACCTTTTATCTCTCTGCTTGTTTGTCCGACAAATATATTATCACTGCATTGTTCAGACATCAACAGTGATTTATGGGGTATAGTTTCAAGCAGAGAGCAATTTACAATTGACAACCTCTTTTTCAAACACTGGTATGTATGTTCAAATGGAAATTTATCTGTGGTAAATCATAGTATCGAATTTAACTTTTGTTCCAAACACAAACTTGACAATTTTACCTGAAATTTTCGACTGCTCATCAGCTATTCAGCTCACATTACTATTGTGTATGTGTTATGTACAGTTTGGGCGGATTGAAGCAGAACATCTATATTTTCGTTTACACTAGGAAAACGTGACCGTGACAAGATATCAGGTACGAATTTGTCAATTCCGTTATGAAAGTCTACGAGGTTAAATCATAGATATCGAGGTTCTGACATAGATTTATATAGTAAATTTGATAAAGTTTTTAATATTCCATGGGTTGCCTAATAAGATTTCTGGTAAATCTAATCATTATGTAAAACAATATTTTCGTCAAAAAAATAAAAAAGATTTACTTTTTCGAGAACTATTGATCATTTATCCTATCTTTATATTACCACGGCTATATATTGATATGTTGTTATTCCGGAAAGCGCCCCCAGGGGTGATTTTAGTAATATAGAGTACAACAGTGTTTTGTTTATTGTGGAGGGAAACAGTCTAGTTTTTGGCCGAAATTGCTGTCATCATTTATATCATATATATATTTATTTTTATCTAACAAACAATACTGTGAAATATTTATAAACTATCATGACTACAAATAAACTCGTGGTTACACTAACAAGACAGAAAAAATGCCATAATTACATGTAGGACATCGAAGCCAAGTCCTTCATAGTCTGGATGCCAACGTGGTTTCTAACTAAAGTGGAGGTGTAAATGGTAACGATGCTGTATAGGAACTAAACTAGGTCTTTCATAGTCTAGAGGCTATCCGTGACTTCGAATTTCTTCCCACAATAGAAATCGAAGCCAATGATAGCCATGGGTGTAGCCTCAACTAGACTTATGTTTAGTTCTTTCCTTCCCAGTGACCAGGTCTTCGTATTCAAACGGATAGTCTCTAGACTAACCATGGAAGTACAAAGGTATACATCCATGCAATGGCTTGCTGGTGGCACTTCACACTCTGAATTGCCACTATGGAAAGTGTGCTGATATTCATTTCCCTTTATACTTTAAAGCTGTTAACTGTTTAATCTACTCAAGCCAAGATCCCCTTGCTAGTGTATGTGAGTCGTTACCAAGCCTGTTCACATTGCTTACGGTATAGTATATTCCATTCCATATGAGGGTATGTCATATCATAATTCATATAAACGGACTATACCGTAAACATGCTCGTCGTTACCAAATGTACTGTACGTATATCCATCAATTACACAAAGTGCTCAGAAAGTTTCATTTGACCTGATTATAATTTCAATGAATATATTTATTATTAGTTATATTAACTAGCATTTATGATTTATTTGGCTCTCAACATTACCAGTAGTATACACTCCATACTTTACGGATGGCAGAGTAAACACATGACATGGACACATGATTCTACACGTGTTTACCTAGTCAACACCTATCGCCTAAAATCAACACGTCAAAATCTTCGCGTATAAGAAGATAAAATAGAGATAACAGATTATTTAAAAGATTATAAAACTCATTAACATATATAGTACTTTATGACAAAAATAGCAAATGCGATAACATTTTATCAGAAATTCTGATTTTCTTAACCTAACGTGTAAAATTTGCATAGATGTAATACTAGTAAGTATCTAGTGCTTCTGTGTACATATCGACACCAATTTTGAAGATTTCGAACGATCCCTCCCCCAGCCCACCTGACTATGAAAACATAGCTATTGCACTGTATACAAACCCCTTGTTGCTCTAAGTGAGTTAAACAAACACACATATATTTACATTTACCAATTGTTAGCTATAATTGTACAGCCTACTTCATATATTTGAAGTAGTATTCCGTACGTAATATATATTGTACATATTTGTCAATCATGATGGTGTATTAATCGATGTTCAATACATTTAGTGGGATGAGAGAACAAAGTAAACTACACATAATACTGAACAGCCTGGAATTATACCAGGACATCATGTAATGCTATGCCATCGTCGTGAACACACCAGGCCTCTTGTCTTATGTGTCTGCATCACAGTGGTAAAACACGCTACTACAGGAGGTATTACTAAGTATTTCTCAGAGAGGAGAAAATTTACCCTGGTTCGCAAAAATGGTTGTATTTTGCTGTAAGCATCGTAATTATTCAAATGATTTCATTGATTTGCTGAGGAGAGAATTAATACCTACTTGTTGACATATAGTTGGTCAAAAGTTACTAGGTAAAGGGGCAACAAGTAAACCCATTCGCCCCATGCATTATTCACGTTTTTCTCCACGTGTTTCTAGAACTTAATCTTCTTGATTGTATAAATAGGTAAATAGTTAGCTGATACGTCATATTCATGATATTACATGTCGTCTAGTGCTATTCTGCATCGAATAAGAAATTATTCTATACCATGTTAGGATCTAGACAATGCAGTCAAAGCTCTGTACCTTCCTAAAAGATATCATGCTTAGAAAAGATAGCCATGTACAGCCAAAAGAACTTTATCCGTCGAAACGTAAGTGACTGGACCAAGGTTTTGTTTAGGTAATACAGGCTTGAGTGTATGCATCGCAATGGAAATCTATTTTAGCCTGCCTACGTCACTGAAGCTATGACTAATGCTATCTATTCATTCTATGATTCTATGGATGGAATGGGCGTATCTGAGTCACAGATCCAATGCAGCAGACAAGCTAGCTACGAATGTTTACGAAATGTGTCATAATATGTTGAATTTTTAACTGAAGTTGTGGAAGACGTGCAGAATATTTGTAAAGAAGCGTTTTACATAATTAAGTCAAAAGTACTCTGGATGCCAACTGTGGTTTCTAAACCGTTTAGTGGTAACGATACTGTATAGGAACTAGACTAATTAAGAAGTGATTCCACCAAGGATATTGATTTTTCTGAACTACAACAAGAAAGGTGACATTTTAGATCTCTTCGTACAGGTTAGTCTGTAAGGTACGCCGTGACGGGGCGCCCTCACACATCGGCCAACCCCTAACACGAGAGAGGATATGCCTCGAGGGAGCCAGTGAGGGCGAAACGTCACGACATGTCTTACAGTCTACGTACAGCCTACTGACTACCCAATTGGCCAAGTGATTGATTTTTGAAAAGTATTTTTATGTGAGCATCAGCGGGAAGAGCTCAGTAAAACACACGCCAAGCGCCACCAGCGGTATACTAAATTGTACTATTCTTTTTCTATAATTAAAAATAATTTTCAGTTCAATGCACGCTTGTAATTTTAGACGACTCTGGGGTAGAAAGTTTAAAACTTCAACCAATACAAAATAATTGTTTAACTAAAAACACTGTCCATAATTTCAGAATTAACCATATGCAAACCCCTATCATTTGGTTTGCCCCCCCCCCCCCAAAAAAAAAATACAGATAAATCAGGCTTTGCGGCTGCAGTTAGTTTTTTGAGTTTGAACTTTTGATTTTTAAATTATTTTACCTCTTTACCTTTCCGGGCTTTGCAGTAGTTTTTGGGGCTTTGCTTTGCTTTTAATTCGATTTCGAAGCAACATCGTACCTGAAATCATGAAATTATACATTCATCGTATTTTGCATACTCGAAGTGATAAAAAAACAACCAACAAAAACTCACTTATCAAAAACAGCCAACGCTACAATTATTGCAGGTAAGATAAGCTGAAAGACTTTCAGTTGATAACTGTCTGTGTCACTGTAAAATGCGCCAAGCAAAATTAGAGGGCGCCCTTGCAAGTCCGTCAGATGATCGATTTCTAGAAATCTATGCAACAGACGGTCAAGTTTTATATTGTATGCTTCACCTAAAAGTTGACAACAAATCGTGAACTTTTTAGGCACGGTAATAGATTTTGAACCATCATCAGATCTGAAAACATTAAATTATACATTCATCGTAGTTTGCGTATTTGCTTTTGTCATTGTGCATTGTTGGCTTACCGTATTTGTTTTTTAATGGCTTGAATTATGTACATGTCACTTTACACCGCGTAACTTTGATTAAAACAAGTTGCCAAAATAGCTCCACGGATATATATTACAACGTCATGACCGGCAAGATGTCATGAGCTTTTTACAAATTGAATAACCTAAGGGTGACGGATGACAGTTTTTATTCCCAAGACCACTTTAGCATATTGACAACAATATATTTTCTACAAATGAATAGTAAAATTGATTTATTTAACATATGATCTGAGCAAAATATTCCATGTAGATTTTTGTTCCAGTTTTACACTATTCAATAAGATTTTCATGTCAAAAATGTAGATATTCGGATGGGATGATGGGTCATTTCCAAGTTATAGCATACCTACAATGATGCTGTTTATATAAAAAGAGGTGCTACATTACACATATGTGCAAAGGTAAACAATTCCTTTCAATTTTTGTCCAAATTCTACAAAATTCAATTTGTTTCAAAATGGTGCATTTAAATGAGTTAAGGGTCACAATTACAAATCTAGCATTTCAACGTGTGTGTTGACTCTGTAAACAAACGTGGTGACATACTGATTTCTTGCATTTTTTACATATATTCAGATATCACCTTTTTCTTATACTTTGCATATGTAATACATATGCAAAGTATAAGAAAAATGTCACGCATTTTTTTTTAATTTGACAACACCCCCTTTAGGCGAGGACAAACTAAAAGTCAAATGAGTCAATTTCAAAATCACTAAGTTTTGAAATTCTGATTCGAAATAGATTTCCTTTCGTGGAAGAAAGCAGAGTGGGTGTTATAATCTGACACGAGGGCGCTGTTACCATTCCATGGAGCATGCGCACGCATTGAACACGGGGAATCCCCAAAATGGTCCCGACTGTCAATTTCTTCTTTAAAAATATGTTTTGTTCATGAATTGCTTATTTAGTGCCAGGAATTTTACTTGATATTGCGATTTAGAAAAGTAATTTTATCTACTTTGGGGAGAGTATTTGATTTATCATTAGATGTTTTTTAGTTTTTACTGTGGATATCAATCAATCCTTATGCTACTGGCCTTATGTACAAACATTTACAATTGTCATATCGGACACTAGAAAAACTATACTCATACAAAATGTCTAGATATAAATAAGTACAAAGACTATACAAAGTACATGATAAATAAGATAATGAAGTGAAAATAACTAAATACAGAAATAAATTATTTGGTTTCTGTCACGAAATCGAAATGCTATATAAAGATATATGGCGAGACTTCTTTGTATGTACATGTTATTGGTCTTCGTGAGTGTTACAAATTTGTTATAGTGTGGTTATCTATAATAAAATGCTACATGTCACTTTACACCGCGTATCTTATGTCTGTGATTGTACCATACCATTATCATGATATGTCGTCATTCTGACAACCTCTCATGGCAACGTACAAATTAGAGCAACAGAGAAGTTTACTTACCCGATTTAACCTTAAAATTTCCTGGATGTTTTCTAAAATTGTTAGTGGGAAGTGAATTAGTAAGAATTCATATTTCATTTATTATACCTATTACTAGAAAATCTCAAACTATGAAATGATAAAGTAAAATTCGATCTTTCTTTCTGCACTAGAAGTATTTTAGTGTTTAAATTATATGTATCCCAATTTGAAATCATTATTTTTTAAGGACTCAACTTTATCGGCAAGTTATTGAATCGGAAATTCAAACATGCTAAAAAGAAACTTTCCTCTATAAAAAGATGTTTTTGTTCTCTCCGAAGCAATGCGAATACCACATGTACAATGGTAGCCAAAGAGCTCTTTCTTATCAGTGACCGCCCCCGTACTCTAATGTATAAGTCCATCATAATACAATGACGTATGGTCGTGAATAAATACCATAAAGTGTAGTAGTACTCTCGCCACTACTCAAAATGACGCGTCGCAAGATTAGTTGGCAATGTTGCCGTGTTTTTCTTAATTTAACAACGGTAAGTAGGTGGTTGACATTTTGACCGATGTTACTGTTTTCTCAGTTATTCCATCTCCAAACTACTCGCGAATACATTCTGTTTTATTACAAGAGTTAATCGTTCGTAGCAGCGTATCCTTGGTTCACATTCCGTATGTGTAGTCTGGATGCCCACATGATTTCTAAACTAAATCAGGAGTAAATGGTAACGATACTGTATAGGAACTAGACTAGTGTAGCTACTAACAAATATGATTATTTCACTAATCTAAACAATCTTCAAGGATACGGAATGCAGTCTCACAGAAAGGATAAGATATGAATAACTGTTTATATTTTTATCGAACTTCCGTCTCTTCCAACAAGCGTTGCTTTGTATGTTGACAATGTAGATACCGTTCATCAGTGGTATGCTTTATTTGCTCTCAGGTCGGTGAATTGTCAAAAAATGAAGGCTAGCTAAATTTTTAATTCTCGGGTAGGAGATATCTGACATATTGCCTTATCGAATGTTAATAGAAACTAAATACACTGTGAGGGTAAATAACTGAGATTTATAAATTTTTGGGGGCTGAAAAAGGCCTTTCTAAACAAGGAAATAATAAGGCAGCGCAGACAAAAAGTATTATACATATACCATCGCTGCTGTGGTTAATCATTAATGATTGATGTCATTTTAATCTGATGTACACAGTGGTATCATTTAAATATTCTACAAATACATGAAATAACAAAGTCCAACTTAAGACACCATTTTTATTCTAAAAAACCCAGAAAACTCATCTAGTAGAATATTCACCTTGATGTATGCCTCGAGGTAAGTATAACATCATCCCACATCATGATGATCATTGACGAGTTTACGCATGTAGTAGCACAAAGTAGAGTTCAGTCGCGCTATGCAAGTATCATAGTAAAGTGTCTGTCTGTCTGTCTGTCTGTCTGTCTGTCTGTCTGTCTGTCTGTCTGTCTGTCTGTCTGTCTGTTTGTTTGCATTGCAAAGAGCTGGATCAGCATGATATTAAACATTTTTAAAGCACATATAGCTGTAGACTATACAATGCCATCATTGCTATTTTTAATCAATTACACGCCTAACATCCGAGTAGATGACAGTTTCTTGGTACAAGTAAAACCGTATCCTCGACTCTTTCATTTAATTAGTTTATTTTAAATTCTAAACTACAGATATGTCGGTTACTATATGTATAAGCTTAATATTTAGGGAAGTAGAATAACATAAAAATGTTGCAAAAATAATCCAGTAAATCATTAAGGGATTTTGACTGAGTGTGTCTCTCATGAAGGTAGAAGTGACGATTGATATTCAACATTCTCCATTTTTTTGAAGTGTTGCTAAACACGGAAATATACAAACCGTTTGTCGCCTCATGTATGTGTGCACTACTCGTACTACGTGATTGTCTTTGGAAAGTACGATTACACGTGGTATATGTTATAATAGAAGTTTCGTTGTTATGTTGAAGTAAGCTTGTTGACTTTGCATTATTAGATAAATCTAAAGACCTCGTTTTGTTTAAAACAGAGTTGATTTTATGATATAATGAAAACAATAACAGATACTCCATCGTACTTTTACGATTCGTTCGAGCATAGACAGTGGAGGGGAGAACACTGTTTACCATATGGTACACTCTAATGTATTTTCATCGCAGTGATGTGCATAGACATGGTTGAACACTAATCCGTAATAATGCACAATATTCATTTTTGCGACAACATGTCATAAATTCCCATAATTGAGATTGCTAAACTGTAAATGTACGTTTCCCCGTTACTGAGCTATGTGTAATAAGGAACAAAACAAACCCAAATGTCACGCAGAAAAAACAGTTCTTCACGACCAGACACACGGCGTGTACCACGACCTGGCACGGCGAGTACTCTGAACGTGTTATATATATACATTGTATATATATATATATATATATATATATATATATATATATATATATATATATATATATATATATATATATATATATATATATATATATATATATATATATATATATATATATATATATATATATATATATATATATATATATATATATATATATACTTATTCAGTGTAAGAGGTAAGTCATAAACTGAAGGAGAAGCGCTCAATACTGAGAAGTAGAGCTGTATTACACAAAATACACAAGTTATGGTACGGAGCCGTTACTCAGAGTTTCACGCTTGAATGTCGTCCGAAGATCGCATTCAAGCGTGAAACTCTGAGTAACGGCTCCGTACCATAACTTGTGTATTTTGTGTATGTATATATATATATATATATATATATATATATATATATATATATATATATATATATATATATATATATATATATATATATATATATATATATATATAGTTTTGGTAGTACTGGAACTCTTTCTTGGGTGTAACTCGGAGTTTCACGCATATTGCGATCATCGCAATATGCGTGAAACTCCGAGTTACACCCAAGAAAGAGTTCCAGTACTACCAAAACTATTACGCTCTGCCACTGCGGTATAGAGCACTGTCTTAGCAGATTGATACTCACCGAGTTATATATATATATATATATATATATATATATATATATATATATATATAAGAAGCAAATAGCGAAAATAGGCGTGTTATGCTGTCAGTACTAGTGTTTTAATGTTTTAATGTTTTCTTTAAAGCAAGACGTTTCGAAAATGCAATCATGAAAATAAGAAATAACACAATGGGAATAGAGAGGTGGCATACACCCTCCTCCCCCTCCCCATTACCCCACGCGCACACCTTCCGATACTGGGGAAACGTTAAATACCAGCCTATCTATCTAAGGTTATGCCTGAAGGATATACCTAATCTAGTTTGCGTGTCCTACTGAATTAGCTGCAAGAGTTAGGGTTGAGATCAATAGTTCAATGTATGAAAAAATACTAAATTGTTATGACTTAGCAATCAGACCCCAGCTCCCTTTCTGATTAATCTGGCCAAAATAGAAATTTTTTCAGACAATCACTTTCAAATCAGTGTTTATTAGTAGTAGTGCTATGAATACAAAGCCAGTATGTAGTGAGTAAACAAAAGTTCGTTTGTTGACACTTTACTTTATTTAAATGTCATGCATTTACAGTAGCGAAAATTCTTCCATTTCTCAATTTGACATTTTTGAAAGAAATATTTGTATTTAGGGGTACAAAACATCCATTAAAAGTAAAATCGATTTTGTAGGATGAGAACTAAATGGTTCAATTCCCCCCACCCCGGCCACCCCCCAAAGTAAAAGAATTTATTTTTTATTATCCCACATTGAACTATTGATCACGCCCTTAGCGCTAGTAAATGCATGTACATTAGGGTATATAATCATAAGTCAGTGTTGTCAGATTCGAGTAGCATTTTCTCACGACTAATAACTTCGATGGAAACGTGCTGGACAATAAAACCCTGAATTTTTTGATATACTTATTTCTGGTCGTCTTTGTATCTAGGTTTCACGAGATTTTAGAGAGAAAAACTTTCTTTCGGTAGGAAAATGTAATCGTTTATGGGACTTGCAATGTTGACGACTCGCAATGCTTGCTGAACAGTGCTCTATAGGCCATAGCAAGCATTCTCCATTACAACTCCAATGGCAATGGTCCTACGACACATCTACTATATCATACATCTTTGTCTACATGTATGATGTATTATAGAATCGAGTTTCCAATAGCCCAGAAACTTGTTGTTGGATTTCTCTAGCGATTGTACATCAAGAGATGATCAAGGTATGACTAGGGTTGTTTAATAGATTAGATAAGTCTAGGGCTTAGGTATTCATATCTTGAATAGCAGAATATTTTAGTTTTCTGATTCTCTTATTAATATTACTTACTGTCCACTTTGATGTCAAGTGTTTTTCAGTAATCTGCTCTGTATCAGCAATCACAGTGTCAGAGGTTTCTTCAAGTTACTGCTATGGAAGTGGTGACTTCGTGACGTGCACATGCAGTGGTGAACAACCCGAATTTGATCTACCCGTCCCCGAAGTACCCGGCTCAGAACCAAAACCAGGTAAAATGAATTTTAGAACAGAGCGATCTGATTCAACAATAAATCAAATCATCAAACAACAAAATGTCATCAGTTGACAAACTAAATTTTTTGCGATACGTTTTAAGCATAGACCCTACATTTCGTGTAGAATCTATGTTTTAAGTAGATAAAATATATTAAATTAAATTAATACTAAATATAAATGAAGTAAATTATTGCTCTTTGGAGGTAAGTTTAATCTCTCTGGTCTCGAACTATTAGACAGACTATTGTGTGTGATCTCTCCAAATCTTAGTTTGCTGACGTCATTCTACACATGGACAAGCTTACATTGATATCACGAAACTTTAAAAAATAAACTCTTAAATGTTTACTACCTAGTATGTACTATAATTCGATGCTTGCTATGGACATTAATTTACATATATTATGAGAATTAATTTTAAACTTTACAGAACTAGTAGCTGTAAAATTGATGTATACAAATGCAATTGGTGAAACTACTCCAGTTAGTGTGATTCATAACAATAGTACTACTCCTACTAATACCAATATAAATTCTAGTACAATTCACCATAGAACGTTTCATTTACTACAGGAGCCACAAGCTGCGGTCCAGGATGTGTGGCCGGTATTGTAACAGTTTGCGTAGTCGTTCTTATTCTTCTTCTTGTTGTATGGTTGTGTTTGAAGAAAGACAAATTATTGTAAGTTCATGCGTGCGATCAGAACCATGTTTCTTTTGTCAGGCACGTGACTCACCATGGTCGGTGATGTATATCATGTTAAATAGTTTATAGAGGACTTTAACAGCCAACGGTATTCTTCTTATTATGAAAACGAGGTTGCTTGTCTTTGTATTCACTTATGTAAATGCTAGTTGTGTGTCCATGGTTACAGTAGTTTTTGGCTGTCCTCTAGTTGACAGCTGGCGAAATACAACGCAATTGTGAAATCTTATGATTTTTTTTTAGATATTCAAAAATAGAATGAAAAGTCGAAATTCAACAAAGAATCTTTTCGAAATATGCGTAATTTTAATATTACAATAATTGATATATATTTTCGGTAAGTTCATTTTCATTTATTGATCAATATTATATTTATTTACTTTTTTGTTATTTTTTTTCCATAGCAAGTCAACTGTTTGTCCAACAGATGCTACGTTAGATAAAAAGCCACCATCACAACCACCACAGACACAACCAGAGGTAGTGAAAAGTAAGTTTGGTGTAATTACATAGATGTGGTTATAATGGAAACTACCCACCGTCGAAGATTCGTTAAATCCGATGCAAATCTAATCTAGGAATACGACTCTTTAGTTACCTTTAATTCCTTCGTATATTGTGGTTTAGTTTTGATGTTGTGCCGGGATCGATCACTCCTAGCAAGACAAAAACAAAAACAAACACAAACACAAACACAAACACAAACACAAACACAAACACAAACACAAACACAAACACAGACACAGACACAGACACAGACACAGACACAGACACAGACACAGACACAGACACAGACACAGACACAAACGACAACATACGAAGGAAATAAATGTGAACAAAAGAATCGGACGTAATTTCAATCAGATTGCGATTTTTCGAGGGTTTTGGTCTGATTGCAACCACAAACAACACCAACGACCTTTAATTCATTATGTCAGGTGGGGTTGATACGTTAGCATTTCATGTGACGCGGGGAGGGGCTTCCAAGTGGGAGAATTCTTTATGTAAATAAAAATAATTAACTCAAAAAAGATGGTTCAGGAAATCAAAGTAGGCTCCCAATTCTTTCGTTAAATTATAAACTTAGAAAAAAGCTGAACTTTCCTATTCTGTATTTATACAAGGTACACCACCAGGTGATATATAGGGCTGATATACCAACTTGAAGACGGTGACCCGATTCTGGCGTCATTCGCCTATTGTACAAGGCCGACACCCGTTGTTGTCATCGTGTTCCTATGCTCGGATAGAAATGTGACAAGGAAGGTGAACATAATTTATCTACCTCAAGGCTCAAGTCAATACGCTTCAAGATTTATTCTCTTTGCTGTTCTCATGCTGCCGTAAACTTGCAAAATGTGCGATACAAGACTGAAGTGTGAATTGATTTGTGATATCATTAGCCTCCTTGGTTGCGGTATAGAGCTCGGGACACATCTGTCTGTTATCATACATGTATGACATGTTTCCAGTCTTCAGAAAAGACAATAAAAGACGAAACGGGACAAAACATTGAGTGGGGTGAAATATGGCAATAAAAGCAAGTCTATCAATTTCTCAATTTAGTGCATAGTTGCATAGTTAGGTGATTCTGATATTTTCATATATAACTCTCAATAACTTTCTGTGTGAGGGGATTATAAATTAGATCAATGATAAAAAAAAACTGATAAAGGTTAATATACTAAATAATTGCACACACTCAAAATACTCGACATGAATAAAATCGCCTGGCGATGTACTTGATTCTTAGGACACCCGACCGAATGTGTAGAACACCGCTGACGTTATCTTGACAGCAAGAGAAACATAGGGTCACCGTTCATGACTCCGTCCATTGAATTCCGTAAACAGATATAGAATTTAATCTACAAACTGTCACATCAAAATGTCACTTGACATCACATCGTCATACCTACATGTAGCTAAACTTAGCTCCTGTACCATCGTCGTAAACAACTACCCTCTTTACAACAATGATAATGTGACATGCGCACATCGTTTATACTCTGTTATCAAGTGTATAGCTGGCAAATTACAATGTATATGTATGGGATATACAAATTAATATGCAAGCTTACGTGTACTGTTGTCGTTCACAACTCGGCACGCAACTGTCCATTTACATTCTTGGTATTGATTTGATTGATGATGGTGATGATGACTGAAATATCAATTTTGGCAATATTATTAGTCTTATGTCAAATATCGGGCAAATAGGTCGAAATAACACGAAAACGTGATTTTCAATGACTCAGAGATGTATACAAACTATATACATTAACGATACAAGTTTTCACCGTTGCTAATGTTGGCGATTTTTTTAATGATGACAGTTCATTCACGTAGCAATACGAAAGGTATACTTTATTCAATCTTAACATTATTCTTAGCATAGGTTTTGGTTTAAAACGTCACATTTGTGCATTAAAAACTTGCAATAGTGAAACATTTACTACTATATCTAAAGAGAAAAGAAGTCGCTGGAAGTTCTGTAAATAGGAATCGATACTAGAATCATGCTGGCTTTACACTATCGTTTCCACCAGATACCCCAAGTACCCTTATTTACATGAAGGTGTATGATTTTGTTTTGTATCGTGTAAATAATTATATTGTAAATAATTGTAAATTAACTAAATTATTGATGTTTGTAAATGTTACAACTAATCCTCTACATTGACACTGTCAACTTTCTGCACGTATTTTGTCACGTTATTTGTATTTATTCCTGTTATTTACTCACTTTTATTTGTCAATCTAGGGAATCGCTTTCACATATTTTGATGATAATCTGTATATTTCTCTGAACGAGCTTGGAATGTCTATGTTTGAACGTCCATACTTTTTTTTTAATTTGAAGTGTATCACCACTACTATGCTAGAAAGTTGTGAAACTATTTTAGAAGCTTTAAATATATGTATATACTGTAATTTATAATTATGATAAATGTATTTAAAATTCTGATATGTTACCTCATTTTCGCCCATCGATTTATCAATGACTATATCAACTACTGAAATGAAATGAATATTGTGAATCTTATATACATGTATACAAGGGTATACAAAACAACTGCATACACATCGGTGCTGATGTGGTTAACAATAAATTGAATTTAAATTAAAGTTGACATGTTTACTGTTTTCTAGTAATAAACATATTTGTCTCAAGCGATGGTGTGTGATTTTTATCACAACTGAAATCATAAGGTACAGAAGTGCTATAGGCATGGCAAAGTGTGTGTGTGTGTGTGTGTGTGTGTGTGTGTGTGTGTGTGTGTGTGTGTGTGTGTGTGTAAACAACTTAAAGTCAAAAACTGCTGGACCGATTGCCATAATATTTGGTGGGTATATTACCTTGGTGTCTAGTTGAGAAATGGTTCAAATCAAAATGATCTTACCACCAGTTTGTGATTTGGGTCAAAATCTGTGGTTTTTGGTCAAAAAACTTAAACTCCAAAACTACTGGGCAGACCGGTCTGAAATTTGGTGGGAACCTTCTTAGGGTGTTGAGATGAAGAAGTGTTCATGACATGGTGAATCCATCAGTGATATGCAAATTAGGGCTAAAATGTGTCGTTCTATCAAAAATGTATAATTCAAAAACTACTAGGAATATTGAGTTGAAATTTAATGGGGATATGTCTGGAGATCTGCAGATGAAGGTGTATTTGCAACATGATGATTCCATTGGTGATATGCAAATTAGGTCTAAAAACCTCAATTTTGGTCAAATATCTTTAAAACTGCATGGTGAATGGGGCTGAATCTTGGTGGGGATGTTTCTGGGGGGGTTATTCTGCAGTTACTGCTCAAAACATTTTGACCATACTGGCCCTAGCAACCATGAAAAATGCCCTTAGCAATTGTGAAATGATGCACATTACAAAGATAACAACGGGTAGGCAAGTGAATAAAGATTCCAAAAATGTATGTAGATATGCCTAGCAACAAGACCATGCCCATAGCTGCAGCCAAATACAGTTGTGCTACAATACCATCGGCACTATTTTTATTTGATATGTAGAATGTCAAGGTTTTCTTGTAGAAAACACTTCCAAGTCGATGAAACCACTGATGTTTGAAAGATTGAAAGATACTCTGGACCAACTCAAACCACCAAACAAGGTCAGAGGGTATAGTAACATTTGATTTAGGTCATATTTTAATACAGGCTCAGTAGATGCAGCTCATTCTCTCTCCCAGTTTAACATTCCCTCTTTCCCTTCTTACGTGTTTGTGAGTCTTACACATACTTCCCATTTACTAGCCCAAAAACCTCCCTCATGAGACAGTTAGACTCTCACAGCCTTGGGAGCATTGCTAGCAGTTGTTTTGTATGTACTACATGTAATATCTACTGCAGCCATACTTGTACTTAGATCTAATATCATTGTACTGTCCGTCCTCATCAACTACATAAGACTAATCATTCTTTGACATGTGTTATTGCGAACTGCTGTGTTATTGCTACGCCCCCAAGGGAAGTAGCATTAGTCCTTCAAGTCTACAAGTTGGCTATACCGTGCCAGGTTTGGATGACATCAGCCCCTGCATCTCAGAGGTTGTGAAATGAAATTTGGACGTTTTGGCTATTTGACCTCGACAAGAGATCAAAGTCAAAGGTCAAGATCTCATTATAAAACTTGTTAACTATGTTATTGCTAACATTGGTGTAGATACATGGAAGAAATGTCTGTGGTGTTTAATAAAGGGTGAAATTTTGAATTTTTATGACAAAAATGGCCACCATTTGATTGTTATTGTGAAAGTCATGAAATGAAGTGACTTGCATTTGTGGACTATAGCATTTGACATTTGCTGAAGGTTTGGTTGAAATTGGCATATGCATCTTTGAGATACAAGTGGACATGCATGCATGCATGGGACAGGTGGGACCAAGGTAGTATCATCCCACACACCCCACCTTCATCCACTGGGGCTAAAAACCAAGAAATTAGAAAGCTAAAAAAAGTCTCTGGGTTATGAAACGAGAGGCAGGGTATAATTAATGATTTGCGATTCATGCCTGCTATTAATGTTACATAAGTAATCAAACTGGCACACATTATTACCTCCAACTATAAAATGACATTTATTGAATTTAAATAGAAATTTTTATTAAATGGTATAACATAATACAATCAGCAAACACATATACGAATTGTTGACTCAAGTCTTCTCCTGTCAACAATGTATGATAGTCCATAAAACAGTAGAATACTTTATAAAATGATAATTTCATGAACTTCTTTAGCCAGGATCCAGTCATGTCATGTGAGGATATTTGCTCTCACATTGCCCTACTGGTAGGGGAGTGGCTACACCATTGCTCTCACACTGCCCTACTGGTAGGGGAATGGCTACACCATTGCTCTCACGTTCTCCTACTGGTAGGGGAATGGCTACACCATTGCTCTCACATTGCCCTACTGGTAGGGGTATGGCTACAGCATTGCTCTCACATTGCCCTACTGGTAGGGGAATGGCTACACCATTGCTCTCCCATTGCCCTACTGGTAGGGGAATGGCTACAGCATTGCTCTCACATTCCCCTACTGGTAGGAGAATGGCTACAGCATTGCTCTCACATTGCCCTACTGGTAGGGGGTATGACTACAGCAAAAATCCCAACATAACTGGATTCTAGGCTAGAATTTCTTTAGCAATAAATTGGACCCATCATGTTTGATTGACCCCGTTTCATAAACTAAACAAAAGTGAAGTGTTTTTTTTATTAACATGTTTTTGTTGATTCATACCTTGCCCTCACTTGACTTTATTTGCAACTGAGAGTTGTCCTCTGCTCATGGCTGACACTATTACTTGCACATTAGCCAAACTGGTTGAGGCAACCATAAGGAATACATAAAAACATAAACGCAACTCAAAGCATTGGACGGCATGTTTATGATGCAAATGCATCACTCTATTAGACAAAGGTGATACAGATCTTGATCCAGATACCGACAGTACAGTAGATGTCTGGATATGACAAACGTGGCAACAAGCTGAATTTTTTTTACAGGTCAGATGTTACGGACAAAATAAACAAGTGATAAAGTGTCTTTTATCAGGGTGTAGTGACACACCGTCAATGATAACAGTGACTGCATGGTGTATATATAAATGTGTTCTACAGCTTGAAAAGATACTGACAGACATACAATTTTCAGTTCCTATTTCCTTGCACCACATATTCTGATAGTCTTTACATGCCAATTAGCCTTATACATGTACTCCATGGGGGGGGGGGGTATTCCAGCTCTCCCAGTTGTCCAATTAAACTGACAACTTCCCTGGTTATAATGAAGCAACATCAACTACTCAGAATACTCTGTAATGATATGGCCATATTGATACCATACAACATACACTAACAAGATGTCTGTTTATTTGGCAATAGTGTGCTTAGATTAGCATTCAGGATGTGACCCCATACTTTTAGCCTGGAATCCATGCATGCAAATGGATGTTGGAAATCAAAATTCCCCACTCACCAGGATTCTAAGCTACTATTGACAGGTTTCAAAAGACCAATAACTGATATATAATGAGAAGCTGACCTACAGCATTTTGGCCACACAAGTGTCATAAATCAAAGATTTGGAAACACACAGTAACTTAAAATATTACCGGTACTGCCATTTGGAACCTAATCAGAATGTCTTTGTGATATAATTTACAATTAAAAATGACTGCTTTGTGTGAACTAAACTCATGAAACACCAAAAAACAAACTCTGAATATTGAAATATTGATTTGAATAGAGAGTTGAGTAGAGTAATTTCTCTTCTACATTAGACTTTTATTTTGTGATATAACAATTTGTTTGTTAATATCTAGATCTAGAACTGACACTTCCCAACCAGGAAATAAGTTGCAGCTTGTAACTACATGTACTCATGTATTGCATTGTATACGTGTAAGTTTCCATGGAGATTTTGATGTTTCTTTGTTAGCTGATCTTTAGATGATGATGAATTCAAGATATCTCACACAGAAAGTTAAATAAAAGAATTATACATCGTATTCATTAAATTTCAAGTATAATACAGAGATACAAAGATACAACATTGTACAAAAACACTGTCAATGGCTTGCAATGGTAAATGATACAACTTTAAAGCTTTTTTTTCCTCTTGCACACATCCAGCTTTATCTCTGTACAATGTATATCCATGTCTGTCTGTCTGTCTGTAAATCCTTCATACATATTACGTTATGGTCTATTTGATGTAATACTAAAACATGGCTGTACTCAATGTCTGAAATTCAATATTTTGAACAATGCTACATATCTGGTCTCTACACTGTGTTGAGCTGTGAAAGAAATTTGAATCAATCTTTCAAATATTTGTAAAAGTATGGTAAGTAGAATTGTTGAAAATATCTTAACCTACATCAAATTTACATATGATCAACAAAACAATTGTCATTGTCTTCACGGGAATATGGGAAAAAATAAATACATAAATGAAATGAAACTTGACCAGAAAGCTGAACATAACCATAATGACTAACATAACAAATATGATGACAAGCAATCAATATATTTATATATAACATTATTTCATTTAAAATAAATCTATCACAAAATAAAATTACAAAACAATATACAATACTTTTTTTCTATATTAAATTTGGTGCATTACATCTGTAGTGTCTAAAATAATATCTAATTGTATGTAAATGCAAAACTATTACATCAAAATTTACCACTGATGTCTTTTGCATGCAATGTGAGCTGTAGTCATCAACTTGGTGAACCACTGTGGCACACTGTAATAACACTTTGGCACTTTCTAACAACTATTAAAACAATCTAAACAGACTTTAAAATAGTATTTCTGTTCTGTGTGTAAGTATATACATCACAGGGATATAAAGATATCTCAGCTATTAAAGATATTAGTTTGAATGTCAGAATAGTTTGGACTTGCCTAACGGTCTACGCTGTATGATTACAAATACAGAAAGTTCAAATGAATCAAAAGAATGTTGTCTGCTTGAGCTTGCCTGTCTACCCTATAAGTAAATATATATATAGAGAGAGTTTAAATTAACAAGGAGGTTCCCTCTGAGTTGATGTCTTGTTCAGACTTTATTCCAGGTTAACACTAAGTTGAATAATCCATTCAATTTAGAGTCAGATGAACACAGAAACTTATTATTACAAAATTTAGACTTGGACATTTGTAGCAAATTATCTCTAAGTTGAGTTCTCTATATATTATAAAATATCACTTCTTTGGCTCATAACTGTCTCTGACAAACTTGGTGGGAATGGTTACTGCAATATTCCTCCATTGTGTTCATTTCTGTTACCTTGGTGATAACAATAGGTTGAATCATTCATTTCCATTGTCACTATCAGACAGAATATATGAGTGTGGTATACTTTCACACACTGATTTGTATAGAATTGTGATCTGTTTCTTATAATGTTTTTGTTGTGGCAAGCTGGATATTCAACTCTCAATAATGGCACTGTTCAGGAAATGTGAACATGGCTTTCCTTGATATGCATCTCTTCAGATTAATGGCTTTTGTAGAAAAGTACAGTTTTCTTGTGTTGCATTCAGCATGCATGTTCCTAATAGTCATTGTGAAACATGAACAATTTTCAGTACGTGTATTTTCATCTATAAAACCCATTAAATGGCATTTCATTTGTTTATATAAATGTTTCACTTTCTGATGCTCCAATTCACAAGGAAAGTGACTAGCTTAGTCATTAGTAGTTAATTGCTAAGTGGCACATTACACAAATGCAATGCATTAAATATACTGTACACCACCAGTTGTCACACAAAATGTCACAGCGCCCTCAGTGTCAGCTAGGCATGGGTAAATGAAGTTTGAGTATTTGTACCTAACGCTGGTAGTGGTCTGAACTGATCTCCAGTAACGACATGATTTGGATGATTGACAGGTGGCAATTCACCTGAACTTTTAGATGTTGTTGTTTGATGATGTTTAGGGTTCCCAGTCACAGTTACTTCACCAGTACCTGGTTCAATCTCACCCTCACCTTCTTCCTGAACTGCATGTTTCTTGTGCTTCTTCTTCTTTTTCTTTTTCTTTTTCCTTGGACTCTCATGATTACCAGCTTCTCTTGTGGGTGAGTCTTTTTCTGGACTACTTTTGTATTCATACTTTGCATCAGGGTCGGACAACCGCCTATTATTCTGTAACAGTGGATCTGTACTTTTCTGTCTCTTGGTCATATGTTTTGTGTTATCTTCCATGGTGTTATCTTTCGTCATCTCATGCTTTGGACTGCTACCAGTCTCAGTATCTGTAGTTCTGGTACCTGTACACACACAAATATCAAAATGATATATACAGTAAGAATGAACCTAACATAAAATTATCACCTGATTGGTAAATCAAATGAATTATAAAGGTTATAATGCACAAACAGGTCAACTTTGTAAGCATTAAGCTTTCAATCTGTCATGGTGTCTTTGTCAACAATCCTCATGAGAATGACAAATGCCATAGTTACAACTGACCACTAGGGGGCGGTGTGATCAGCTGATTCTAGACACCTGAAAACAAGGATTGATAAACACTGCAAATCTATATAACCAGCCTTAGCTGAATACACCTCAAATCGCAATCAAGACATTACACAAGTCTCTGAGGGACTTCTGATAATTATTTGTACTCCTGACAACATCATGATTACAACAAGATGGAATAAATCACAACAACTATTATCTACACACATTTCAAAGAATTATCTGCACAAATGAAGAAATTCCAATTACCTCAACCCCTTAAGTATTAAATGCAACTGTTATGGCTCGAGTACACAATAAGAATTCATTTTCATTTCATATTAAAAGTCATTTTGTTTTAGTGAAATAACAAACAAATGAAATCTCACTGAATAAAGTTGGATGTAAAGAAAAACAAAATCTGATTATAACTTTTCATATCAAGTGAACCACTTTGGAACAGTGACTTTCCTTTTGATACAACCCCTGAAAAAACACCGGTGTGTTTGCTTGCCTGTGATAAGCAGGAATGAGAAAAGTTTCCTGCAAAGACATACGATGGTAACTTATCAAAGCATAAACACCAGGATCCCAATGACTCTGTTTGATAGAATGCTACATGTTATAACAATCAAATATGAACGACTGTAAGTGTTACATAATAATTTCCATATATATAAATAAACTGATAAAAGTGTCACCGAACCTACATTAGAGGTGCCCCCCCCCCCAACCCCACCCCCACCATTTTTCTATTGAATTGTTGTTTTTGTCTAATTTTGGTGTTGCATGATGTCTTTCCTTAGTCTGCATCATTCAAGCTAATGCACTAGTGTTTTCGCGGTGGTTGTAACATTTTGAAATGTATAATTTCAGCAAATTATTGTTTTTTCAGATTTGCTGTTCCAACAAGATGTTGTCTGACTTCAATGGCACATTTGAAATATTAATACAAACCTCACACAACTTAAAGAATTTAGTGTCTGAGCACAAAAAAAAAAATGTATGGGCGGGTTGAAGTTTTTATTTTACAAATATTTCCGAATTTATTTGGACGAATAAAGATTATTATTATTATTTGTTAATTATTTTTAACTCTATAAATACTTTCTCATCAAGATTATCTGTTTTAATCACAATCAAAATTGGTATTATACAATATATATATATATATATATATATATATATATATATATATATATATATATATATATATATATATTGACACAAGCTAAGTACATTGTATGTATAATTAGTGAAAGAAATAGACAAAACCTACCCATTTCTACACTTTGATCAGTTTCAAGTGGTTTAGGATACAATGTTACATGTCCTCTTCCTTCTTTTTCTTCTTCTTCTTTCCAACACCTGACACAATAACATGGATACAACTTTACCTTTCTCATTTAATATAATCTACTGTTATTTATTTAGTCTTCATTAATTAATATGTAATTTTTCAGTTTCAGCTGTGCTGTGAATACATGTATTAAATATAGACAGCTTTCGCTATGGCAACACTACTCATGCATAATGAGATACCATAAAATTGGAAACATGACAGAGATTGAGTACATTTCATCAACAACATACAAATGCTGTTGCCATGGCAACACAATTACTCATCTGCATCAGTTCAATGTTTCACTATCTAATCACATAAAAGTAAATTAGAGACACAATTTTTGTAGAAAAAGAAACCAAAGTGGCAGAGTCACTGTTGTCTTTATGCTACAGTATGCAAATCAATGTACCAGACAATTCTAATTACCATGGCAACATCTATACTACTTTATATGACTCTACAGTGGAAGCCATGTCATTATGATGAACCAATATGTTTGCAAACATGAGTTTGTTAATTTTTTTATATATGGAAACCAGAATTTTAACGTAGAATATACTGTTAACAAAAATATGAAAACAGAACTGAGAAAATATAAACTGCATTAATACATGTGTACAACAATCCTATATAAATGCAATTCTGGCAATGCTTGAATCGTGAATGTGACTAAACCCCCATGTAAACTAACATATAGATTAATGATTTACAATTGTTTTTGTGGTTGTTTTTTTACTTTAAATTGATTTGGTTATTACTTGACTAGCTTTCATTTGTGAAATGTGAATACATTTCTTCAATGTATCCATGCATATTTAACAAAGTAATTTCAAGGTTTTGACTCAATTATTATCAGAAATTCATTTCCTCTATTGTTCACATTGTGTGTATCAATAATAATCTCCACAGGATACAACAATTTCTGGCTATTCGACAAATATATTGCTATTGATCAATATAGTGTGGCAACAGCTGCTTGTAACTGTACTACATGTACATCCTGTCTAATGGCTGTATCCGTATCACTTTAATGGTTTTGACAGGTTTGACTCTGAATGTACTGCATGGCAATATTTTAGCATCAATACATGTCAAGTGTTGTTATTGGAGTATTTTGTTTACCATTGTGCATGTGGAGAGGGAAAGATGGCAAATTTTGATAAATGAACAAATCTGTATGAGGTATAATGTATGATGACATGAATACAATAAAACACTGCCATCTATGACAATATATGTACATAACAAAAACAAAATATGTGACATATGTCAACTTTGTAGTTTATTGTACTTATTATTGTTGGTGATGAAATACATGAACAATATAATTCTCGGTCTCTGAAACAGAATATTACTGCCTAGGTGTATCATAAAAATAACGAACATTCGATTTCTTGGTCGACACCATTAACTTCCACTTCAGGCACTTCACATGCATTACTATAGGCGTGCATGAAAATAAGGCGACCATATTGTTTATTTTGACCCTCTAGCATGAGGTAAAATGCTAATGCAGGTACTGAGAATAAGGCGACCATATTGTTCTATTTTGACCCTCTAGCATGAGGTAAAATGCTAATGTGTAGGTACCAAGATAAGCTACTTACATTTTTTTCTTCTTTTTACAGTATCCTAAACCAAGTACCACTCCACCAGCAGCTCCGATTATGATAAGACACAGTATGACAATACAAATGATATTACAGCCACCTTGAAAACGGAATAAAACAAATTCATGTAATTACATTAAGTCAGCAACTATCTGTTTATGTTACCTACTAATAAACTGTCTTTTATTCCTCTCACACACACACTTTCATAGAATAAATTTCTTACCATTTGATAGCACATGATGAAAAACGATAAACCTTGCATGATTACCAAAAGATGCAAATTTGATGACTTAATAATAATAATAATGTAACATTAATAAACTTTTCTCGAAAGTATGTCAAAATGAGACACTTGTGTTGAGTACTTTATAGCTGTGCAGTTTATTATCATACAGAATTTGAAATATCAGCCTAAAGTTGTATGAAACTTGCTTCCCTTACAGTTGTGTCTTCAAATATAAAATTTGAAATCATCTTGTTTGAAAACTCAAACAATTCTATCTTCATAGAAATGAACAGTCAAAAGTAATGTAGTCCTAGTTTTATAGCATGTTTGTCTTCTGGTACATGTAACTTAACATAACCAATCAACCATAGTCTGTATTCATGTGTTTTTCATAATTCATAACTTTATATTATTCATAAAGTATAGAGTTACAAAATATAGTGTTTGTTTTGTTTCTTGTCCATAAAATGTTTAGGAGAGAGTTGACGACTGGTGTAAGGAATCTACATGACAAGCCACAGTGTAATGTAATGTTGTGTCCCATGAGAAGCATGCAAAGACCAAACATACAAAAATGTAGGAATAAAAGCAAGCTGTACCTGATGGTGCTGTATTGCCTTCTGAACAAGGATTTCAAATTCCACATCACACAATAATAGCAATGGCATTGGAAAAGGAGAGATGCAAGCAAAGGATCAAATTAGCAAGACAAGAAATAAAACAACATGGAAAACAACACAACTGATCAAGGTTTTGAAATTAAAAATGAAAATATTGAAACTGAAATGGAATTCAGTGAGTGATACAGGGTGATTAACTCTGCTGCTCACAAATACATATATGCATCATTGGAAGGAGCTTTAGGTGAAATAGAGATAATGTGCAAGAAGAAACTAATACACAATATTTGTGGATACAGGTCACTGTGGTCCTGCTACACATGCTGGCATACAAATCATAAGTTATCCTTTTGTGACTGGAATTAAATGATGAATTGAATGTTGATAATCATTGTCTTCCACTTGTCTTGACTGTCAGAACACATTATTTTCAAGGAATGGCTTTCCATATAAACATACTGTAATTGAATTCTATGGTATACAAATCCATAAAATATCACATGGAGTGTGCCATTTATTAAAAGTTACTTTTTTTTATAAGCATATCATTTACATCAATAAATTACTAAAAGTGACATGGAAATTCTTATTCCTATTTTTTTCACATAATGGATGTATCAGTCATCAGACTACTGGTAGTGCCTCCCAATTGTCATTTATAATATATGCATGTATTTTAATATCTCTGAGTACCTCGCCATTACAGTGCATAAATGTGTGTTAGGAAATCAAATGATAGAGAAGGACTAACACTTCAGAAATTGAAGTACATTCACTGTGTTACTTCAGTCTTTTCGTTATTATTATTACACTAGATTGACATGGAAATCCATCACCATGGTGATTACAACAGACAAAGCCACTAGCATGCATTAAATTCTTATCAAGATCTAGACACAACAAGTAATACACAACCTACAGTACCATAGAGATTTCATGTCAAATTAGAATTTAATACAATCAAAGGTTACATGGAAATAAAAGACCAACAGAGAGAAGTCTATTAGTGCTAATATGCACCATCTTTTACTAAGAGATGAGGTGTATAAAGATAGTTCTATCAGATGAAGACAAACATTAACCCTACTGTAAATGCAAAAGAAATATTACATCTTTTCAGTGCAAAGATTTTATCTCCCATGAAGACTTTTACATTTTTCTGTTTTTGCACAGAAATACAGTGTACATGAATACAGAACAAATACCTGGAATTTCACTCTCAGTAGAGAATGAATATGTTGATTTGAAAGTAACTGATGCAATGGTTGTACTGCCATTCAGCAAACTAGCAGTGGTGGTGGAAGCAGGGGTGCTAGCAGTGGTAGAAGCTAGGAAAATTCCAAAATTAACAAATAATAATTTCATACATAACAATCACATGCAATATGATCCAATCACCCGCTTATTCTTGTGTTGTTTATTTTACCCAATCAATTCCTGACCCAATAAATCTATATAATTTTTGTTGCATTCAAAATAATCATATTTTAAGCTAACAATTGTGTCACCTTTTGTTCCCCTTTGTCAGTTATTGAAAAGTGACTCTCATTACAAAAATGATTCACATGTACATTTAACTATTTCCCTTGTACAGCACTAGTATATATATCAGGAAAACCAGTGTCCACCCATCCTTGAGGGATGAAATTGAAACCCTTCCGGGCCTTCCTATGAATTGTAATTCCATCTGTTCACTTGTAGAGATGGCTGTTGTGATTGTAAATTCACATATATCATAGTTTCAGTTGGAGTATAAGAGATTACAAATTTATATGCATTCAGTATGTCAACCCACACATTGAGACTTTGGTGTTTTTGTAGAATTACATGCTTCAATCAATACATGAAATGATGAATAACAGGACCGAAACTAACAATCTGCCTGACCTATGAACTGTCAAAGCAATGACTAATCGTAACCATGACAACAGTATCATACTGTATCATGTAAATAGCTGAATGATGTCTTTTGTACATTGATGGTTTTATAATCTAAGCTTCAATATGTTCTATAGAAGCAGATCAAGCTTAGATTATAAGTTACTGGTTACCAAACATACCACATTACCAGTATTTCTATATCATGTCTGTTTGTCTTTTAGGTCTTGCCATTTATTACTTGAATAGTTTACAAGGAACAAAAACCAACCATAATGTGATAGCAGTATTTACAGTCAAGGAGGCAGTATGGAGGAGGATAGCAAATATGTTCCTTTTTTGGTTTTAAAACTGAAAATTGTGGTTATTGATCTACTTCATTCACCATTCATATTGACAAATAATACCACTGCACCCTTGGCCATACTGTCTCCCATAGAAAGAAAGTCATTTTATATGCAAAGCTCATCAAAGGCATTGCATGTTGTCAATTAGCGGTCACTTTCCTTTCATCAATAGAAATATCAATACATGTGTATGACAACAGTACAAATACTCCAAACTCTATGTTCATTGAATAATGTATGGACAGCAATAATTAGTGGCAACATGACACTACACAAATATTATATTCATGTATTGATTCTTTCTATATGTATTTGTCACATGATTTGTATTACGGAAGTGTCTCATTTTTTTCACATATACCATTAGAGAAATAAACAAGTTTATTGATTTTATAACAATTTTGTAAGGTTTGTATGATTTGAAACAGATATTACAGCATATTGGTTGTTTTAATGTAAATCTAAATTTGGATAAAACATAGTCTTTGGATGAGCTCTACAATAATACATTAATTTATGTGAATGACAATTCTACAGTGTTTGTATGAATGATGTGCATGATACAGACAAGGAAATATGTTTACAATTATAATTTTACAATGATCCATTTAATGAATTTTATAGTGATATTTATGATTAGGTATTTAATGTATTATAAACCAATATCTGTAATGTGGTAGGTAAAATTATGCTGTCTTGCATTCCCAATTTCAACTAATACCTTCACCCACAGACAAGTAAGAAACTGTTTCTTACTTGCCTTTCCTTTACCTGTCATTGTTTTATTTTTGTTTACATTTTTTTCTTTTTAAATTTCTTGATAGTTATCTCCTTTCTCACTTGTATTCTTAGACGTAATGACACTTTGAAGGTGTAGGCATTAACTTATAAGAAAATATCTGCTATTTCCTTCATTTTCCTACATAGATTATTTCAAGGTTATTTCCTGGTAGGTGAACAATGGATATTGTTAGGTAGATTACTTGGTACAATAATAGAACAATAGATATTGTTTAAGGTAACTGTACACATGCCAGATATTGGTTTTAAGATGTTCCAACCTTTAATAGACTTGATATCTTACATTCTGATAGCATACACCATTAGTCTAGAGACAAGTTGTGTGGGGATTTTGGCTATCTCCTCCCATTACGAATTTTAGGTTTGAATGCACAGCTGCTGCAAAGCATGATGGGAGATAATACCCCAATCTCCACATGACTTGACTCTATACACCATTTACTTACAGACTGAAGTACAGGTAAACATACAAAGTCTTATTATGCAAATACTATTTATACTAAACTGTACTTCCATACTGGGTATGCTGGATTTTTAAACTTCTCACTATTTCATTAAATTAGATTATCAATTATAATGGGGAAACTTTCAGACTGAAAAAGGTTGCATTATGTTGACAAAATGCTAACTCATTTTGACAAAAATTGAAAAACAAATGAATTGGTTGAACTGATTAATATGATAATGAACAAAATAGAGGACAGGATGACATTGCATTAGTATACAAGTATATGTTTTGCATTCATTGATGTATTCAGAAGGGGTAATAAGGCTTTTTGTTTTGTTTTTTAAATTTCTCATTTTTATATAATTTCAAAGATTATGGTAGCATAGTCCATCAACTCACTTACTGGGGTGACTCACGGCAATAATATTAATGTCCGGCATGAATAGAGAGTACCCTTGCTGTGATGTTTCTAACAAACAAGTCACTTGAGAATCATGACAATGTCAACAATTCAGAGCTTTAAGACATCAGATCTTGGGGTCACAAGCTGGGTCACCAGCCAGACAGTATAGCAGTATTATAGTGTGGCTAGAATTATGTCAATAGCCATACATTAGCTATAATGGATGGACTTTCACTGATCTTTGTCCATACTAGATAAATCTATTGAACTACATGAGATGTTTCACATGTGTATTTAATCACTAAATATATTGTATGATTCAAAATTGTATTAAATTGCCATTCTTCTTTGAGGGACATTATTCAAGGCTGATCAACATGTTGGTATTGTAGATACATAATGTTTTATATGTTTACCTGTACCTTCACTGTAAAATTTGATTGATGACTGTACACACACTAATAATCTAAAAATACCTCTACCGGGTTCAGTTGGAGGAAATGCTTGGGTTGTTTTCGTCCAGGTAGAAGCAGATGAAGGAATGATGGTGGTGGTGGTGGTGGTGGTAGTGGTGGTGGTAGTGTTGGTAGTTGCTATGGCAATCAACAAAGCCACATATATATGGGTGAGATTGGAATTTACTGGTAGTAATATTGCAGTGGTGGATTGGGATAACACAGTGTCAAGTGATATGGTTTGGAGTATCATAACTGACAATAAAAATGCAAAGCTCCAAAGGACTGCTGTATACTATAGCATGAATGCAGAATGATGCAAAGATTACACAATGTATAAATATGATGTACGTGTGTGTGTGTGTGTGTGTGTGTGTGTGTGTGTGTGTGTGTGTGTGTGTGTGTGTGTGTGTGTGTGTGTGTGTGTGTCACAATGTGTGCATGATTTGTTTACTTTATGTTGGGAACACATTGCGGTATAGCCATTTAGTCATGTACTGTTGCACATAAATCATAACAGAAATGTATTGTACAAACTTAATATGACACATGCATGTCATTTTAATAAGCAGTATATATGATAGATGATTGACTTAATTGATAGGTTTTCATTTTTATATTGAACAAAGTATATAAGCAAATGAAGTAGCACATTTTTATGCTATCTTTTATCATATTGCCACTGTTAAACCATGGAAGCCTGCATATAAAATTACACACTCCCATCAAAACATATTTTTAGTCAGTTTTTTTTTTCAAAATCTGAAATTGATCCAATACAATGGTTCACTAGGTTATCATATCATATCTAACATGTAATAATATATGCTGTCTTTTCATGTGCATTTCAGCAATATACATACAAGACTTTTGATCACGGTCAACTGGCAACGAGAAATATTGCACCCCTTGATGTTACAACTTTTACTGACTTTATCAATTATGCTGTTTCTATGTGATTTTGTATTTTGGATATCACACATAGAAAATTACAAAGTAGAGAATTAGTTATCACAAAAAGTCTGAATCACCATGTAGTTTCCGAGGTATGAAAATAAACAAGCACAGATGTCCAATAATTCTTTTCTTTTATTAACACTTCCTTCAAGTTCTGTTTCTGTTTGTACAACTGGTGGTACTTGTTGTCTTACAGACCACCAGGAGGGGGGGGGGGGGGCGTACCAGTGGCCAACTCTGGTAGAAGTGTGTGGCTAGTGCTGGAAACCCCTGACCCCATTTTAGACCAACATTGACAAAAAATCAATACCCCATTTTAGACCATCACAGGTTTGAAAGTTTAGACCTAAATACATTTTCTTTATGAGGCAACATTTTGGGACAATTAATGCCAGTTATGATTTGGTAAAGGACAATGGACCACATTTTAGATCAAGCTAAATAAAAAATAATGCAAAGTGGACTCCATTTTAGACTTCTCAGCTTGAAAAAATCAGACCCCATTTTAGACCAAAGGGCTAGAAAACACATCCAAAGGGCAGCATGTATGTATACATGTAAGCTCAAATAAGGGAGTAGCGCCCCCCCCCCCCCCCCCCCCCCAACCCATGTAGTTTCAATGATTTGCTGACTACAGGCAAGTTTAAAATACCTTTAAAGCAATTCAGAATAACTGAACTGTGATTGTATATTGTAACTATGAACAAGATTGACTAGTATAGCCCTTACTTCAGGACAATACATGTACTTTACTTCTTTACATGATATTGATGCTTAGGAAGACATAAACTTTGTTTATCATATTATAGATACATGTGAACTATATAGCTAGCTATGAAGGTCAGCTAAATTATGGAGACCAAGAGTTCAAGCTTACATGCACACATTGTTTCAGTTAATACAGGCATTTAGTTGTGAAGATATATGACAAGCTGAATAACTTGCTAGATTATGTTACATCCATGCATCCTTTTTATCACTTAGGACATTTTATCATTGTACTCTATATCTATCATAAACACATTCAAATTTGTCGCTGCTTTCCACTTTTAACTGTTAAATGAAAACATAATTATAAGATCGAAATCACAAATTAACAATTTTGTTGACATGATTTGGAATTTGGATACCTCTAGAATTATGATTGCAAAGAGCTAATGTTTGAATTATTAAACATACACTTACAGACACCAGTGGTACAATTAGTGAAGGACCTGACAGTGAAGTGCCTCTCTACAAAGCTAATGAGACATCATGCCCCCACCTCTTGAAATAACTTTACCTCAAAACAGTTTTAAGTGAACAACATAATACTCAGTAAGAATGTATTGAAAAACTTACAAATCTGAATATTATTTGAAAACAGACATATTGGCTAATTGATGCATATATAATTGATGTAAATAATAATATTAGACTATTAAAACATTTCATTATTTCCTTCTGAATCATGTAATACTATCTGCTGCTCATGAGAAAATTGGTGTCATTTTCATTATGACTGGATACATCAATTTTTTAAACCAAAGGAAACACAACAATTTCACTAATATATACTAAATATGCAGATTTATCTCTGTATTCATTACAATTAAAATAATATCGGATTTATTAAATTTATACAGTACATCTGTGAATTTCATATTTTTATCTTTACATTCAAAGTTGCATTGCCATAGCAACTATATAAACATGACCTCTTTCATATGATGAGCAATCTGTTACAGCCTGACACTATTTTTGGGTGTGTGAAGTGTTCCTATAGGAAATGAATCTATGAATGGAATTATAGTTTTGTTTTCATAGGAGTTTAGCTGATGTGTATTTTTGTTTTTGTTTTATTTGAGTTATTTCAGTTAATTTACATATGAACAGTTTGCCCAGAATGAGTTTAACGCAATACAATGTAAGAGTGAATGGAGTACGAACTCGACTAGCTGCTCGACAACTATTTTTCCGTTTTCTCCTTTTCCATATTGTTTTTTGTCAATTCTTTACAATTCTGGAATAAAGTATTATTAATTAGGACAAGTTGCTTAGACACACAATAAAGAAGACAAATAGAACTTACCTGGAGTAGCACCAGGGTATGGCTCAGTCAGATCAAAGTCTGGAGGTTTTCCATCACATGAACAACTCAGGTGTTGATCACTGTTTCTATAGCAGTACTGTTCTGTTGTACTGGTTACACTGAATGTCAAATACTGATGAAAAAAATATGAACATGAAATGACAAACCATGTCAGTTTCCAAATCACGGTAAAGAGAATAAACCTCACTTTTAAAAAACAAACATATTTCAACAAATGAAATTATTCCAAATATTAATCTTTAATATCACATAAGGGCATTCATATTTAATTCTATCTTTCTCATCATAAATGACTGACTGAAATTAAAACGAAAGTATTAAAAAAATTAAAAGTATGTATACTTGTTGGTGATACCTTAATTTCATAATCATACTTTTAACATCTGAATGACATAGAAATGACAATTAAACTCTGAAGGAACCTTTGAACCACTTTTAAAGTTCCCAAATTTCAGGTAAGCAGTAATTTTTGTTCAGATATGCACTCTGATGGAGTCACCATTTTTTCTAATCTGGGGCATAATTTTCAAAAATATTTCACCAGACTGAAGAAAAATAGGGTCAGTTTGGAACAGAGAAACATTATTAGAATTAAGTAAGGCTGCCCTAAGGACAAGTGAGTCATTTTCCATCTGCATGTTAGCTGACATTTCAATATTTTGTACTGATATAAAATAATATCCATACATTGACATACATGATATAATTACATGTATTGACTAAGCTGCCAATTGTTAGCTAAAATTGGGCACCTATGTAACAGATAGTGGGTCCGTGACAGTAGGAAAGCGGTATACTTTCCAATAGAACTTATTTGGGAACCCAAATAAAATGACTGCTGGGTGAATTGTTTAGCTACATATATCATCCTATCAGAAAACAGGTAATCATGATGTGCATAACATGTACTTGAGAGTGTCACTGTAGTTAGATTGTAGTGTCATGTGTTACGACAGTGCAGTGACAGCATTAGTCATTTATACAGTATCAAAATAACATTTATTAGCGCTTGTAGAGTTCCCTACACAATAGCAGGAATCAGAATTGGGAATCGGTGGTGAAAGGGTAAAAGTATGATACAGATACTCAAAAAGATGTTTCTGTTGTTCAGTTGACTGTGGAATGAATATATTTGAACACATATGCATTTTGTAGATTTTGTTATGTTATCATATGCAGTCTACAGGTGATCATAAACACCACATTTCAATGTCATCTAAAGCACTAAAGTTCAATCACCTGGCTTTACTAGGTCTGTCACATTAGTCTGTGTGGTTTACTGGGACATTTTCTGAATTCATATCATATACACTGTACATTTCAATACAGCTAACTGTACAAATAACAATTCAATGGATGCACAGTGAATCTACAAACACAAATATACTGGTATCAATGTGAGCTCTAAGGCTTTCGCCATCAGTCTCCTTTGTTTACATCATGGAAACATTTTCCATCACAAACCAGGATTTTGCTGACATAGTTGATATTCATTTGTAAAATTACATTTCTTTGTTTTGATTTGTAAGAGAGTTTTAAAAATAAATACATATGAATAATTTGATATTAGTCTAGCTAATATGTGCATGTCTCTTCATGTATAAGGTGAATGAAACTGAGAGTCATGAGAATAGACAAATACCAACCAATCTGTATGTAAAAATGTTCTTCATCAATTCACTTTTACCATCCCTACTCTTTTTCATCTTTTACCACATGGGTGGCTTTCCATATACTTTACAATGATTTTATAAATCAATTTTCTTCACATATGAATTTTACATATAATGTTTCCACTGACTCCTCCCTTTTCATTCACATTTCATATTTCATATACTCCTACAATCTTGTTTATTTATATTCTTATGATTTCATTTCCAAAAAAACTCTTGTGAGAGACTTATCAATGATTGTACTAAAACACTTACAAGTACAAAATCTAATGGGGTTGAATCAAATTAGTTGCTAGTCAACTACCTCTAATTCCCTTTCTTGGGGACGTCTTACCTCTATATACCATTACATTGTTGTTGTTGTTGTTGTTGTTGTTGTTGTTGTTGTTTTTGTTATATTTCTTGGAACAATTGATATATCACTATACCATACTGCTAAACTATAGTACTGGTTCACTGTATTATATCATAAATAAAATAAAATCATTCTTGTTGGAGGGATCGATCTACAATGTACATATGAACTAATACAAAAACTATTTATGTATATTTGATGCTAGACAAATTTACTTCTATTCCAATATTCCAAAGATTTATTAAAGTTCTGCTAATGAGTTCTTATTTGATGTTGTTTTATAGACAAGTATTTATTCAATATTATTCACACTTATTTACTTCTCAACTGAAATACCCCTCTGTCATCATTATAGACTAGTTCCAATACAGTATCGTTACGATTTATACCTTACTGATTACTATAGATTTCCACCTGTGGTGTTTTGCTATTTAAAAAGAAAACATACCCCACCCCCCACCCCCCCACCCCCCCATGTTCAAGACTGCACTAGCTCGGATATGCCCTGAACTGCATGCTTTTGATGTGAAAACAAAATTTCACATCAAAAGCATGCAGTTCAGGGCATATCCGAGCTAGTTACTCACTCTTATAATCTCTTGATGGAAAAATATGTGTTTTGTGTTTTGTTTATAAAATACCATGGAGACAGTCATATGTGTATGTCCTTCTACCTATGTAGTCCTGCTTGGATACGGAGTAAGTCGTCCCTTCCTTCTTGTGTTGAGGTGCTGAGGGTCATGTCAGTAATCTAGACCCGTGCACCATCTCCAAGAAGAAGAAGAAGGAACGGACGACATACTCCGTACGCAAGTAGGACTATACCTATGTGGATCTATAACTATAACACTACATATGTATATCGACATCAAGGCAACCAGTGCAGCAATATACATGTATTAGTACCTCTCATTGACGCGTAACAATCCCACTTTATACTCACCAAACATAACAAGATCCTTGTCCACGCCATCGTCACCCTTATTAATATTTCGTTACCGTATCTATCTACCATCGAAAGACAGATAAACAGGAATATTCACGAATGAGTGGTTCTGAAGCCGGGAATCGTCAGGAGGAAAGCATCCACCATGAATCATGAGGACTTGGTCGTCTTCCGTATGGACGTGACGAAAAATGTGGGATATTGACACAAAGACACACGGAAGTACACCTCCGCTTGATATTGCTATGACATTTGGCAGGCAATCTCTGGCAAGAAAATGGCTCTTCCTGGTTATCGCTGTATTACGTAATGCACCGTTGATAAATCAGCCAGATAATGTTCCGTGAACAACTTCCTGGTACGTATCTTCTTCATTGAAGACCAGTACAAAATTTCATGAAGTATAGAAATGTCTGCTGATGTACTACTAATACTATAGTAAATGTCTTTTGTAGTAGTACATGTATACTAACGATTCTGTCTTTATGTTGATGAAAAACGGTATCAATTCAAGAAAAATTACGGTAGTTTGAGACTGCTGGCTCCTTTGTACATGTTTTAGTCCGTCCTCATCACCATTCAATAAATTAAATTACTCTTCACCATTCACCTCCATGTGAAAGAACAGGACAAGCGATAGTGTTTCCATAGGGTCATGGTACCCGTTGTATGTATATATGAAATGTGTAGCTACAACAACAATGTGAAATCGAGGTCATACCACAGGGACATGAGGGGTAATCTTTTATATCACATTCAAAGTGATTTCGGCGATACATTTTTGTCAATACATTTACATTTTTATTTGGTTTTGTTGAAAAGGAACACAACTTGTCTTTATTTACAAATTCAACGTTCATCGTTTAGTGTGATACATGTGATATGCAATATTTAAAATGCGATATGTGGATATGTGCACGATCACGAGCTCGTCCAATTGAAGCCCTCTGGTGTTCAGAATTTGCCATGTTTTAACTGCGCCCTCCCACTTTGACATTTCTAAAACCATAAAAATGTTATATATCATATGTTTAAAACAATTAAAATTTACAAGGACATGTGATATTTGACACCATATTAAAGATAGAAGTCAAACAAGGCTATTAAACGTACACATTCTGAAATTCCGGATGTCCATAATCAATGTTGGCCGACTCAATAAAGGTGAAACAGAGACAGTATTATAATTACATCAGTTATATCGCGATGTAAAGAATCTTACAAAATACGCATTCACAATCAATATATACTCAATCTTGTTTAAGCTAAACATAAGTGGGCACAGTGTGATAGTAGTACTTTAGTCTTGTGTGGGCATACTTTTTTCAATTCTACTGTATATGTCATGTTATATCATGGACCAGACCATCTTGCCACTAAAGTACAACATCAATCAATCTTCCCAGTCGTAAGTTTCTGATCAGGTTAAAGAATCAGTACTGTGTCGAGTGCAATTTTCCCAATGCAACCATTTATCTTGATACAAAATAGTACAGTTCGTAAACATTGAGGGGGAGGGGGAGTTTCGATATACCCCCTCCTGTTGAATACATTAATAACTAATCTTTCTATGTTAATGAGTATACTGTTTAGAAAAAACAAATAGTTTTGAATATTCCCATTTTGCAGAATACATGGAAAGTAAAACATACATAGTTTTGAATATTTCCCAAAGTCCAGTCTAACGTTCTTGTTCCAGATGGTATCCAACCCACTCTTAACAAAAATATAATTTAAAAACCCCTGGAGTAATTCGAGCCACGTATATGTATGTATTGGCGATTGCAAATTCTCTTTGAATAGCTGTTCTCTTGCTGCATTTGTGTAATAACGGAATCTCACTTTCAAAAGGGCTTATGCAGTAACCTAATTACCCTAGTTGATTGGTGTACGTTAAGGCGTCACATGACTACCACTGTGGCTACTAAAGCATCTACGTATACATCACTGAGGCATCAGAAGGGTGTCATTGTTGTACTATTGATCAGTTGATGTACTCTTTGTCAGGTTCTCTTCCGGGGTTCTCTAAGCTGTGTCTCGTCTTCTTCATACTTTAGACGTTTATTGCTTCTCTTCCTACTACATTACATAAATTGAACACGATAATATGAATTAATGAACACGTTAAATCGAGATGGAGGAGGAGTAGGAGGGGGGAGAGGAGGGAGAGGAGGATGAGAAGAAAAAGAAAGGGGTGGAGAGGAGGGGAAGAAGGAATGGGTGGAGGGGAGGGGAAGGAGGGGAGGGAGGAGGAGGAGGGGTGGAGATGAGGAGGGGAAGGATGAGGAGGAGGGGTGGAGGAGGAGGGGAAGGGGAAGGGGAGGAGGAGGAGGGGTGGAAGGAGGAAGAGAAAGAGGTCGAATCTTTAAGAAACACTTGGGATAAATAGGTAAAACCATGACAACAGTTGAGTAATCAACTGTACTGTTATGCCGTACTTGAGTCCGTTGTATGATTTGTAAAACACCATACCAGACAAATTTAACAGTTTGAAGTGTTAGAGGTCATTGATGTGTGGCATGTAACTGTTTCTACAAGTTATATGTTACATTGAATCATCAAACTAGGACAGATACCAGCAGAATTGTCGAACAATTCAACAAGGCTTGATAAATATGTTTTTGTGTGTGAAACATATATAGTAACACCTTAAACTAAAAATGTCGTAATCTGCAGCTGCGAATAGGTAAACATCCTGACCTGTCCTAGCCGACACGAATTATACGTTATATGACAACACGGTAGGAGTAGGTGATACATTTACAAATAAATGGATGAAAGATATGGGCTTTGAGAACAACGACATTGCGTACTGTTGATCACTCACCGAAGGTAGACGACAACGGCAACAATAATAGCAGCGACTACTAGTACTCCAACAATACAACCAATAATTAGAACCAGTGATGAAGCTACAAAAGAGAGTAATGATTTAACAAAACATTTACAAATTTTACACCATTTCAAATACTTATTTTCAAACAGTGTTCCCTCCTGTATGCTGAATATAGACATACTTTATGTTATCATGTTGATCCGTTGACGTTTTTATGAGACTCCAGGTGTAGTCAACGAGCAAACAAGGAACATAGCAACAGGAAAGGACTGATTTCGATAAAGTGGGAGGGGAAACATGGAATATGAAGGGGGAGGGGGGGGGGGGAAGCACATGTCTTGATTCCAGAGTAACAGCGTGTTTATGTGGACCAGGTGTATAAATGTTAAAACCTATCTTTTACAGTGCTGGTAACTTACAGGATGGATTGTAAACCTCGTCAGTTGGTGTATCTGTTGAATAAGACAAGATGTCATCATGTTACAATGTTGTCAACTGTTGATATGCGCAGGACTATGGATATGGGTGTGTTGTTTAATAGGTTAAATACATGTCACTTGAAGCTTATCACAATATGACCGAGATGAGACATGTCTCTTGTATGTGTATTTATAAGTTTTTTTTCTATGGTTTTTTATTACAAACTTGACGTAAAGGTTAAAATGTCATTAAGGATATAAAATGCCACAACCTAAAACATTAAGATATTATGAAAACTAATAATGGACGTGGAAAATGTTTAATTTCATGATTTCATACAGAATAAGTAATCTGAATAATTAAACAGAAAATTTGACGAAGTTGAAGCTTCTTTGCATATAGTTCTCTCTATTTTAAGGACTGACTTTGCTACCGTTCCAACTGAGACATGGCGATTCGCCAAGCAATTCCCCGAAGATGCGGTAAGATTCGAGAACCACCAAACTCTAATATCTTGTATTTAGGTGATTATCCACTTATCTCCAATACAACAATTGGAGACAAAATCAACACGATAGTAATGTACACGAGTCTTGTCCGTTTAAAGTTAAAAATCTAAAGACACAGTTATGTTCAATCATATTAATTACGAGGGAAAGTGAAGTAACGACAAGGTAACGTACCCGGATAGTTGGGTGGCGGTGGCGGTAGCGATGGTGGCATGTCTTTGCACGAACACACCAGCGACAATTCTGTCCTTCCAGTACCATAGGTGTAACACAGATTTGACATATCTATGGCTCAAACCTGGTGAAAGAAGGTTCATCTTTGAATGGCTGTTAGGATGACTTTGCGATGCAACACGTTGAAAAAAATACCAATTGCAAGTACATGAGCTCGTGTATTAAGAAAAAGTTTTAAACTAGTTTGGTCACGACCTATATTAAACAACCTACCGGTACTTAAATTGTGATTCCTCGAATAAGTACACTGAATCAGGTCAGGTTAAAACGTACAAACTATTGTATGTCACACTGGTGTTATTGTGAGACAATATTTTACAATTTTGATGTAAATAAAAAAAATACAGAGATCAAATAGACTATGAAAGCGACGTGTTTGTTAGTCTCGGTATTGTAACAATTGTAGTTAACATTGTATTGTGACAATTGTAGTTAGCATTGTATTGTAGAAGTTGTAGTTAGCATTGTTAGTCTCAGTATTGTAACAGTTGTAGTTACCATTGTATTGTGACAATTGTAGATAACATTGTTACTCTCAGTATTGTAACAGTTGTAGTTAATATTGTTACTTTCAGTATTGTAACAGTTGTAGTTAGCATTGTATCATGACAATTGTAGTTACCATTGTATTGTGACAATTGTAGATAACATTGTTACTCTCAGTATTGTAACAGTTGTAGTTAATATTGTTACTTTCAGTATTGTAACAGTTGTAGTTAGCATTGTATCATGACAATTGTAGTTAACATTGTATCGTAACAATTGTAGTTAACATTGTTACTCTCAGTATTGTAACAGTTGTAGTTAATATTGTTCCTTTTAGTATTGTAACAGTTGTAGTTAACATTGTATTGTAGCAGTTGTAGTTAGCATTGTATTGTAACAATTGTAGTTAGCATTGTTACTCTCAGTATTGTAACAGTTGTAGTTAGCATTGTATTGTAGCAGTTGTAGTTAGCATTGTATTGTAACAATTGTAGTTAACATTGTTACTCTCAGTATTGTAACAGTTGTAGTTAGCATTGTATTGTGACAAGTGTAGTTAGCATTGTTAGTCTCAGTATTGTAACAGTTGTAGTTAGCATTGTATTGTAACAATTGTAGATAACATTGTTACTCTCAGTATTGTAACAGTTGTAGTTAATATTGTTACTTTCAGTATTGTAACAGTTGTAGTTAGCATTGTATTGTAACAACTGTGGTTAACATTGTATAGTAGCAGTTGTAGTTAGCATTGCATTGTAACAATTGTAGTTAGCATTGTATTGTAACAATTGTACTTAACATTGTATTGTAACAGTTGTAGTTAGCATTGTATTGTAACAATTGTAGTTAACATTGTTAGTCTCAGTATTGTAACCGTTGTAGTTAGCATTTTATGGTAACAATGGAAGTTAACATTGTTACTCTCAGTATTGTAACAACTGTAGTTAAAATTGTTGTTCTCAGTAATGTAATAGTAGTAGTTAGCGTTGTTGACAAAACACTTCAGTTACATCAGGCACATACTTCTACATCCGTGTACATTTCACGGATCTACCTATCGCGTCAACATGGTGGACATTTATAGAAATATTAAATATAACAACATGCATATA
This sequence comes from Glandiceps talaboti, assembly GCF_964340395.1. Taxonomy (NCBI): domain Eukaryota; kingdom Metazoa; phylum Hemichordata; class Enteropneusta; family Spengelidae; genus Glandiceps; species Glandiceps talaboti. The sequence continues at coordinate 28,882,800 of NC_135550.1, read as the reverse complement.
TTTTAGTCACTTACAACAAAATGTCAAAAAAGCGATCATAAATTCGTTATCGAGTTGCGGAGACTTCAGTGAAAACTTTTTTCTGTACGCTATAAAACAGACAACACCTGTTGTACGCTACTATTTTCGTCGCCATTTTCACGTCAACATTCAATGTAATAATATAGAGTTTCGCCATCACCTGTTAGATTCCGTATGCAGTGTCCCAACGACACTGAAGATACGCCATTTCATACTATTTATTATAAAAGTAGATTTTCTACTAATTTTGTATCTTGTTTGATATTTACATTTATACTAAATACATCAACAGAGCTCCGCCAGCTTTATTGACATATTACTATTAGCCGCGAGTCCAAAGTTCGGACCTACACCCAACAAGTGTGTGCTGCATATTGTGGACTCGTACCCGATCTCTCTGTATGCAAGTACTCGATCCGTCACTAGATAAAAACACATAAACATTTACGTTTAGCCATTTGCCAATTTCCACGAAGACATCAAACAATTCACACGCCATTGATAACTACTGCGTACCTGTAGTTCCTTGTTTCCTTCCAGTATTTTGACAGGATTTTCTTGTCCTGAGCGGAGGTGTCTTCTTTTGATGTACGAGGAAGTAGTTCAAATCAGCAATAACCTTCAAAATGACGATACGATGTCCTCGGTTTGATTTATACTCCCCTTAAGTCCTCGTCGTCCAAAAATATCGAACACAGTGGTTTAAATGTAAGTTTTTTTTTCGAATTTCCTTGTAATGTGGAGATACATGCGAAAGAACATGCGAAGAGATGTGATGAAAATTACTGATGACTGTAATCGATCATTTTACGGCGAATAGAAAACCCCTTCTGATTGAAAATGTCATTATCATTGTCCTGAAGATGACATTCAATTACATCATAATCCTACAAACTGTTGTTATAGTAAAATGAAAATCAACTTTTTTATAGATAAAACGTGATCATGATTTCAATAATATTTAGAGGAAATAATTCTTTGAAGGAAAGACGCGTTAAATATTTTATATATACATAAGTGTGGCCCTATTTATTTCTGTTTCTCATTACCCGACCGACCTAAATTTTCAGCTCCGACATTAAAAACACAACATTTTCGCCCGCCCTTAATATTTTGCGGAACAGCGCCCCTGTCTGGACTGTCTACGTCACCTACAGTCATGGCGGCGGCGGCGACGACGACGACGACGACGACACTTGTTCATGAACACAGCAATTTTGTCATGTACGTTAGTAATAGGAAATAATTGTATCACTAATATCAGTGATTAAATTAATCTAGATTTGGCCAATCACTAATATCATTACATTTTGACCAATCTCTCATACAGTCAGTATTATGCAACACAAAATATTCCAAACGGGAATAATGTACAATTTAGTCTACATATTGTCCCTTCACGTCGATTTTAATCAAAACTTCCAAGTTTAAATATGAATAGGATAGTACAAAATATGTAAATATATCAAAATTTTAATAGTATATAAATTGATCTTGATATCTTACAATACACATTTTACAAATTATGTAAAATACAATATTTGCGTAGTATTAGTAATTACGTCTTGTTTGATAACCATTGATTGTTTCTATGTACGTGGTACGGAGGTCTACAAAATCGGGATTTGATCAGCTATGAAATCTACGACTTGGTTTTGGAATCTAACATTACTACGTGCTTTTAGACCGGTATGTTGATTTGGTTATCACCACTTAGTATTATAACACTGTAATGTCGACTCAATAAAACAATAAAACAGTTTGTCCATTAGTAAATCGTATAGTAAATGTCCAGCATTGGTATACAGCCTAGAATATATACAAACAATACAAAATGGTAACTCTTGATTGTCTGAGTATAATACACAGGGTCAGTAACTATGACGATAGTGTACAATACACAGGGTCAGTAACTATGACGATAGTGTACCATACACAGGGTCAGTAACCATGACGATAGTGTACCATACACAGGGTCAGTAACTATGACGATAGTGTACCATACACAGGGTCAGTAACTATGACGATAGTGTACCATACACAGGGTCAGTAACTATGACGATAGTGTACAAAACATTTTATGGTATTTCCCTCCATATAATTTCTTCATATCTTGGTTACGATGTCTTAAAAGAATGGCGGCCACGTCAGACAGACACTGGATGGCTAAGCATCACCATCAAAGTCTAGATACATATGATATCATGTTATTCTATCTTTCAACTTTGAAATGTCAAATTTAAGATTTTAACGACTCAAGATTAAAATAGTTTCACACCGACATTCCAATTTGATTTAATGCACATGTATGAAGTAAAAGGTTGTATTTCATATCATGTTCATGGTTGATTATTTACCATAAGTCAGGATTTTTATACTTTAAGTAGTGCATCATTCCCAGTGTTGGCTTGTGGTCGTTTCAAAATACTTGCCACTTTGACAACGTCTGCTTCCGGCGTTATGCTCACCACATAGTCTTCATCGTCTGCTTTATTAGCGTGATTCTTTTCACTTTGAGCAATGTCCGTGGAGGAATTTATTTCAGCATATTCAGCCACACCTGTCGGTGGTGCGACAATGTCTGTTTTCTTCACCTCGTCATCCTGGATCTCATATACACAACTTGATTCTTTCTTGTTCGGATCTGGAATTGTGTTATCGGCTTTTCCTGGTCTCTCATCTTCCACACTTTTGGTGGTCTTCCCGCCTTTGGTTTTCTCGATTTCATGTTTTGCACGTGTGTCGTTTTCCTTCTCCAGACTGTCTTTGGATTCGTCAACTTTGTTTACAACTGATCCGTTCTGATCATGAACAAAGCCGTTATTTTCAATTCCAGGGTTGTCAGACTCGGTCTTGGTCACAAGCTTAGAGTCGTCAACTTTAGGCTCAGGCACAGGTTTATGGATCCACCTTTACGAAAAATTGCAAAGAAATACAGATGAAGACAGCCCCTGAGTTCGTCACCTTTTAACACACGTTATTGAATACGACATGAATGTTAAATGTGCTTTCCCCACACTGTGTACAAAGGGCTTTACGGAGGCTTTCATGGCACAATGACCTTTATACTTCCTCAATTTCCTGGAGAGCGAGCATACACTCCATTGCAGCCTCTATTAGTGCATAGGATTAAAGCATTCACATCGCAACCTCTATCCTACCAAGTACCAATTATACAGATGGGTTAACTTGGTAAATTCTTATCATAGTAATGTTAAATACCTCAAATGATAGATCGATGGTAACACTCTATACAAGTCTGGAAAACTTTATTTAAATGTATTCATTAGATAAAGGTGTGGTACCATGCAAGTAATGCTGAAATCATAGTTCGACAGCAGCACGGTTAGTACACTTTCAGCTTTTCCGGTAAAATGGCTGAACATGTTTTCATGTTACACATAAGAAGAATGTGAGATTACAACAAAATAACATAATGAGTCGTGAAACTCAAACCACTCTTAATGCAAGATAACCACGTACTACTAATAAATGAACCTATAACTTTACCTGTATACGATGTAAATGGCGATGGCGATGACTACAACAGCAGCAGCAATACACCCAATGATCAAACCCCAATCTATTGGTTCTGAAATATTAAGACACTTAAATAATAAACCAGCCAAATTGCCACATATTGTAGTAGTGACGTGGAGGTTATATGTAGTTTGCTGGTATTAGATGGGATTCATATAAGTTCTTACCATCGTTATTACGATATACAACAGCATGTACGTTAATGCACTTCGGTAAATGAAGTGCCGTATTATCCATTACGTCACAGGTCACATTTTCATAGGTTTATAATACACAAAAAAGGTTATAAACGGGTAATAGAAAATATCAGCTCGGCCACTTTATTATAGTGTTACGACTGTATCAGTGTCCGACGTATATGGAAACCAGTACTGTAGAAAAGTTACGAAATGAAATAGCCTGTGGACACAGTAACAGTTCAAAAGTCAATCCCTATGCTAGTCGAGAGTACTTTATGAAATCATTAAAATGGAACTCTGCAAAACACACGTCACAGGAATGTGTTTCACTCACATCACTGAGTGTTGATATAGGATCATGGTGAATAAGGATCGTGGGGAATAAATCGTGTTGGTTCCCCTTTCTTTTGTTCAGATCTAGAAAACAAACATGTCAACTGGTCTTGGCACTAAGAAAAGCGACAACGTTACATCAATCAGATATAATCATCTCATCATGCAAAAGCTGAAGTTAGCAAAAATGACATGCATATACAGCAATACTTGGTCCAAATTTAAAAAAAAACAAAAAAAAAAAAAAAAAAACAATGACAATGAGCGAAGCCAACGGACTGTAAATGAGTCTAGTCCCACACTTGTTTACAAGAATTACAAACCTGAAATCTTTTCACAATGTGTTACATTTCTGTGTTATAATCTGAGTTTAATCACAGAATCGTAAAACTTCGATACGTACAAGAGTTAACGTTAGTCCTATATTTTATACAACTGAACGACACAAAGTATACCAAATTTAAAATCCATTGTGAGGGATACACAACGATTTGTACAGGGGAAATCCAGGCTTCCGCTATATTTTCAAGTGGGAGACTGCATAAATCTAAAAAAAAATATTGACAAAATATTTCACTTACGTGTTGATGACGTTCCGTCTGTAATGGGAACATCTAGGAAGCAAAGGGAAAATGTTAACAAAGTATTAGTAATTAGGCTGCTTTCACAAAAACTTGTTGGGGGGGGGGGGTCGGGAGATTTTTTGTAAAACCCTATTTTTTTTTCAAGTACCCCCCTGCCATATTCCAAATTTTTTTCGAGTACCCCCCTGCCAAAGCCCCAAATATTTCAAGTACCCCCCCCCCCTACTCGAATAAATTTTCAAGTACCCCCACCCAAATAATTTTTTTTGGAATACTCTTCCTGTGCGTTAACATTCCATACCGAGTACAAAACTGTACATAATACACTTAATACCAACTTTGTCAATTACATATATAATCAATTTGTATATTGTGTATATATATATATATATATATATACAAACACCAGTTAAAACAAAATGTTATGTTAACCAGTGCATTGCCTTTCAAAAAAACAACATATACCGGTACTTGTAAATGAATTACACTTTGCCATAACTCTTGTAAAATGATCAGCAGACCAACTGAGTCTTTGTTTTCTGTTCAATATTGTAATAGTACATTATACTAGTAGTGTTACAGTTGAATGTCATTTTAGTTGTATTTGCAAATATTGTGATGCACATGTTATCTAAAGAGAGTTTTATACTGTATTGTTCCAGTTCAGTTTCCTAAATGTGTGCTAAAAGAAATCAAATCGGTCTAGATAACACTGAAAAAACTCTTAATAAAATGCATTGCCATGTATCCCGTTCTTGTTTGATGTAAATTAGTTCAATATATTATGTCAAAAGAAAATAAATGTATGACTCAAAAATGTCTCCTAACAAGTTTTTGTGAAAGCAGCCTTAGGTGGACGCAATTTGTCACGGATTATTCACAATAAGCTTAATGAATGACAATGAAGCACTTTTCAGGAAACATAACATTACTGTGGTCCGACTTTATTTGAAACATACATACAATGTACTTACCACCCTTAGGTGGTTCTGGCAGATCAAAAAGAAGCTGCTTGTAACATGTACATGTCAAATCCCCTCTTTTGAGTGAGGAAACGCTGTGGCAGAATCCACCGAGAGTCACTTGGTTGACTTGGGTGACTTGGTTGACACTGATAGACATCATGCTCTTCTAGCAGCTTAATAAGGTCACCAGCTTTTTTGGCGTCTAGTAATTCAACTGAAAGACAATTGCAGTGCTAAGTAATCAATATTAATTTCGGTTGTAATGTATTTAACAACAGTGATCAAGTGAAGCGGGCTTTCGAACCATAAACACTAAATAGGGCACTTTCAATGATTGAACGTACTAAGGCCAAAAGTTCGATGCTTTGGATATACAGCCCATGTCTACATATTCAAACGCCAATAAATGTTAATCTACAAGCCATCGTCAATCGCAGTACCGGTATAACAATTTAGAATTGTGTATTAACCCCTTTTCTGTCTACCCTTCCGAGTTTCTGCTGATCATCATTAGATGATATGTTTACTATCGGACGCCATGTTGTATAGAATTTCACTAACAAGGTCAGTTGACAACGTCCACCATTTCATACACATGTTTACAAATCCTCGTTTGGCATTGTATCAAGGACACCGTACTACTCTGTTAAAGCTGCCTTGATTCTGTTGAATTGCTCGGCCACTTTAGATAATGTTGATCTTATCGTTGCTGTTTATAAAGAAAACACTACTGAATCTCATTTACCTTCGGAATATATAAAAGTGTGTCCCAATTCAGATCTGTTGTTTGACACCACTGACTGCAGTCACCGTAACATTACCGTCTACCACAATGTCGTAACTGTCAAGCTGTGCTACAAGTATGCTAAAATATCAACAAAATACCAATTATGCAGGATGAATATGACACACAACATAAATACTTGGCTTCTAATAGACAATAAGCACTATAAACTTGATTTTTACTATATTTTCAAAAAGGAAGTATATTGTCATGCCTGTGAGTCGGGTGTGGTTGTCCACTTTATGGCAGCAATTATTTTGTTTACTTCTAATCACGAATTAAATCTATATATAAGTGTTTTAGAATATTTGACCGCGATATCAGTTCATGTAATTCGTCCCAAACAAAGAAAATCGAAAAAGACGGTCGATGCAAAAGGAGAGAGTTGAACAATAATAGTGCTTACCGGACAACTATGCGTGCGTCTGTTAAGTCTTACTTGTGTCAAACATCGTCCACGAACAAAAGGTGAAACCAAAGGCAGACGAGGGGTATAGGAACGTGCAAATCCAACGGACCATATCAATGTTACAACAGCAACTAACAACATATATTCAACAACATTATTCACAGTGTTTCGGTCCATTGTTTAGTGAGATTTTATTCCTAATATTACTAATAATACAGGTAGCTGGCATTGCTGAGGATCAACCACATACAACATATATATTTACACCAACCAATCAGATGAAAAACAATCTAATTTATCATCTGATGGACTGTATATCTTTTCCACGGTTCATCTACTGACTATTGTATAGTAAATACAGTCCCTGGTGACCTTTCAACGCACCTTTCTACGCCATGAAGAATAGTATTACACTGTGCGAATATATAACTTTTACTCGTCGCTATATACATGTTTCAATCATTTTACATTGTATTTCATTATCATTTTAAGTTACATACTTGTTAATTTGATCTGTTCATTATATATGTAATTTTCCAATAATATTTATGTGATTGTTTCTCTGTTTATACGACGCTTTACATTTAATTGTTACAGCTTTTGTCTTGTTGTTTGGGGTTGTTTACTGCCATAGATTGGAATGTTACACGATTACACGAATACACGATACGTCACGTGGTGTCACCATGTACCGGATACATTCAAGATTTACACGTGCCAATGAAATGGTATCTCCATCATGCCCTGGCCCCTGATTAAAATTCTGACTGTAGTCTAGTATAATGAATGAAAACCTTTCCTAAAAAAGAAAATGTCCCATGTGAAAGCTTGAAGTTGTCCTCAGTCATTTGAAGAAAAAAAATATAAAATTGGACTCGCCATGGCAAGGAAATGATACATTGTTATCTACCAATTACATATTACCACCCAGTATACTTGAATATGATGTTCACATAGCATATTGCCACCCATTATACATATATGTGATGTCCACATAGCATATCACCACCCAGTTTACATGTATATGATGTCCATATAGCATACTACCGGTACCACCATATGATGTCCCCATAGCATACTATTACTACCTCCCAATATACATGTATATGATGTCCACATGGCATATTACCACCCAGTATATGAGTATATGATGTCCATATAGCACACTACCTCCCAGTATACATGTATATGATATCCACATACCTTTTAATAATATATTGAGATGTCTAAATCAAATAATTTAAAAATCGACGATACGGCGTACAAAAATGTTCACCGTTTTCACAGTAACAGTGTATTTAGACACGTGTGTGCGAAAATTTGCCTCGATTTTAGAATTCATCAGATTCAGGTACTGAAACACCAAAACGTCGATTTGACTTTCAGGCTACCTACTTCATAAACTTATACAATATGTGCAGCCTTTCTGCCAACGATATTAAACGTTATTGACATTTCCAAATTGATACTTCGTGTGCTGTTGTCTTTGTGCAATTTTCAAGATTTCATCTTCGCCTTGTGTTTATTTACTGCTGTTTTCTAGTAGTTAAGTTTCCGTCCTCGCCATCTACTGACAGTGTCTCATCTTTCTTCATATTTACTTGTTCCTCTGTCGTTAGTTTTGTATCTTCAAGTGTATTTTGACCATCACCTTTGTCATCATCTGATGCGAGTTCTCCGTCATATGCCTGCTCTTTGTTATCAACTAAAGTATCATCTTCCACACCATTGTCAGTAATTGTAACAGTTGTAGTTGTGTCTTCAACTTTGCCTTCCTTCTTCAGCCCATCACATAATTTTCTGTTCATTTTTAGTCCATGCCCTACACGGAGACCGGCTACAACTCCAGTTTTGTTCAGACTAGAATCTGCTGTTGCTGATGGGACTTCGTCAACTATCGTTACGCTGTCAGTGACTGGTTGATCATTGCCAGTCTTCATGTTACCAGCTTCCATCGTGTTCTCATCTGCGTGTACAATACTATTTGTGTCAACTGAGTTTTCATTGCTATTGATCGTTTCATTCGAATTTGCTGACTCCTTCCTGTCATTCACATTGTCCACTTCCATTGAATTCGTGTTTACATCTTCACTGTTTCTACTATCCATCGTGTTTTCATCTCCATTACTGTCCTCTTTATCCCCATTGTCAACATCCCTTGAATCTATGCATCTTTCCACTTCATTCATACTGTCTGCTTCGACCACGTTCCCTTCCCCATTATTTAAACTGTCCACTTCCATCGCGCTCTCTTTTCCAGTATTTAAATTTTCCGGTTCCATCATGTCCCCTCTCCCACTATCTACGCAATCCGCCTCAACTGTGTTATCTTTTTCATTATTCAAATTGCCCGCTTCCATCTTATTCTCATCTCCGTTCCTGGTAGTGTTCGAATCCGCAGTGTTCTCCTGTCCGCCAGTCATTGTATCCAATTCATGCTGTAATGTAGTGTCGTCGTGGTCCCGGGAACGATACGTTAGGTTACTGACGGTGGTGGCACGTTTTCGTTTCCTAATCTTGTTGAATGCATACATAAAACGTTTCTTACTGTAAGAAATTAGAAATCATAGCATTGTCATGACTTGAGAACACCCTTTTGTTTTCACTATTGTCTGTTTTTTGTCGTTTTTTTTAAACTTTAAATAATTACACGTTTCCAGGAAGAACTGACCAGATAAAGACAGAGTTATTGATTATATTATCAAATTTGATAAAATCAAAATGTATTTACAATGTGACATAACTGTACTACGGTGAGTCGGGGTATATCTGTCTGAAACTTGATCGATAGGGGGACATTCATCACTTGAGGAAACCCTCGCACAAATTCATAAAGACAACAAAGTAACCATAATGTGCTTACCGTCTTAAGAAAAGCAATAGGAAAAGTAAGGAACCAGCGAGCACTGCAGTCGATGTTGTTGTTACTGCAATAATTGCTGGTGTACTCAATCCTACGAAACAGCAATGTAATAGCGATTCAATTACTAACAACTATCAGATTCTACAAATGTGTGTTTATGACTTACAGGAAAAATAAAGCTTAGAAGATATGATGTATTGTATAAGAAAGAAGATGGTGAAGTTTTAGATACTTGTAGCCTTTGAAGTGACTGTCAAGAAGTGTACTATTCATTTCAGCTTTAAATCGACATATGCAATAGCCCAACACGTACAAGGTCGATTAGGGTAACGAGTCAATTTCTCATCCAATAACTTGACTAGTTTCCGAAAACGATATGTGGGACAAATATTTCCACTTGATGTATTTAAAATACCGCCAATGGCGTTGTAGCACAACTGTAGTTTTTAAAAATGTTTATCCATATGCTAGTCTATGCTAACAATAGGTGTTTATTTGCTGAATAACTATCCAGTTGCCTATCCAACTATGTTGCTATCTTTACGATAAATGCTATCATTTGGCTGTTGCTATGGGCGTGGTCATGTTGTTAGATATATTTGCATACATTTGTGTATGGTTTTGTTCACTTGTGTATGAATTCCTGATATTGTCTTTGCAATATACGTGATCATTTGGCTGTTGCTATGGGCGTGGTCTTGTTGCTAGTAAAATTTACATACATTTTTTGAATGTTTATTCAATTGTCTATTAAACCCTGTTGTTATCTTTGTGAAATACACCACCGTTTGGCTGTTGCTATGGGCGTGGTCATGGTTACTAGGGTATTTGCATACATTTTTTGAATGTTTATTCATCTGTCTTTCTATTCCTGTTGTTATCTTTGCAATATACGTGATTATTTGGCTGTTGTTATGGGCGTGGTCTTGTTGCTATGCAAATTTACATACATTTTTTGGATGTTTATTCAATTATCTATTAAATCCTGTTGTTATCTTTGAGAAATACACCACCGTTTGGCTGTTGCTATGGGCGTGGTCATGGTTGCTAGGGTATTTGCATACATTTTTTGAATGTTTACTCACTTGCTTACCAGATGATGTTGTTATTTGACCAAAATATACCGCCATTTGGTTGTTGCTAAAGGGCGTGGTCATGGTCGCTAGGGCCAATTTTGTCAAAATGTTTTTAAGAAAATCTGCAGAATAACAGTTTCAGAAACATCTCACCAAGCAAGTTTCAGACTAATTGACCAAATACTTTTTGAGATATAAGTTTTTGACCAAAAATGAACATTTTTACACCTAATTTGCATATCACTCATGGAATCATGGTATGCTTAATATTTCTTCGTCCATACATCCCTAGATACATTCCCATTAAATTTCAGCCCAATCTGCTCAGTAGTTTTAGAATTATAGATTTTAAACCAAAAAGACACATTTTTAGCCCTAATTTGCATATCACTGATGGAATCATCCCGTCATGAACAAATCTTACTTTACACCCCCTTAAGAATGTTCCCACCAAATTTCGCACCAATCTGCCCAGTAGTTTCTGAGTTTAAGTTTTTTGACCAAAAATCACATTTTTTGACCCAAATCACACACCTGTGATGCGATCATTTTGATTTGAACAATTTCCCAACTAGACACCCAAAGTAATGGACCCACCAAATATCGTGGCAATCGGTTCAGCGGTTTTTGACTTTAAGTTGTTTACACACACACACACACACACACATCCACACACACACACACACAGACAGACAGACAGACGCCAGGCGATCCCTATAGCACTACTGAACAAGTTCAGTTGTGCTAAAAATGCAGGGGCCGGGCTCAGAAGAAGTTCTGCTTCCTATTGATCTAGTTATCCTACTGACTACAAGGCAGCATGGCTGTTAACCACGTACATACCTCGGCTTCCGGAAAATCCTCCGGGCCCTCCCGCTGTCGTCATGTTCCTGGGATAGTCTGGGGATACATGAAATAATCCCAAAACATGAGTGGTGAACGGAATTGAAAATATTAAATATCATAACTATAGAAATAGAAGAAACATAAGGAGTGGGAGTCAATCGACCAATTTAGCAGTCTGAGAAAGCCTTCTTTGACGTCATAGTACATTGAATACATTTGCACATTTATGACTAAAAATTATGAGCGAGATCTGACAATGTCATCAGAGATTGTACATGCTTGTTGAGAAAAGTTTGTTAAATAATTCACCCTTTGTATTGAACGTTTCTAAGAGTGGTCTGAACAAGACCCTGTAAAGAGTTTGAAGAAATACGACTGGTCCTTGGTCTAAAATATAATACATGCATACATTTACCGATAGATAGACATACATACATACATACATACATACATACATACATACATACATACATACATACATACATACATACATACATACATACAGAAAAATGAATGCATACGTTTATGTAGGGCATTACTTTTCATGTCAACAAAAATCAACCCACATTCGCTTTTAAATAGACTACAGTTTAGAGTAATGTAAACATGCATCAGATTTATTCCTACCATAAGTGACGTTGTCTGTACTTGGGAACGTAGTACTAGGAATAAGTGTGGTAGTAGTCACTGTATTCGGAATAGCACTAGTATTACTTGTGGTTGTAGCCTTTGTTTTGGGAATAATTGTTGTGGTACCAGTTGCACTGGGAATTGTTGTAGTGGTACCAGTTCCACTGGTTGTGGTGGTAGCCACTGATCTGGAAATGGTTGAAGTGGTAGCCATTGTACTGGGGATAGTTGTGGTAGTACCAGTTGTACTGAGGATAGTTGTGGTGGTAGCAGTTGAGCGAGGATTTGTTTTTGTAGTACGTGTTAAACTGGAAATTGTTGTTTCATTTGGAATAGTTGTGGTGGTAGCCAGTGTACTGGGAATAGTTGTGGTGGTAGCAGTTATGCTGGGAATAGTTGTGGTGGTAGCCGGTGTACTGGGAATAGTTGTGGTGGTAGCCGGTGTACTGGGAATTGTTGTGGTGGTAGCCGGTGTACTGGGAATGGTTGTGGTGGTAGCAGTTGTACTGGGAATAGTTGTGGTGGTAGCCGGTGTACTGGGAATAGTTATGGTGGTAGCCGGTGTGCTGGGCATAGTTGTGGTGGTAGCCGGTGTACTGGGAATAGTTATGGTGGTAGCCGGTGTGCTGGGCATAGTCGTGGTGGTAGCCGGTGTACTGGGAATAGTTGTGGTGGTAGCCGGTGTACTGGGAATAGTTGTGGTGGTAGCCGGTGTGCTGGGCATAGTTGTGGTGGTAGCCGGTGTACTGGGAATAGTTGTGGTGGTAGCCGGTGTACTGGGAATAGTTGTGGTGGTAGCCGGTGTGCTGGGCATAGTTGTGGTGGTAGCAGTTGTAATGGGAATGGTTGTGGTGGTAGCAGTTGTGCTGGGATTTGGTGTAGTGGTAGCCGGTGTATTGGGAATAGTTGTGGTGGTAGCCGGTGTACTGGGAATAGTTGTAGTGGTAGCCGATGTACTGGGAATGGTTGTGGTGGTAGCAGTTGTGCTGGGATTTGATGTAGTGGTAGCCGGTGTACTGGGAATAGTTGTGGTGGTAGCAGTTGTACTGGAAATGGTTGTGGTGGTAGCAGTTGTGCTGGGAATAGTTGTGGTGGTAGCCGGTGTGCTGAAAATAGTTGTGGTGGTAGCCGGTGTACTGGGAATAGTTGTAGTGGTAGCCAGTGTGCTGGGATTTGGTGTAGTGGTAACCGGTGTACTGGGAATAGTTGTGGTGGTAGCAGTTGTACTGGGAATAGTTGTGGTGGTAGTAGTTGTACTGGGAATGGTTGAGGTGGTAGCAGTTGTGCTGGGAATAGTTGTGGTGATAGCCGGTGTACTGGGAATAGCTGTGGTGGTAGCCAGTGTACTGGGAATAGTTTTGGTGGTAACAGTTGTACTGGGAATAGTTGTAGTGGTAGCAGTTGTACTGGGAATGGTTGTGGTGGTAGCCGGTTTACTGGGAATAGTTGTGGTGGTAGCCGGTGTACTGGGAATAGTTTTGGTGGTAGCAGTCGTACTGGGAATAGTTGTAGTGGTAGCAGTTGTACTGGGAATAGTTGTGGTGGTAGCCGGTGTACTGGAAATAGTTTTGGTGGTAGTAGTTGTACTGGGAATGGTTGTGGTGGTAGCAGTTGTGCTGGGAATAGTTGTGGTTGTAGCAGGTGTACTGGGAATAGTTGTGGTGGTAGCCGGTTTACTGGGAATGGTTGAGGTGGTAGCAGTTGTAGTGGGAATGGTTGTGGTGATAGCAGTTGTGCTGGGAATAGTTGTGGTGGTAGCCGGTGTACTGGGAATAGTTTTGGTGGTAGCAGTTGTACTGGGAATAGTTGTAGTGGTAGCAGTTGTGCTGGGATTTGGTGTAGTGGTAAGAGTTAAACTGGGAATAGTTGTAATAGCTGATATATTTGGAAAAGTTGTGGCAGGTGCAGTTGTACTAGGAATAATTTTGGTAGTACCATTGGTGGCCGTACTAGGAATAGCTGTGGTGGTAGCAGGTCCAATGGGAATAGTTATGATTGTACCAGTTTTACTTGGAATAGTTGTAGTGGTAGAAGTTGCAGGGTTCCTTGTGGGAGATTGGTTTGGAGTTTCTACAACGTAAAGAATGAAACACACAAATTAAACTGTTAGGAAAAGTTGAAAATGGGCAAATTTGTAGGAGCAAGCTACCATGGAAATCGTTTAAATACTTTTGCACAAAATAAAGTTGTGTCAGATTGCAATGGAACGATGATCCAATTAAATATATAGATGGGTATAGACCACAAGATATGCTTCGAGTATTGTGTAGTTTTCTAATCAGTGATCTGCCTCCAAAGTTGACGTCTTAAAGACACACATTGTCTTTTCCTTTACACAAACCTGTTGTTCTTACAGACTGCCCACAATGATGTATTCATGGTTAACCCTGTGTACAATAGATTGGTGTTGACCGAGATAGTCTGCATCGACATCTACCCGTCGAGTTACATTATCCCTGGATCTTGTGTTACAAAATCTGATGACGTATGGTGTTATTAAGTTTGGTGATTTAAGAATTGTGGTGAGTTATATTGCTACAGGGGTTGCAGTCAAAAGGCAACAATCTCAATCTGGTCAGAAAAAACAGGGTTGTGAAAGAAGCTAGTACCCTATTACTAGGTGATAACACGTAATATCTTAATTCCAATGGATGTACAGTATATGGTGATCAACATGACAACGGGGAATGACGACTTTTCGTCTGAAAAGACCAATAACTTCTGTGATTCTCCAAGTGGAATTTCTTCAAAGTGTATTCATACCCATGCCATTTGATTTCTCATCTACACTATACAGCCAAATATATAAATACATGTGTTACACCCAATCCGTGAAACTGCCCAATTCATGAAATGCGCATGTAACTTTGCGCAGTTCATTGAATGGTCAACCTTATGCAAATGAGAGTATAGATTGCGATCTAAAGGGGGCCAAATTAAATTTTGGGGGCAAGAGTTTTGAACTGGGGTGTTGATTATCGAACTTTGTTAAAAACACAAGCTACAATGAATTATGATAAAATAAGAATTGTGAAGTGATTAGTTTGTAAATACATGATAACAAAGTTGTCTGATTCTTTTTTGTGTGTGTCCTATAAAAGATGCTCATTTCATGTACTGGGCATATCTTACCATACCCACTTCATAACCAGGGCAACACGATTGCCTATTTCATTAACTGGGTAAAGTTATCTACCCATTTCATGAATTGGGCGATTTCACAGATTTCACAGATTGGGTGATATATATATATATATATATATATATATATATATATATATATATATATATATATATATATATATATATATATATATATATATATATATATATATATGTATATATATATATATATATATATATATATATATATATATATATATATATATATATATATGAAACCAATTCTTAATACACGAACCTGTTGTTCTTACAGGATCTGGACACAATGGTATACTCATGTTCAACCTTTGTGTACAATAAATTAGTGTTGAGTGGGATAGTCTGCATCGACACCCTATCAGTTGAGTGACATTATCACTGGATGTTGTGTAACAAAACTTGGTGAAATGTGGTACTGTTGAGTTAGGTGATTTAGGACTTGTGATGATGTCGCTGGTGGCTAGGAGTTTTGATGTCACAGGGGTGTCTGTTAAAAGGCAACACACGTTTAAGAATAATACGTCTGCTGGCAAATATGCAGATCTGGGCACATATAGAATGTTGTCAGTCAGATTAGAGGACTTACAAAGCATGCTACCATCAACATACTGGTAAATTCAAAGAATGACTTTGTTCCACCTCGTCAACTGATGTAGATTCTACCATTATTTAAACTTAATCTTTTCAATGTGTATCATATCTATATCCGTACAACGATCAACTTGTGTCTTACATTTGGGTTTGTCGTCTATGGAACCAATGCCAATGTCATACTTATGACCAGTAAACCAATTCTTAACAGACATTGTTCTTACAGGATCTGCACGCAATGGAGTACTCATATTTAACTTTCGTGCACAGTAAATTGGTGTTGAATGAGTCTGCATCGACATCCTACCATCTGAGTTACATTATTATTGATTATATTATAGCATTACCAATTCCAGTGATTTTGTGACGTCATCGCTGTACATTATTACTGATAATGTACTCCGTTATTTGGCATCGCGGCCCCGGAACGAGCATAACAATACAAGCTTATTTGTGCTGTTTCTTCATACGACTAGGTATTTTTTCGAAATGTATGTTGTTACTTATGATTGTCATTTCTACTGTTTAAAAATACGACGCATTCATGAAACAAATCTGTGTTCACAGCAGTTCATTGAAGTGTATATGTGTGTGTCGCTATTATTAGTATTCAGCTTCCGGGCCGAACATGGCAGACGATGTTCAGCGCTGTGTATATTATACATTGTTTCGCGTTTCTCGGTCTACAAATTCACTGGAATTGGCAAAACTATAAAATAATAACAATAATGTACGCCCTCCCAGTCCATAATGGACTCAAACAAACTTTGCACTCCATAATGGGCTTGGCTGTCGCCTCGCACATTATGTCGTTCAAAGTTTGCTTTCGTCCATTATGGGCTGGGAGGGCGTACATTATTGTTTAAACATTATTGGAAAGGTGTGGTGCTGATGAGTTGGGTTATTTCGATGGTATTGTGTTCCATCAATAGTAACTGGGAGTTTTATTTATGAACGCAATTTCTGCCAAAAGGCAACATACATTCCATGCGGTATAGAACTGTGAATAAACTGAACATCTAATCAAAGCTGGGAATTGGAACTGGGGCAACATTTACACCTTGGGTGGAGTAGATTGGTTCATTTTACCCAGGTTCAAGTAGTGAAAGAAAAAATTCCCATTGGTCAAATGTATACAGGGACTCTCAGAATATTAAATCGCGTTTGTTAGACTACATACTAGCAGTGTTCCTAATGACTTTCAACATATAAATAAGGACACAAGCAAATATCATCACTGCCCGGTACCAAATATGTGCTTTCAAACCTGTGTTGCTGTTATGTTGTTTTAGGATAAACAAATTCATCAAAGGGGTAATACAACAGTTGCTTTACATACGCAATTTTCAGCCTGTCATAACCCATGAATATTTATCAATATGCATTTGTTCTTAATTAACTTAACGATTTACCAATTTTAGAGTATAATGTCCATTAACAAACATTGTCACTCTGAATCTAAATGTAAGTTTACTGATCGTCTTACCTTCATAGGAAGGCGATGTCCTGATATCCTGACCCCTAGAAGAGTACATCTTTTCTGTGGTTTTCCATGACGTTGTTATATGCTTTGATGTTATTGGATTATTCAAAGATGTAGTACTGTGAACAGCCTTACTACTATCACTAGTCATACTGACTGCAGTGGTACGTGAACTAGTTGTGTATGCAGTAGTACTTGGACCAGTCATGCTGACTGCAGTGGTGGTATTTGATCTAGTTGAGTCTGCAGTGGTACTTGGACCAGTCATTCTGACTGCAGTAGTACTTGATCTAGTTGGGTTGTCTGTGGTATTTGGACCAGTCATGCTGACTGCAGTGGTATTCGACCTAGTTGCGTCTGCAGTAGTACTTGGACCAGTCATGCTGACTGCAGTGGTACTTGATCTAGTTGTGTTGTCTGTGGTACTTGGACCAGTGATGCTGACTGCAGTGGTACTTGATCTAGTTGCGTCTGCAGTAGTACTTGGACCAGTCATTCTGACTGCAGTGGTACTTGAAGTAGTTGTGTTGGCAGTAGTACTTGGACCACTCTTGCTGACTGCAGTGGTACTTGATCTAGTTGTGTCTGCAGTAGTACTTGGACCAGTCATGCTGACTGCAGTGGTATTTGATCTAGTTGTGTCTGCAGTAGTGCTTGGACCAGTCAATCTGACTACAGTGGTACTTGATCTAGTTGTGTTCTCTGTGGTACTCGGGCTAGTCTTTCTGACTGCAGTGGTACTTGATCTAGTTGTGTTGTTTGTGGTACTTGGACCAGTCATGCTGACTGCAGTGGTACTTGATCTAGTTGTGTCTGCGGTGGTACTTGGACCAGTCATACTGACTGCAGTGGTATTCGACCTAGTTGCGTCTGAGGTAGTGCTTGGACCAGTCATGCTGACTGCAGTGGTATTCGACCTAGTTGCGTCTGCAGTAGTGCTTGGACCAGTCATGCTGACTGCAGTGGTACTTGATCTAGTTGCGTCTGCAGTAGTGCTTGGAACAGTCATTCTGACTGCAGTGGTACTTGATCTAGTAGTGTTGTCAGTAGTACTTGGACCAGTCATGCTGACTGCAGTGGCATTCGACCTAGTTGTGTATGCAGTAGTACTTGGACCACTCTTGCTGACTGCAGTGGTACTTGATCTAGTTGCGTCTGCAGTGGTACTTGGACCAGTCATTCTGACTGCAGTGGTACTTGATCTAGTTGTGTTGTCAGTAGTACGTGGACCAGTCATGCTGACTGCAGTGGTACTTGATCTAGTTGCGTCTGCAGTGGTACTTGGACCAGTCATTCTGACTGCAGTGGTACTTGATCTTGTTGTGTTGTCAGTAGTACTTGGACCAGTCATTCTGACTGCAGTGGTACTTGATCTTGTTGTGTTGTCAGTAGTACTTGGACCACTCTTGCTGACTGCAGTGGTACGTGAACTAGTGGTGTCTGTAGTAGTACTTGGACCACTCATGCTGACTGCAGTGGTCCTTGATCTAGTTGGGTTGTCTGTGGTACTTGGACCAGTCATGCTGACTGTAGTGGTATTCGACCTAGTTGTGTCTGCAGTGGTACTTGGACCAGTCATGCTGACTGCAGTGGTATTTGATCTAGTTGTGTCTGCAGTAGTACTTGGACCACTCATGCTGACTGCAGTGGCATTCGACCTAGTTGCGTATGCAGTAGTACTTGGACCAGTCATGCTGACTGCAGTGGTGGTATTTGATCTAGTTGTGTCTGCAGTGGTACTTGGACCAGTCATTCTGACTGCAGTAGTACTTGATCTAGTTGGGTTGTCTGTGGTACTTGGACCAGTCATGCTGACTGCAGTGGTATTCGACCTAGTTGCGTCTGCAGTAGTACTTGGACCAGTCATGCTGACTGCAGTGGTACTTGATCTAGTTGTGTTGTCTGTGGTACTTGGACCAGTGATGCTGACTGCAGTGGTACTTGATCTAGTTGCGTCTGCAGTAGTACTTGGACCAGTCATTCTGACTGCAGTGGTACTTGAAGTAGTTGTGTTGGCAGTAGTACTTGGACCACTCTTGCTGACTGCAGTGGTACTTGATCTAGTTGTGTCTGCAGTAGTACTTGGACCAGTCATGCTGACTGCAGTGGTATTTGATCTAGTTGTGTCTGCAGTAGTGCTTGGACTAGTCAATCTGACTACAGTGGTACTTGATCTAGTTGTGTTCTCTGTGGTACTCGGGCTAGTCTTTCTGACTGCAGTGGTACTTGAACTAGTTGTGTCTGCAGTAGTACTTGGACCAGTCATACTGACTGCAGCTGTACTTGATCTAGTTGTGTTGTTTGTGGTACTTGGACCAGTCATGCTGACTGCAGTGGTACTTGATCTAGTTGTGTCTGCGGTGGTACTTGGACCAGTCATACTGACTGCAGTGGTATTCGACCTAGTTGCGTCTGAGGTAGTGCTTGGACCAGTCATGCTGACTGCAGTGGTATTCGACCTAGTTGCGTCTGCAGTAGTGCTTGGACCAGTCATGCTGACTGCAGTGGTACTTGATCTAGTTGCGTCTGCAGTAGTGCTTGGAACAGTCATTCTGACTGCAGTGGTACTTGATCTAGTAGTGTTGTCAGTAGTACTTGGACCAGTCATGCTGACTGCAGTGGCATTCGACCTAGTTGCGTATGCAGTAGTACTTGGACCACTCTTGCTGACTGCAGTGGTACTTGATCTAGTTGCGTCTGCAGTGGTACTTGGACCAGTCATTCTGACTGCAGTGGTACTTGATCTTGTTGTGTTGTCAGTAGTACTTGGACCACTCTTGCTGACTGCAGTGGTACGTGAACTAGTGGTGTCTGTAGTAGTACTTGGACCACTCATGCTGACTGCAGTGGTACTTGATCTAGTTGGGTTGTCTGTGGTACTTGGACCAGTCATGCTGACTGTAGTGGTATTCGACCTAGTTGTGTCTGCAGTGGTACTTGGACCAGTCATGCTGACTGCAGTGGTATTTGATCTAGTTGTGTCTGCAGTAGTACTTGGACCACTCATGCTGACTGCAGTGGCATTCGACCTAGTTGCGTATGCAGTAGTACTTGGACCACTCATGCTGGCTGCAGTGGTACTTGATCTAGTTGTGTTGTCTGTGCTACTTGGGCCAGTCTTTCTGACTGCAGTGGTACTTGAAGTAGTTGTGTCTGCAGTAGTACTTGGACCAGTCATACTGACTGCAGTAGTACTTGATCTAGTTGGGTTGCCAGTTGTACTTGGACCACTCTTGCTGACTGCAGTGGTACTTGATCTAGTTGGGTTGCCAGTTGTACTTGGACCACTCATGCTGACTGCAGTGGTACTTGATCTAGTTGTGTTGTTTGTGGTACTTGGACCAGTCATGCTGACTGCAGTGGTTCTTGATCTAGTTGTGTCTGTGGTGGTACTTGGACCAGTCATACTGACTGCAGTGGTATTCGACCTAGTTGCGTCTGCAGTAGTGCTTGGACCAGTCATACTGACTGCAGTGGTATTTGACCTAGTTGCGTCTGCAGTAGTGCTTGGACCAGTCATGCTGACTGCAGCTGTACTTGATCTAGTTGTGTTGTTTGTGGTACTTGGACCATTCTTGCTGACTGCAGTGGCATTCGACCTAGTTGCGTCTGCAGTAGTACTTGCACCAGTCATGCTGACTGCAGTGGTATTTGACCTAGTTGCGTATGCAGTAGTGCTTGGACCAGTCATGCTGACTGCAGTGGTATTTGATCTAGTTGTGTCTGCAGTAGTACTTGGACCACTCATGCTGACTGCAGTGGCATTCGACCTAGTTGCGTATGCAGTAGTACTTGGACCACTCATGCTGGCTGCAGTGGTACTTGATCTTGTTGTGTTGTCAGTAGTACTTGGACCGGTCATACTGACTGCAGTGGTACTTGATCTCGTAGTGTTGTCAGTAGTACTTGGACCAGTCATGCTGACTGCAGTGGTACTTGGATCTGTCATGTTGGTCTGAGTGGCGCTTGATCTGGTTATGTTGGTAGTGGTGCTTGGAGACGTCACCCTGGTTGTGGTACTTGGATCAGTGCCGCTTATTGCAGTAGTACTTGAATTGATTGTGTTGTTGCGCGCAGTGGTACTTGGGACTGAAGTGGTGCCCGAAACCATAGTGTTGGTAATGGTATTTGATATGATATAAGAAGTTGATCGATTGACTGTGGACGAAGTGACGCCTTTGGTTTTAAAACTAACTGAATTGGTAGTGGTACTGAAAGTAGGTGTGTGCGCAGTGTCGGCAGTTGTACTGGTAGTAGCCGTTTCGACAGTGGGAGTGGAAGTACCTGTGGTACTAAAAGTATTCTTGTTCGCAGTGGGACTGGAAGTAGCTATACTAGTAGTCTGTCTGGAAGAGGCCGTATTCAATTCGTTAGAGATACTGGAAGGAGCTGTGTTTCCAGAGGTAGTAGAAATTGCTGTGTTCGCTGTGGTACTGGAAATAACCGTGTTCAATTTGGTAGCGGTAATGGAAGTAGGCGGATTGGCAGAGGTACTGGAACTAGCTGTGTTGGTGGGACTGGGAGCAAATGTATTCGCATTGGTACTGAAAGTAGCTGTGCCGGCAGTGATCCTGAGAGTAGCTGAGTTCGCAATGGTAGTGGAAGTACCTGTGTCCGCAGTGGCAGTAGAAGTCGCCATGCTAGCAGTTGGACTGGATGTAGCTGTGCTGTTCATGGTATTGGAAGGAGCTGTGTTGGCAGTGGTACTGGAAGTAGCTGTGTTGGCAGTGGTATTGAGAGTAAAAATGTCCTTAGTTAGACTGGAAGTAGCATTTGAAGTCATTGTGTTCGCAATGGGTCTGGAAGAAACTGTGCTGGTAGTCGGACTGGAAGTAGATGTGCTCACAGTGCTACTGGGAGAAACATTGCTAAAATTCGTCCTGTCCGTTTTGCTTTTAGGCGTAGTGTTGTGAATATATGTCGTGTCTGCAGTTTTTCCAGGAATTTCTGCTGAAAGACGAGAGATTAATGTTGTAACGCAAAACAGTGATCTACAATATTTAATATCTTGGTGGAAAATTGTTGGTCACATTTACATATAGTATCATGTACTGTAAAATTGAAAATATGGCTTTATAATAATCAATTCCCATATCTATCTGAGCAGTTGCCTAGTTTATAAGTATATTGTGCAGTATTTTCACAAAGCGAAAATACATTTTCTATGTGAATAATTAACACTTAAAGTTTGATAGCAATAATCTTTAATAGATCTAGACTACAGGTAAAAGAACATTTCACACAAAAAAATTAGTTTTCATGTTTTTCATATTCACAACTGTAGGCAGAGTTGAATTAAGGCGGTGATCTATCACCAGTCTTCCTCTGCCTGCGTTTTATGTATACATCTTTCATCTAATAGGCAGTAAGCATTCTGACAATCGTACCTGTTGTTCTCACAGGAGTAGGACACCACGGTGTAGTCATATCCAACCCCTCTGTACAATAGATTGGTGTTGGCCGAGTTAGTCTGCAACGACATCCTATCAGTTGAGTTACGTTATCACTGGACATTGTATGACAAAACCTGGTTAGGTATGGTGTTGACACTGGATAAGGGGACTCGTATGCTTCGAATGCCAACATCTGTAAAGTTTTGCGAGAATACACATATGTGGAAAAACCTATGATTAGTCACCCGCAATGTTATATATATGTTATATACTATATATATTATATACTCTATATATTATATACACACACTAAGCAGTTTCATTCAAACATGTACAATAAAGAGTAAAGTGTTTCTTAGTAGGACTTTAGTAGGACCAATCCATCATACTAATTATCGCTTGTGTCTAGTCATGTGATAAGAGTCGTAATCAGAACAGTTGCTATTGTTTGCGGTTTATTACATTTTCTTCGTATGTGATGAGTCTTTTTTATCCAGCAGCTATCACGTGTTAGTCTGTATGATTTGTTCTTCAATACATTTTCAAGTCCTATCATTTTGAAGTTGGCAAGGGAGAGGTTGACCGAGTTGAAATGATTTGGTATCGGATATGTTTTGTTTTTATTCCTTATCAGTGATGTGTGGTTCTGCATGCTGGTGTAGATAGTATCTCCCGTTTTTTCATACATATATTATTCGTCCACATTTCTCACTGCGTATACCATATCTACGTAAATTTGATGTTTTCTAGTTTATGTGTCCAAAGATTATGTACTTTACGTTACACACACACACACACACACACACACACACACACACACACACACACACACACACACACACACATATATATATATATATATATATATATATATATATATATATATATATATATATATATATATTCATACATATCTATTTATGTTATACATGTGGGGGTATATATCAAGGAACGAAATTTCGATGACATTATTATAACATGAAGTGTAATGCCCTTTTTCTATGTTTGGTTTTGTCAATGAGCGATTACACAGTTATAACGAAAACAAAAGTTGGCATATATAATATTCAGGTGTAATGTAAGTAACTCTAAAAGATAGAAACTATATAATTGTGCAATTCTAGGTCCTAAAACTTATTACTTTATGTTTACCACTGAGAATTACATTGTAATGGTATCATGTTTGATACAAGACTAACACTGTACTATCAACTTGTTATTGACTCAATATTTTAGCTGTAGAATTAGAATAGTTCACTACATTGATTTTGTAGGCGGGGTGTTAATTACTTAACATTTAAATCATTAATGGGCCACCATTTAAACATCTATTTGTGACCATTATATTGACTATGTTAACGTTCATTTCTATTTATAGTAGTGTGGTATGACATTTAGGTTACATGGTAAATTTAATTATGCTTAGTCTTCATTTTCATGACTAACTTTATTTCAAAAAGTTATAATGGAAGTTCCTATGCAAAATAGATGGAGGGGGGGGGTTTAAAAGTTTACCCTTGTGACATATTTAATAAAAAACAAAATTAAAATTGCAGTGGTATGAGAAAAAGATGGCATTTATGCAACAATATCGAATCTTCAACTGACGCAGGTGGAAGGAACAATGTACATTTTATTTCTGGCCTCGGACATTTGCAAAAACTTTGCTAACTTCTCGTCACCTCTATTGACTATCTTTAATCGGATTTGCACAAATCATTGGAGCATTTGTATATGTAGAATGTTATAAGTCTGGCATTGTTTTCCTTGTTAGTTGCCTAAACGTGAATAAATGCGGGAAATTTGTGAAAGAACTTGTGCTACCTTTATTTAATACTGACCATACACAACTAAAAATAACTCACAGTTTCAGAAATTGTTAAACTTTTGTAAGGGTTCGTCTTATTTAGCATCTACTACTTAACAACTAAAACCAGACAAGTTAATATAAGTAATCGTTACAAGTTTAGAAAAAAAGTGATTTTAAGTTTGATCATTCGTTTCCCCAACATGATTTGCTTCGTCATATCCTCACAGATTTGGCTGTTCACTGATATGGTATTCGTCCCAATCTTACTTCTACCTGTAAGAGTTATTGTATTACTTACCCCAGCTATGTCCACTAAGAGTTGAAGCGATAGAATAAAGTTCAATAACCACGTCAATACTCTCATCTTCTTATTGTTTCATTCCGATATTGATGACGATGTAAAATAGAGGTAAGCTACACTACATCGTTATTTCCATTGAACAACCGTTAACTGTATATGACGTCACATCTGACTCGTTCTTTCCTGTAGAGGGCGGGGCTAACATTCATTCTCTTGATGACATCATTCACGTCGCAACATTTTTAAATTTACATATATAGGAGGAATCGAGGTCAACATTATAGAAAGGCATGAAACAAATGCATCAAAAGTGAAGATACTCTTCCACAGAGTGCGATATTCTCCGTTGTTTGATGTGGCAAAAATTGACGTAATTGACTGGCATTTCAAAAAGTATGTTTGTTTATTTGTTTGTTTGTTCTGTCAAAAATCGAAATGAAGACTAGACTCACAAATTTTGACATGTTCTAGTATCATTCTAAAAACATTTAAATCAAGATGCAAACTCATAGAGTATTAGTGATGGGGATATTTATTGAAAAGGGTATTCTATCAAAGTGGTCATGCTTTTCAAATGTACAAAGAAATGGAAATATATTCTCTTAGAAGTAAACACTATATTTTTCCATGACTGGTTCTGTGGTCGATTCTGACCCCAACGTCTCCTGATCATGCAAAATACATACACTAGTGACCTTGATGAATCTCTCAATTGCTACAGTATCCATTAATGAAATGGCATGACAAACTACG
Organism: Glandiceps talaboti; assembly: GCF_964340395.1. NCBI lineage: Eukaryota > Metazoa > Hemichordata > Enteropneusta > Spengelidae > Glandiceps > Glandiceps talaboti. The sequence goes on along the minus strand of NC_135550.1, from coordinate 28,857,077 downwards.
AAAAACTCTCAAATGATATGAAACGTCATTTGCTTAGAAAGTGACAAGACATTTTAATATCTTGAGATATCTATAATCTTAGTTACGTTACGAGTACAGGGTATTTTTATAAAGAAATAAATTAAATTGACGCGCTTTTTGTAAAGCTTTATAACTATAAGGTTTAGTGTGAAAATTGTAAATGTCATCAGTAAAGTGTTATTTAAATTTACAAAATAGAATTTGGTATAAAATTAATCGTAAAGTGTCATCTTTGATGAATGCATCGTTAGCACACGTGTGCTAATCAATATCAATATTAGATGGTTAATACGAATACTTATATCTTTGTTATTATAGGATGCTAGTTGTTTCACAGCGATTGCTTTCAAATTAAATAATTTTAGGTGATACGTTACACAACGTCAAACTACGTGTTCCATTTATGACGAGGCTAATTACTACCGTGGAAACTGAGCGTTGAGCTCATTGAGATAGCCGGTACAAACTAAAACTAGTGTTACTCATGTGGTAGATTACACAAGTGGGTGATGGCGGCACTTTAGTTGTCCGGATATAATCACGTATCAAGACAAATGAATGTAAACACTTGAAGTCGTACAATTTATACACTGCCTGATCATGGAAATCATCAGATATTCCACACTACTGTGCTTACAATTAAATTAACGTCCGTTCGGTACCTTACATCTATATTTCGCAATAATAGTTTGTGTGTCTATCAAAGTTAACTGAAAGCTCAATTTCCGTTGTTGTACTCCATGACATGATGCAAGTTTATGTTGGTAATGTTTGGTGTATCAGTACTTATGTATCATATGTGTAAAAGCTTTGCTCCTTAAACAAATGAACTGGATATCAAGGATCCTTGACTACGGATTTTCCTATACATCTAGCGCCCGCCCGTATAATGCCCTAGATATATTAGAAGGTCCAAACGAATAATAGATCATAATATAAAATAAGTAATTATTGTAAAAAAAAAAAAACCAACGATTTGTGGAACATTTTAGGTTGAGAACTATACAAGCAAGGAAGGTGTTATTAAAATGAGCAAAATATCAAAAAATAAATTCGATAACAGTTGTTAAAAGGTTAAATTATATTCCAAAGACTGTATGCCTAACAAAGACAATTGGTAAATATCGACGTTAGTACACGAAATTCCTCGTTTGTAGAATATAGAATAATTTTCATGAATATGTTGACTTCTGATACATCCACACGGTGCAAAATGTAAATTTCATATCTACAAGTTTCACTTGTGTATGATTCTGCGCGTATATCTGCGTTGTAACATCTTTACTGAAATTGACCATGAGGCATGCTACAACGATGGAATAAATAGTACTGACTTTGTCCCGTTCGTCACGTGACATTCAGGAATGTGTCATGTTTCATGTCAAGGCATAAATTGCATCAGTACTTTAACAGAGCAAAAATACCAGGGATCCTAACCAACTTTGTTTAATTGGTAAGAGTCGAATATGCCGACCTCTTTAAGTTTACAACGTAAAAGTAGCTAATTTATAGTGTCAGTAATTTTCACACATAAGCTTATACAAGTTAATTAGACTGTCACCATAACCTACATCAGAGGCATTCACCTCTATTTGGTATCTTGTTCTGCTTATTACCTAATTTTATCTTTGTATCCTTTTGAATCTTTATATTCAAAACAAACAAAGGCAGTACTATTTATTTCACCATTGCATCCAGGTAAAACAACCATTTATTGTACTTTCACGGCACAGCTGCAGGTTTTACAATTATTGTGGCTTCTCTAATGATACCCTTGTCGCTTTCCTTTTCTTTTGCTTCAACAAACCCATCTTCATCATCGTCATGATGGTTTTCTTCCTCCCCTTTGTTATCAGGACTTTCAGTATAATTTATCTTACTATCTGTTGGTTCTGGTACTTGTTTTATCCGGTTTTCTGGGGCAATGGTGATTCCGTCCTCAACGTCAGGTGACTTGTCCCCGCTAGGGCTCACTTGTTCGTCATCAACATTATTTTTATTGACAATGCTGTCATTCTCCTTCGAACTTTCTGCAACGTTCTCCTTGCCCTTCTCTTCCATATCAGCATTATTTCTCTCTATAGCCTTATCAGACAGCAAGGTACTTGTACCTTTCTCATCCTTGTAATTACCTGCCGACTTGGTTTCGTCAAAAACGGATGTCACAAGAGCTGATTTATCATCTTTTCCTTCACTGGCATCCATATAGGAGTCATCACCATTGTATGCTTTGTTTTTGTATGTTGTATTAGTTTTGTTTTGGTTCTCTTCCCTCCTCCGTCGTCTTGAATTTAAAGTAGTGAGGAAGAAACATCATTTATACTGAACGTACACGTCACAGTTGTCTTGTATTACATTACACTAGTCATTATTTCAAATTTCATTGTCCAAGATATTAAAACCCTATTCTACAAATGAGATAATGTAGATCACAATGGAATAAAATTCTTACAAGAACGTCTGTCGGAATATTGGCGGCAAAACAAAAACTTGACAAGTTCACACATATATTATTTATTCTATGCCAAATGAAGCAGGTTTGATGTGAACTTAGGATAACAGAATGATGTTGAAGCAATCGTTATTCATTTCAACAATCTTATCGGTTTTACAGCAACGACTAACATGAATTCACCCTGGTGCGTTTTCACTTTTCAAAACTGAACTGAAGTATTTTGGCTTTCATTTTTCCAACTTTATTTTCGACGAATAGATGTTATTAAGAAAACAATCTACATTTGTTACACGGTCATGAAAAGAACATGAAAAAATACTGCTGAAAGCGAATCAAATTATTGTTGGACAGCAGTCGTAATATACACTGAAAGTTTTAGCATATTTTAGCATATTGAATCGTCAATCTGCAAGTGTTATAAAGTTGTTCAATATCCAGCAAGAGGCTAGGTAATAGAGAATGTGATATTTTTTAATTTGTTGTAACAATTTATGCAATGACGTCATTTTAATATGATACTAGTTACTAGACATGATTCGGTGTCTTTTAGCAGTTGGAGCATTCATAAGAATACTTCACTGTCGAACAAAAGCAATCAAAGGCAATAAAAAAAGTTACATACTGTTCCTTAATTTTAAGACAACAAAAAACACCTGATCTAAAATGCATTGTTTGTCACAAAGTTTGTGTTTAATTTATCTCAAAATTTGTGTTTAAATTCTCTTGTAAGGAAACAATACAAATAATACAATACAATGTGTACATCACATCCTGGAAAACGTACCTAATAACAAACATTTACATGTAACTGACATAGGAATGACATATCATACCACATCGTTATAACCACAATACTAGGATATAAAATCAGATTACAGCAATATGATGCATTCACTTACCTAAACCTGGATGGGGTGGGGTGGGGTGGGGTGGGGTGGGGTAGGGTAGGGTGTGGTATTTAGATGATAACACGTTGTTTTGAATCAATCAATGAGAGGTTCTATGAACAGAAAGATTTCCTTTAACAAACATTTCTTATCAAACCATTCAAAATATAATAATTTAATAATTTACAAGGACGGTTATGTAAACTATTCAACAAATGCTGAAACTTGTATAATTTCGTACAACTAGAACGTATAGTGCATTATGCCGACCAAACTGGTATATAAACGAAAGATAACGCGCTTTCAACATTCTCAAGAAATACTTGCCGATGTGATGATGTTCATTCTTTTGTGGCTAGTCAAGCTATGCCAAGATGTACTACAGTAAACACGATTCTAAGGGTAAACATATCCTTACATAGATACAGTTTGTATATATTTTTTGTTACTATAATTTGTGGTCATTGTAACTTTCTGTACTTGTGCCCTGCTCTTCTGAAAAACATAACTGTTTATGTCATGGGGACGTTAAACCTGTACACATTATTTCTGTCAAGAATAATTTTTCAAAAATAGTGCCAATGGTGTTGTAGCATAACTGTAAAACGATTGTGTTAATCTTCTGAAATGGACAACCACATGATGATCCAACCCTGTTGATACCCATGCAATATACACCACCATTTTGATGTTGCTATGGGCAGTTGCTGAGTGACAATATGTCAATTTTTTGAAAGTTTATCCACTAACCTAACCATCCATATTGTTATCTTAGCAATATACATTATAAATTCACTGTTGCTATGGGCGTGGTCTTGTTGCTAGGCATATATGTGTTAATCTTTGGAATGCTTATCCACTTGTCTATTGTCCCTGTTATAATATTTGCAATTATATACAACATAACTGGCGGTTGCTATGGTCGGGGTATTGTTGCTTGCAAAATATACTGACATTTAGATGTTGCTAAGGGCGTGGTCATGGTTGCTAGGGTCAATTGGGTCAATGTTTTGAAAAACGTCTGCAGAATATGATATCAAAATCAAATTTCGGCCCCATCAACCAGGTAGTTTTTGCCCCAAATTATTTTTTTTTTAAAAAGTAATATGCATAGCACATGATCATCATCACGTACTGAATAGTTCCTCACCTACACACCCCGACAAATCTCATCTCTATCTTCGTTTTAGTTTAAATTTCTGGATGAAAGATTTGTATATCACCGATGGGATCACCATGATACGAACAACTTTCCATCTAAACATCTCTGAGAACATACCCACCAAATATAAGACCAATCTGATCAATAATCTTTTAAGATTACATTTTTTTTGTTCGTGCTAATACGGTGTAACAGATGTGAAATAATAGCCATTCACACTTCAAACACATCGTTTTTGTAGTGTCTACTACTAATGGACCAATTTCATAAAATGCCGTTCTTTGAAGATGACGGTGAAATAACGTGTTTAGCACAGCCGAAAAACCATGAGATAAAACTTCATTCCGCGTCTTTTCTCAATTTGCCATGACTGAATTCCAGCATGTTATGGAAGCAGCTTGTTTCTGTTTCTGCCTTAGTTTGTCTACAGCGGCGTCCCTCCATGTCAGTGCCCAAGTTCTGCAGTTCTCCATGTGGTTCGTCTTCAATACTTTCTCGTTGGCCTTCAGTGTCATGTTTGTTCAATTCATTCCTTTCAACGATCCTAAAGATAAAATATGACAAAGATCAATAAATAATTTTCACCTTCAGAGTCTACATGGAGACAACTGTTCAAGTTTAAAAGTAAGCATTTGGTGCTCTTTCAGAATCGCCTACAACATATTATAAAGGATACGAAAATATGATATGCCAACCATACAGAAGTATGGAATCAATATTCCAAGGTGTTACCATATACAGCATGTCTAATCTTGAAAAGAACAAATAGATATATTTCTGAAATGACAACATGGACATGAATGAACTTTATTTCTATTGTTACTTGTTTTATGATCGTTAAATTTAGTGTTGTTAATTGAGTTATTGATTTGTATATTACAGTTTTCATCATATTATGATAAGATATACTGACAAATTTTTAAAGTCATGCAAAAATCAGTAAAACCAAAACAATACCTTACATCTTACCTGCACTTGTTAGAACAAAGTTGCAATCCCAGGTACAAACCAAACAGCATACATAGCAACAAACAGACTGTGTTAGCAGCAGCAGTCGGTCAGTACAATAAGATCACGTGACGGTGTGTACAACGTATCTGTTATATGACTTTGCTGACGCCGAGCGATTTTTTTCCAAATATCTCAACAAAGTTACTTCTTCGTGGTTTAGTAGGGGTTATTTATCAAACTTCGTCGCAAACCACGGCCTGTTTTACGACAACGTTCTTAACGAGCCTCCCACAGGTTAGTTAGTTTTTTTTAGAAATAATAACTCTGGCTTGCGAGAATATTTGTCCATTGCCAAGGCCGAAAGCATTAAACTTAATATTCATACAAATAATCCAATTGAAATCCTGCTAGTCACAGATAGAATCGACTGGCAGTTAAAGAAACTATCTCTTGAAATTGACAAAGCTAGCCCTCTGTATGGGATTACATGTTTATTATATAGGGTGCATTACGAAAAACGTGTAATCGATATATTACCTTGTACTTGGTTTATGAAGGCACTTCATGTTTCATACACATACATGCAATGCTGAATTTCAGACATGCACACACACACACACACACACACACACACACACACACACACACACACACACACACACACACACTGCTGAATTTGAGCACTGTGCGCTAAAGATCTCGCTCCTGTTGCAGTACTACATTGTATTGTGGTAGCAGTGCAGGATGGTAATAACACGTTGCATGCAATCTACATAATTGTACACTTCACACCGTGTATCACACCGTGTATTGTGGTGATGAGCATTAATCTTTATCTCAAAACAGTTAATTTCACTATTGTATAGTCCTCAATTTTCTAGGATAGTGCAAAATCTATAACGATATTCTTTCCATTTACTACAATGATCCAAAAAGTTCCTCACATACTGTGGTTGTTGGTCATTATTATGCGATTGTTTGACAATACATAGACCTAAATTTATCATGTTTGTCTGGATGAAGAAGTGTAAACTGAAGAACTATCAAAGTGGTGCCTACCTCAACTTAATGACAGCTACTAAACAACATACTACAGTTGCCAGTACTATTCCTGGAACGACGACAAGTATCCATATTGGTATACCTACACACAGAATATGGTATGTTAGATTAGTACGTTCCTTACTTAATAGAGAAATAATTGATAAATGTTGATATAGCTTGTATTGGGTAGTCACTTTGTAATTAGGCCAATCACAATTTTTTCAAATCCCTGTTCTTCAAGCTTATCTGGGCCACAAGTTCCTGTGCCTGACTTACATAACTACATCAGTCCCATAAAATTTATTAACATTAAATATGAGTAGTTTCACCACTTTGTCGATCGATACCGATCCAACTCGATTCTTTATCATTGGCCTATGTTAAGGTATTAGACCACGATCATGGAGTGATTAGTACTACATATAGTACGTAATCCAAACTGTTGTTGTTGTTGTTATTATTATTATTATTATAAGACTTGTTTACGTTGTGTCATAGACTAGAGAAGACATCTGTTCTCTAAACAAGATATTCGCCAGCTAGGTGATTGAATCATGTACATTTTACGTCTACCTTGTGACTGTATTTTTTGATAAACTCAGCAATTATATATAAAATCAATATACAGAACAGAGAATACCCCATTTATCATTATCAATACCATTATCGGTTCAATATCACTTTCCTACCTTTATTTTCCTCTCTGGAAGTTCCTAGTTTAGGAGTCGTCCTCTTCCCAGGTTCCTTTGTAGTAGCCCCTATACCCATTGAAACACAAAATACAAACAATCAAATTGTTGTCACATTTGTCAGGTTATCTTGTGTAATGAGATCTCATAGAAACCCTTCGTGTCTCAGTAGCATATAACATGTAATATGTAAAACAGCAGTTCGACGCTGGGATCTAATCTCAACTTTTATTGTTCTATAGACAATTCAGATCTTCTGGAGTACAGAAAAGTATTGCTATGACTATATCAGTTGATACCCAAACGGATCGTGGGATGGCGCAAATCCAAATTCTCTTCCCATTTACTAACAAGGGATCCATGCTGAAATTATTGCTTTCTTTACAATAAACAATAATCATGTCAACAACAAAGAAAATTATACATGTGATACCATGGGATTTGTACCCCCCTTAAGACATAATGGGATAACCCAACGTATATTTGATTGCGGTTCTATGTATTAACTTTTGTTTTATTCTGATTACGCAATTAAAGTAATCCCCAAGTTTTGATCGTATTTTTATGTGACATTGAACCTCAGGTAATGTGAATTTTTATACGAAAGGTCTTTTATTGTTACTTATTGTTTTTTTATTGCTCACAAGTTTAAATCGTTTTAGTCGAGGTAGTCGTGTGTATATCTTGCCAAAGGTCTGGCGGATGTAACACGGTGATGAGGACCCAAGAATAAAAACTTCTAAGATGGCCGTTGTCCGGTTGAATTGATGGGAGTTGAACTCTCCACGAAATCCAAACTATCTGCAGAATCGTGTAATGAAATCGTATTTAACAGGGACACGAAGGGAGCTGGATATCAACTGACATTATTTGAGCTGGTATTTGCGAAACCCTGACGAGCGAGGAAGTTTTTCCTAGACGATTTTGAATGTCAGTTTGCTGTACCTGAACGAAGCGTGCATGATAGCAGAAGTCGACTGCATTTCTGATACGACGATTGCCGAGATCGACGATTAAGGACACTCGCACTGATTTCTGAACGCTGATGCTTCACGTTTGGAAAGCTGATGTAAGTACGATTCGATTAATGCAAGTCGCATGGAAATCGGACTGGATTTGATAAAGTTACGGCCATTCATAACTCTATACTGAACTTTTGAGTACGCTCGACGAGCGGATTTGCCAGGTTGAACTCATACATAGCGAATCACGACTGATCTGTGTTATCGTTTATTCCTATTTTATTTCTATGAAACACTTACTGAGACGATCGATGCTTTATAAATCAATACAGAATAATTGCGGACTCTGTGATAATTATTCTCATTGATATTCGGAACTCGTCCGTTGGATTTTTGCAAGCAAATCGACGTCGCGGATATCATTAATGTTGTTAGTCTGACCAACGCCCTCATCGGTAGAAGTCGACGTTGTTTGTCACTTTTGTTTATGACCTTTCGAATGACCCCAAGAGTGACTTTATGCAGGTGAAGCTACGCCAGTTTTCCTCGCGTTACTGTGTTAACTGTTACTAACATTGCTATAGAGGATTTACGAGGGATTACTGCAACGGACGCTACTGTATGAATGAACACCTTGGACCCACTGATCTGATTTGTGTAACAGGTTTTTGAATAGATACCTTTTATTTCTATGATATTAAGACATTGAATACTAGTACATAAGTGAGCACATTTGATAACGAAATTGTAAGTTTTTGATAACGAAATTGTAACTTTTTGATAACAAGATTACAAGTTGAAACTATTACTGTACCGGTACATTTGAATGTTGGCAGGGTTGTTGTTAATTAGATTTCATCCTTTCACTTTACTGCATGTGTCAGTGTCATTTGTCCAGTCGATACACTCGTCTTGGTATACCCCTACCCTCAACGCAACCGCATTTTACCACAAATTCACGACCCAACTCACACGAACGAAATTGTTGATTGCCCTTGTGGAGTTTGCTCCTATACAGCTAGCCCGTGAACCACATCGAAATAAAGCAAGGGTAACATCTGGCGCCCAACGTGGGGCTGGATTGTAAGGTTTTCCCAGTGGAGTTTTGTCATTGTTACTGTTTTGTACAAATTGGCCACAGGGAGGGACGACATTTTGATTCAGCCCACTGAGGTTTGGTCTTTGCGGTTGAAAACTAAAGACGAGCAGGGTTGGACAGGTGATACACTTTTTGATTGAGCAGGAAATTAATGACAGGTACCAAGGTCTCCGATTTACGGAACACGACCATTTGCAGTTTTCAATTATATCTTAAAGTGTTATTGTGAACTCAAGTTATCGACAGATCACCTTTGATTTTGGAACATGGCAGATGCGCAAGGTAGTGACGGTAGAGTGAAGACAGAGGAAGACAGTGAGGTGAGTATGACAGCGAAGGGGGTCCCCAATCCCGACCCATGGCACAGCGAACATGAAACTACTGATAGTATTAAAGGGGCTAAGGCCACTAAACATGAGTCAGTGGGTATGACACCCATTGGGGGAGGGGGCGTGTCTAGGCTATCTCACGGGACTATACCAAAGCGAGGAGGCGGCCGAGGCATATATACTCCAAAATCGGTGCGATCGCTACCTACGAAAGGTTATGGTTTGAATGAAAGTGCACTGCAATTTGGCAGCGAGCGCGAGCGGATAGCCGAATTAGAACACGAACTTAAATCTCTTCACGAGCGCGAGCGCAGACACAATGAAGAGATTGAATTCGAGGATTTGTTACAGCGAAACGGTAAGAGAATGAAAGAACGACTTGAATATGAGGAGTTGACTCATCGAGCTTTGGCCGAAGTGGTGAATACGGCGCCAAGGGTACCGACCTTTACGGGTGATTATAAAGGTAAAGATAGTATATCGTATGAGTCTTGGTTGAGAGAGGTTCAGAGTATGAGACAGAGTGGTATTCACAGCAATCGGGTACTGCAGCAGGCCATACGGAAATCCATACGCGGTGAAGCAAGTGAGATTATTCTAGGATTAGGAATTGACCCATCTATCGAAAAGATATTGAATAAGCTGGAAACTGTATATGGGGTAGTTGTATCTACGGCTACGTTGAAGCGTCAACTGTATAACGACTATCAAAAGGATGAAACGGCAGCGTCGTTTGCATGCCGTGTGGAGATAAACCTCCGGCGTATATATGATCGTGGGGGTGTCCTAGAAACCGAAATGGATTCAATTTTGCGCACCACTTTGTGGGAAGGACTCACGGACTCACGAGTGAAAGACATCGCGAGGCACAGATATGAGAATGCTAAGAATTTTGATGAGTTACTACGGATTATCCGTGTAGCTGAACAAGAAGTACAGGGAACTCGTAGCCCTAAAATGAGAGAGAAGGTGGAAGATAGACGAAAGACGACGAGAGGACATACAGCTGTAAAGCAGCTTCAGGAAATGTCTGATTCTGATACTGATGACAATGGTGAGCGCTCAAAGAAAAGAAAGCCCCGAGATCATGAGACTGATGAAGTGTACACTAAAATGACAGCGATGTTAAAAGCGATGCAATTACAGCAGGAACAGGTGAAGCTGGTTATGGAACAACAACGAAAAGAACATGCCGCTGGAATGGAAGAGATCAGGAATGCTCGTGCAGCAATGATGGTTTCGCCACATGGCATGCCTCGACCATTTGATATTGCCGCACAGATTCCCCAGGAGGCAAACCCAAGACGTGGAGCGCCAAATCACTGTGATGAACGAAACGGAAACAAGAGTGAAGGTAAGTCATTCGCTTGCTACAACTGCAATGGTGAAGGTCACATGTCACGTGATTGTAAGCAGCCATGCGGTAAATGTAAAGAAGAAGGACACACATCAGCGAAATGCCCGAAAAGAAAACATGCATCTGTCAAAGCTCAGCGCATGACAGGTAGACGACGACATGAAAAGAACCAGCGAAGAAACGGAAAATCAAGACCCATTGATGGACGGGTTGTTGGTCCGTTGAATGAGCAGTATGCTTTAGTGAACGGAAACAAATGTTTGGCTCAACTGGACACTGGATCGCAGGTTACCATGATCAGCGAGGATTACTATTGTCGATACTTATCCGATGTACCGTTTACCCCATTAGACGAAGTTCTTGAGATTGCGGGGGTGACCGATGATGTTTTGGAGTACATTGGTGTAATAGAGGTTGAAGTTGGCTTCCCTATTCATGTCTTCAACGATGCAACCATTTTTAGGCTATTGGCATTGGTGGTGAAAGGAACTGAGTATAACAATCGAGTGCCGTTGTTAGCAGGGACAAACTGGTTGAACCATTATATGACAATAAAGACGTTGAACGACGATGGTAATACAATGAGCAGGATGAAACCAGTAGCGAGAAGAGCAATTACTACTCTACGTGCTCGTGAACAGTTCTATGGACCAAATGGAAACATGGGAGTGGTGCGAGCGGCAGTTAGCGAACGGGTGACATTGAAGCCACATACTGCACATACCATTCCAGGAAGCATGAAGGCTGGTCCCAAAGGAGAGAGACATGAAGTATTGTTAGGTGATGATGACGACTGGAGTGAAAACAAAGGGTGGACTCTGAATCCAATGGTGACGGTTGCTGAGTGTGGGAGGCGCTCAACGGCGGTGCCTGTGGTAATAAAGAACGAAACAGACAAACCTGTCGTCATTAAGCCAAGGCAAGTTGTTGCTACGGTGAAGGCAGTACGAGGTATAGAAGTACAGCCACGAAAGACCCCTAAAGACAATGAAACTCGAGATGAACCATTGAAAGTGAGAGAGGTGAATGTTAGAGGATTATCCTTTGACATGACTGATTCGCCAGCCAATGAAGGTCAGGTGAACAAAGTACAAGAGGTGCTGGAACGTAACATTGGATCATTTTCGACCAACGACAATGACCTAGGGAGATGTACAATCCACAAGCATGAGATCAACTTGAGAGATGAACGTCCAGTCAAACAACCCTATCGCCGGATACCACCAGCCTTGTATGAGGAGATCCGAGCACAGTTAAGAGGAATGTTGGACAACGGAGTGATAAGACAGTCTAAAAGTCCCTGGTCTTCTCCTCTTGTCCTTGTAGCGAAAAAGGATGGAACTACTCGAATATGTGTAGATTATAGACGTTTAAACGCACAGACGACTCCCGATGCGTACGCCCTACCTCGTATTGAGGAAGGACTGGATGTGTTGAGCGGCGCAAAATGGTTTACATCAATTGACTTAAAGAGTGGATTTTGGCAAATAGCGATGGCGGAGAAGGACATCCCGAAGACTGCATTTGCAACCCCCTTTGGTTTTTACGAATTCGTTGCAATGCCCTTCGGACTCATGAATGCTGGTGCTACATGTCAGCGTGTCGTGGAGCAATGTTTAGGAGATTATAACATGAGGATTTGCATGGTCTACATGGATGATGTGATAATTTTTTCAGACACATTTGAGGAACATCTAGACCGAGTTGATAAGGTTCTCAAACGGCTCAGAGAATTTGACCTAAAGATTAAGCATACCAAGTGTCAGCTTTTTCGCGAGAAGATAAACTACTTGGGACATGTTGTATCTTCGAACGGAGTTGAGACCGACCCCGGCAAGACTGAGGCATTGAGGACGTGGCCAGTCCCCACCAACGTTAAGGAACTCAGAACATTCTTAGGATTTGCGGGGTATTACCGTAGATTTGTGCAAGGATACTCATCGATTGCCCGACCGTTGCACGCTTTGACAGCAGGGCATCCAACAAAACGCAAGAATGGGGGAGAAAGAAAGCGACCACCCCCATATGAATGGACAGACGAGTGCCAGAACGCTTTTGAGCTGATTATAGACAAGCTTACTTCAGCTCCAGTTTTGGCCTATGCAGAATATACGCAACCTTTCGAGCTTCACACGGACGCAAGCCTGATGGGACTAGGAGCTGCTTTGTACCAAACTGTCAGAGATACAGATGGACAGGAACGATTGCGACCAGTCGCATATGCGAGTAGGAGTTTGACTGCTAGCGAGAAGAACTATCCGGCTCACAAACTGGAATTTCTTGCCTTGAAATGGTCCGTTACGGAAAAGTTTCGTGACTACTGCTTTGGCAATGATGTCACAGTGTTGACCGACAATAACCCACTAACGTACATAGCGAGTACTGCGAAACTGGATGCAACAGGCCAGCGATGGTGGAATGCTTTGTCTCAGTACAAATTGAAGATTCACTATCGACCCGGCCTAAGGAATGGTGATGCGGATGGGCTATCACGACGACCAAGTAGCAAGGCTCGAGGATTTGATGAGTCAGAAAAACGTTTCCTGAAAACTGTAGTGATGACTCCTGATGAAGTGCAGGCAGTGGGGGAGCCACTTCTGACTGATGGTGATGAAGATACACCATGGGTTGAAGCCTTAGCTGCCTCAGTACGAGCGATACCAAAGGAAATGGCTGAACCACCAGAGATGCCAGGAGAGGTGACATTGCCTACAATTACGTCAAGCCAATGGGCAAAGTTACAGGACAGAGACCCGACCATACAACGTATACGGACCTTGGTCCTCGCGAAGGACGATGGTAAAGATAAGATGACAAGGAAACAACGAGCAAAGGAATCACAAGAAGTAAGACTAGCACTGAGAGATTGGAGTAAGTTCTGCTTCCGCGATGACGTTTTACATAGAGCAAGGACGTCATCCAGTGGAGAAGTCTACTACCAGTTGGTGCTGCCACATGAATTTCGTCAGGAAGCCATGAAAGGAGTGCATGATGACTGTGGACATCTGGGACAGGACCGAGCAATTGATTTATTGAGAGCTAGGTTTTATTGGCCCCTGATGTCAGCCGATGTAAAGAACTATATTCGTACGTGTAAGAGGTGTACTCGAAGGAAGGACGAGGCAGGACTGAAGACACGAGCTCCGATGGTGAGTATTGAAACTTCACAACCACTAGAACTCGTCTGTATGGACTTTTTGAGCCTTGAAGAATGTAAAGGAGGGATCAGGAACCTACTGGTGATTACTGATCATTTCTCGAAGTTTGCTGTAGCGATTCCCACACGCAACCAGACAGCTAAAACGACAGCTAAGCACCTATGGGAAGACTTTATGCTACCATATGGATGCCCGGAACGACTTCACTCCGATCAAGGTCGGAACTTTGAGTCGCAAGTAATACGGGAGTTGTGTCTATTGCTGAACATCAAAAAGTCACGTACCACGCCCTATCATCCCCAAGGGAATGCGCAGACTGAGAGATTCAATCGTACGCTCCTTAATATGATGGGTACACTCGAGAATGAACAGAAGGCCAAATGGAAGGATTATGTGAAGCCATTGGTACATGCGTACAACTGCACAGTTCATGACACAACAGGTTTCACACCTTACCACCTGCTGTTTGGAAGACAGGCAAAGATAGCTTTGGATGTACGATTTGGAACATCACCGGAAAATAGGGATCCTACGACGCCGTCATGGTATTTCAGATTGCGAAAAGGTCTGCAGAGAAGTCAGCCCGTGCGAGTAAAGGACGATATGATCTGAGGGTTCGTGAGGTAATGCTAAAAGAAGGTGATCGAGTATTACGCAGGAATGTAAATGTACGAGGTCAACATAAAATCGCCGATCGGTGGGAGGAGGCTCCGTATCTGGTTGTAAGACGAATTAACCCTGATCTGCCAGTGTATGTTATACGCTCAACGAAAACTTTGAAAACACAGACGGTTCACAGGAATCTGTTGAAACCTTGCTGTGATCGACCATTGTCGAGTTATACCGAAGACGAGATGAATGAACGTCCCCAGGATAAGGTTATCCCGGAAAATAATGAAGTGGAAGGAAGTTCTTCTACACAAAGTGAACAAGACTGTGTGTTGAACCCTGAATCGCCACCCTTTAAGCCTAGGATTGGTAGACCTGTGTGCTTAGGAGGTATGAATGAATCTACGGATGAATCCATGGACAGAAGTGACCCAAACGAGTGTGTGGTTATTGGGCAAGATTCCCCTGAACGAAGCACGATTGTGGTGAGTGATTCTTCAGACCGTGTGCGAGGCACTGATAGCCCTGCAACAAGCATGCATGAAGATAGTATGGGCATATCTTCTGATGACGAGTCTGATGGAATTGCTGAAGAAGCCAATGTGGCACCGCAGACCATTCAGTCAAGTGATGTAGTTGAGAATGTCATGGATGCGTCAACAGATAAAGGAACCATAGAAACCGGAAATGAAACTATGGGGGAGGAACAAATAGAGACCACTTGTAGTGAACGAGCTGATACCCATGGTGATTGTTCAGATGCTGATGAGGAATCGTCGGTGGAGGAAGGAGAAAGCGAGGTCCGCCCTCTGCGTCGATCAACGAGAACTAGGAGACCGCCTAGGTACTACGGTTGGTGTTCGCGACTGATCAAGCGAGCCAAAGGTGATAAATGCGTTTCAAAGAATCCTAGTAGTGGAAAGAGGTCATCTTTCGATTCACCGAGGACTAATCATGAAGTTTCTCAAGGAAGACTGACTGCATCGAACAACAGGAACCACGACATAACAATGAAAATACTTGAAATCATGGCCAATGGAATGTACGTGTAGGTATGAAGGAATGTTGATGAATGTGTGTATAAAGTGGATTAGCATAGTTATCCTTTAACTATATCTCGAATGTGTATGCTGATGCCATCGATGATGTTTCAGGTAAGTTGGTCTTGAGTACCAGCAGCGATTGATGAAAGGTAAGTGAGGGTGCGTATTTAGGAATGCTTCGTGCGCCTTTGCAGATTTGCGATTTGGTTTAGCCAAGCCTTTGGGTCCTGCGCATCATGCGTTGTCCTGCGGCCTCTGCGCACTTATCTTTTCTGATTACTCTTGCAGGTTTATGGATCGAGACTCTACCCTACTGCTATGACATGAAAATGGTGTTTCGTCGAACGTGCATCTGAGGATGACTTGAGTTTCTCGTTTTTCAGGTATCATGCCTTTGCCAACGAGAACGTTTCGATGTTGAGTCTCGTTAAAGTTTGTGCTTATGTTTGTGTTCTGTATCTTGTTGACATTTTCTGGACTTGTTTTGATTTCCAATGTTCGATCATTTATTTCACTTTAAAAAAAATATCTTGAAGTAAGCATATGGTAAACTGTCTCTATGCTGACTTGGGGGAGTGTGATACCATGGGATTTGTACCCCCCTTAAGACATAATGGGATAACCCAACGTATATTTGATTGCGGTTCTATGTATTAACTTTTGTTTTATTCTGATTACGCAATTAAAGTAATCCCCAAGTTTTGATCGTATTTTTATGTGACATTGAACCTCAGGTAATGTGAATTTTTATACGAAAGGTCTTTTATTGTTACTTATTGTTTTTTTATTGCTCACAAGTTTAAATCGTTTTAGTCGAGGTAGTCGTGTGTATATCTTGCCAAAGGTCTGGCGGATGTAACACGGTGATGAGGACCCAAGAATAAAAACTTCTAAGATGGCCGTTGTCCGGTTGAATTGATGGGAGTTGAACTCTCCACGAAATCCAAACTATCTGCAGAATCGTGTAATGAAATCGTATTTAACAGGGACACGAAGGGAGCTGGATATCAACTGACATTATTTGAGCTGGTATTTGCGAAACCCTGACGAGCGAGGAAGTTTTTCCTAGACGATTTTGAATGTCAGTTTGCTGTACCTGAACGAAGCGTGCATGATAGCAGAAGTCGACTGCATTTCTGATACGACGATTGCCGAGATCGACGATTAAGGACACTCGCACTGATTTCTGAACGCTGATGCTTCACGTTTGGAAAGCTGATGTAAGTACGATTCGATTAATGCAAGTCGCATGGAAATCGGACTGGATTTGATAAAGTTACGGCCATTCATAACTCTATACTGAACTTTTGAGTACGCTCGACGAGCGGATTTGCCAGGTTGAACTCATACATAGCGAATCACGACTGATCTGTGTTATCGTTTATTCCTATTTTATTTCTATGAAACACTTACTGAGACGATCGATGCTTTATAAATCAATACAGAATAATTGCGGACTCTGTGATAATTATTCTCATTGATATTCGGAACTCGTCCGTTGGATTTTTGCAAGCAAATCGACGTCGCGGATATCATTAATGTTGTTAGTCTGACCAACGCCCTCATCGGTAGAAGTCGACGTTGTTTGTCACTTTTGTTTATGACCTTTCGAATGACCCCAAGAGTGACTTTATGCAGGTGAAGCTACGCCAGTTTTCCTCGCGTTACTGTGTTAACTGTTACTAACATTGCTATAGAGGATTTACGAGGGATTACTGCAACGGACACTACTGTATGAATGAACACCTTGGACCCACTGATCTGATTTGTGTAACAGGTTTTTGAATAGATACCTTTTATTTCTATGATATTAAGACATTGAATACTAGTACATAAGTGAGCACATTTGATAACGAAATTGTAAGTTTTTGATAACGAAATTGTAACTTTTTGATAACAAGATTACAAGTTGAAACTATTACTGTACCGGTACATTTGAATGTTGGCAGGGTTGTTGTTAATTAGATTTCATCCTTTCACTTTACTGCATGTGTCAGTGTCATTTGTCCAGTCGATACACTCGTCTTGGTATACCCCTACCCTCAACGCAACCGCATTTTACCACAAATTCACGACCCAACTCACACGAACGAAATTGTTGATTGCCCTTGTGGAGTTTGCTCCTATACAGCTAGCCCGTGAACCACATCGAAATAAAGCAAGGGTAACACATACATACACACATACACACATATACATACATACATACATACATACATACATACATACACACACACACACACACACACGAACGAACAACACAGCATACGATATCAACCAAGTATAATGGAAGCCAGTTGAATAGAAACAAATCGTCACTCGGTTTAGTATGCTTTGTAGAAATGTACATCCCATGCGATTTTGATAATTACAATACCTATGGGTGGGATAACAGGTTTTGTAGGCTTTACAGGAGTCCCAGGTGCCGCTATTGTTGTTGCAGTTTCTACTGCAGTGCTTTTACTTTGTGTTGTTGAAAAAGAAACACTAGCTGTACTGATGTCGGGAGTTTGCATCGTCAGTGTAGTTGTTCCAATTGCTTATGGAAGATAGTTTAATTACAAAGAAGTTATCAGAATGCAGTTTACATTGTAAAGATATATACATGTCAGATGATTAAAAATTGCCAGTAAAATATTTTTACATATATAAAGAAAATTGTTTCTGAAGAAGAAAATAATAATGCAGAAGATTTATAAAATGAAATTTAAATTATGCGTATAAGGTGATTATCAAAGACTTTTGATAGTAGACTTTTAAAAATTACTCGTTGTTGTTGTTGTTGTTATTGTTGTTGTTGTTGTTGTTGTTGTTGTTGGTGGTGGTGGTGGTGGTGGTGGTGGTGGTGGTGCAGGTGCAGCCTAAGCACAATGATTATAATGTTACAGACTTGATAATCGCTTTACTGGCGAAGCATTTCTTGCAGCTGTATGCTCCAGAGGTCAAGAAAGGGTCAGTGGCTTATACGTCTGCAGTCTATTCTGTGGTCTGTTTTTGTCTGCTGTGACTTTATTCAGATATCAAATCAAGAATTTCGATCTATCAACAGGTAATTTGATAATGTTCTTTTAAGTTTTGTTTCAGTTGAACAGATCAATTTGCCACATCAAATAAGATGTAGTAATGGACTCTAATAATAATTATAACTCTAATAATAATTACATTGTCTTCTACTATACTGTCTACGGGGCCAGTCGGATTTTTGACTACGCTATTAAATTCTCGTCGGTTAGTAGACAACGAACTAGCGTAGCAACGGATCCAGCAGGCTACCTTCTCTCCGAGAAGACTACGCACTGATGATGTAGTATCAGTATGGTATTCATTTTGACGTTTTCTTATTTCAAATTACTGTCGCTGGAAGATCATAGAATATTTATTGAAGTAAGCGACATCAGATATCCTGATATTTCCCAATAACGGGAGTTCACAAAGTCACGGTATATTTATCCTCGCTACCGCTATCACAGTGTGTCAGGACGACATGTAAATGAGAGAACATGTTGATGTCCCTTCAAATCTTAACCATATGACTAAGCTAACTTGCAACCACACTCCGTATTTCCGATATTTTACTCACCTGGTTTTAATGTTGTTGTTATTGGTGACTCTATTGTTGTCGTTGTCATAGTGATTTTAGTTGTTGTTGGCGGTGGTGTTGATGGCGTTGTACAATTCATTCCAAGCAAAAGTAAACAAGTGGCGGTGGTGTTGTACAATTAGTGCAGGTAACATTAGACTTTCTGCTCAAACAATCATGTGTGAACGGTGCGAAACACTTGGGAGAAGAATTCACATTATTTGCCTGAAAGAAAACAAATTCACTATCAACAAGTGTAAATAAATGACGATATTTTTGTTTAAAGTACAACTTTTGTAAGTTGGAAACCGTCATATCGGTCTTAGTGATGATACTGCATTCATGTTTCCATTGAAGATAGTTATAACTATTTTTATACCAGTAAAATGTACAGGAATAACTACTCGGGAAATATAGTGACTTCTTAATAAATAATCATAACTAAATGAAAATCAACCATGTGCATTTTGAAACTATTTGCTAACTTCTACCAATCTGTGATAAACAGTGCACCATTTTGCAATATTCAAAAGCACTGCATATAAAATTTATAAAAGGTAAAAAATCAAAATCACAAAACAATATAAGAAAAACATCAACACACTCAGTAGGGACACAATGGCAAGGTGAAAATGTCTCTATATAGCAAAACATAAGGGGTAGTAAAATTAATTACAAGATGCCTTTAACAACTACTTTATACTCCGTCAAGATTATAAGAGGGCCAGTTATCAAATTTATCAGAACACTTTCATCGGTGATGCGATACATCGACTTTTCTTTAATTTTTATTGAAGAGTTTGAATGTACCGTACCGTAAGCTCTAAGAGCGCCCCCAATCATTTCTTATTATTTTTTTCTTTACGTGGTGTGTCTATTTTTAATAGGCCACATTATTCGTAGAAAAATCTATGAATATCGATGACTGATTCATCATGTATGAGTCAGGAACTCATAGTAATGACTTCTGAGTCTGAAAATGACGCACTGATATATTTGTTTGTTATTTATTTATTTATTTATTAATCTTTCATACAGAGTCCATTTCAGTGATGATGTGATATGATATTATATCTTTTGATTTTACAAATGTAAATGACCTAACCTATTGACTGGCTATGTGACTCGACATTTTCAAGCCAGCTGAGATAGCGAAGTCTCTGGGATAAAATTACTCGTCTCATATCTTATATTTCATCTAGCTTCACATTTATAAATTGATTGATGATGAGTTATTTGTGAAATGATTCTGTAAAAGTCAAGTAGTCAGCGTCGTTATCTTGAAGTACAACATTACTGATGCTAGCAGACATGTAAACTATTTTCATCAGTGGTGGGTTTCTATACATATATGTTTGTGCCTCTGTGTGTGAGGGTATAATCACTCATTTCTCACAGAGGGGAGTCGACGAGTGAGCCATACCGAAGTAGAGCAAAATATAGATGTTCTTGCTTCGCCCTTTGACATTTCAAATATTTATTCATTTAGCTCCGTATTTCCTGCTTTTTTCAAAGTTTCCTTGTGGCTTCGAAGATATATGCAATATTAGTATATTAAGTATTTCCCCCCCCCCCCCTTAAAGTGGCCATATGGATGAAATTTTTTTATTTATTTTGGATTTTTAATTTATAAAACAAACTTGAAAAAACCTGTGAAATAACATATACAAGACCTCGTTTGTTACTCAATAAACTGCAAAAAAGTGCAAAGAGTGTAAACATTTTGTTATTGTACGTACAATAACAAAGTTATTAAAATCAAATGTGCACGCCAGTGAGTACAACGACGTGGGAGGTCTACCAGAAGGCCGTCATATCAGAGCTACTCCACACCCCTGCTATGGAAATGCAGTGGTCCAAAGCCGGAAACAAAATAACAAAACAATCTGGAAGTAAAATTTTTAGATCTGACAGTAAGAAAATACAGAAAATCACAGAATCAAAGAATGAAATGTGAAATGTGTTTATAAGACAAAACTATATTTTAAAAGTAAAGAAATATTTTTAAAATCTTTCTGATGTATAAAAAAAACTGGACATATAAAATAAAATCGTACAACAAACATAAAAAATCAGAAAATAAAGTGCAAATTCAAAATGATCTTTTTGGCCTTCTCGGCTTGCCACAGTTGTTTACAGCAGATGTTTCAAGTTGTTTACAATCAGATAGTTGAAAGGCCTATAGGCTATTAAATAACGTTACTTCCCGGTTCGTTTCCGCGGTCACAGACACTATGTAAGGAGCGTTTTGCGACATATTGACTTTACGAAAATCTGCAAGATAATATAATTCGCCCACATAGACACACACACGCACACGCACACGCGCACGCGCGCGCGCACACACACACACACACACACACACGCACACGCACACACACACACGCACACATACACATACACATACACATACACACAAGCAAACAAACCATGGTTCTGCATAAAGACATTTGCCAGGTTTTAACAGTTCTTCCTTCGCCTTGTTTCTTGTCATGGTGGAGTTTATGCATGGTTGTGCGTGATCGACAAATAACAGGCCAAAAACATTTTACACTGTAAACTTGTTTTAATCACTGACACCATTATTTCGACGAGTGAACATGTACCTGGCATAGGCCTATAGGTTCGCCTGGATTTAGTTCCTCCTCCTGAAAGTTACCAGTCATAGTATGGAATCTTGTATGATCCGAGTTTCCAAACTCACTTTTAGACCATTACATTTACAAAACTTTATTTGTGTGATTTCATCGCATGGCTATTAAAGTTAATATTTTTATATTGGTGCAAATTAACACTAGAATGTGACAGATACTACCTACACCTACTTTTATCATTCTGTACTACATCATGTAGACATGCGTCATGCATGATCACTTATTTTTTTCATTTCTATGTCACCAAAATGATAAAATTTTGACCCCCTGTTGTGACATTGTCGATTACGTTGACTCACAGTTTATTTCTAAATTATATCGATATAATTTTTCGTTTTAGTTTAGAAAGCTTTTACTAATTGTATGATGTTGGTGCGAGCAGAAACTCTTCTGTTACGACGTCCCGATATGAATTATTATACCATCCATCCACAAATCTGCACTTCATTCTATAGGATAACGTGAACTAATTTTTTCGGCGACATAGTGTTGTTTTCTAAGACTTGTCAAATCTGGTCGTATTCGCTCGTCGAATCAATTGATACAAAAGTTGTAGACTGGAGTGATTTGATTTCAAAGTGTCTAGTTTGTCTGAGTAGATATGGTGAACGTTGTTCTATCAAATCAAATAGTTTTTACATGGAATATGGTAATCGTTTGCACTGTGACGCGGCCTAAAGAATTCTACATTTATCACTGAAGTTGTTAGTTCCTTGTTCAAGATGTGAACGACTGATTACACAATGCCTCACACCGTTCATCTAGATGTACGACATTTCCCCATTAATTTTGTACATTGAAATAGAAATTATAACATAGTTCGGGTGACATCCATACGTACCTCACAAATGTCAGCAAAGAGTTGAAGTAGAATAAAGAATAAACCAGAACAATTCGTCAAAGTAGTCATTTTGTCCTTTGAGCAATTTCAAACTACACAAGACAGGTCATGACGAGAAGTCCAACATATGTGACGCAACAAAACACAACGTGTATACAGGACACATACTAGTACTTCCCTGTTCTTGAACAGTTGGGGTAATTTTAGTTCCGCATCTCAGACCACTTATAGTCCAATTTCTATCGTGTTCTGAGCTTCCGCGTTCCCCCGTTTTAAAAAAAGACAGCTTAATATCAGATTTTGAATGAGTTCAGGTAGGTTGTATCGAATCTTTGATTCTTTGACACCTATGATGATAAGTTGTTTCTTTTCACAAGTACCTGTCTTGGTAAACTTACAACTTTATTTCTTTACATGTAAATCACTATTTACTTTCATTGTTTTGAATACTGACAAGGATGTAACATCGGTATATTTGTGTAATGGCGGGGATCAGACATTTCTATAGGTATTATTTACAATGTATGCTACTATAGGTAGGGGAGATAAAATAACGCAGAAAATGTCCCGTGTATAACGGTCTGGCGTTCACCTTCTACATTGGTCTGTGGTTTCACTTCTACTGTGATCGCAGGTACAACCTATACAGTGGTCTGAGGTTCAACTTCTACATTGGTCTGGGGTTCAACCTCTACAGGGGTCTCAGATGTAACCTATTATATAGTGAGGTGCTACCTGTACAGTGGTGTGAAGTTCACCTTCTACATTGGTTTGTGGTTTCACTTCTACTGTGATCGCAGGTAAAATATATACAGTGGTCTGAGGTTCATCTTCTCCATTGGTCTGAGATTCAACCTCTAGAGTGATCTCAGGTGCAACTTCTACAGTGGTCTGGGGTCAACTTCTACAGTGGCCTGAGGTTCAATCTCTACATTGCTCTCAGGTTCAACGTCTACAGTGGCCTGAGTTTCAATTTCTACTGAGTGATCTGAGGTATAACCTCCACTGTTACCTGCGGTGTAACCTCTAGAGTGATCTGCCGTGTACCCGCTACATGTACAATCTGAGGTGTGATCTCTACATTCGCCTGACATTCAACCTCTACAGTGGTCAAAGGTGCAACCTCTACAATGGTATGAGTTTCCACATGATTTCGACTCTTGTCTGAGGTCCAACATCTGCAGTTGTCTCGTTTGCAACCTCTACAAAAATCTGAGGTTCAACGTCTAAAGTAATCTTAGGTGCAACCTCTACATTAGTTTGAGGTTCATTCTCTGCAGTAGACTCAATTATAACCTCTATGGCAGTTTAAAGATCACCCTCTACAGTGGTGTGAGATTTAACATCTATAGGTTTTCGTTCTACCCCTACAGTGATCTAATTTTTAATGTGGTTGTCTGAGGTTCAGCCTCTACAGTGGTCGAAGGTTTAACATCTACATTTATGGACTGAGGTACAACCTCTACAGTGGTGTGAGCTTCAACCTCAACTGGTTTTACGTTCTACTTCTACAGTGATCTATAGTTGAAGACTTAGTTTGTCACATTTTATTTACTTCAAAAACGAGACATTCGAGTTCTATTTTTTAAATGACAAACAGACTCCCTACAACAGCCTTGAGCTTATCACATGTTTACTGCATCGAGTTCACGTCATACGCTGTATGTCGAAGTACGCCCCGTTCTGTACTGCGCTACTTGGAAGTCGTATTTCTCAAACAGTATTACTCCGAGTCGCTAACTTATAAAAAATAACTTAATATTAACCTCATTAAACTGATCCTTGTACCGAAGAGACACATTTCTAAGAAAATAAATGCAGAGGCATGAGCATGTAACTTGAGAATTCCTTTCCATGTCTTAGAATATCTAGAGGGGCTAGTAGATGCACAGTTGGAGTAGAGACGGGGGTCTGAAAGCCTAGTTTCTATAGATGGGGATTCAAGGTATGGTAGACATACTGTACATAGTGCAAACGATCTGAATAAACCCTGACATTTACCCTTAATAGACGTATATAAGAGTAGCAAACATATCACTTACCTCAGAGGTGAAGAACTGAAACAGGAAAAGGTAAAAACACAAACAGTTGGGGAACTTTTCCATTTCCGACAAAGTCGGTGAGACGTACAAACGTAAACGTTTATTTGATCGAGAGTATCAGAACACAGGCTATGCCACGGTGATTCCTTGGCTCTTCTAACACAGTAGTGTAGTGCAATGGGTGTGCCTAGAATGAAGTGGGTCGAATGATTTAAATGCGTACTTCCTTCAACTTCGTGACTTGTCAGCCTCAGTCGATAGCAAGTTCTTCTAGCGCGGGTCAATTGTTATGTTGTCACAGTTGGTATATATATCAATGTAATATCAGATAAAATCCATCTGTATTAAGTCATGAGCATCAAGAGGCCCAGGCATCATACTGAGTTGAGAGGCTCATCGGAACTTTAAGGGACTTTTGAATCCTGCAGGAACTCTTTTAGTTTCACTATATCACATAGGTTTATTTTTGTCTTGACACTTGTGTAAACGTTCGTTTTCGAATCAAAATATACATGTAAAAGAAATATCAAACTATTTAGAAATTTATATATAAGTAAAAGTACAGCTACACTGTCTCTGGAATTAGTTTGTACGTCATACCAAAGTATAGAATTGTTTATCCGAGTTTGGACTTAGCAGGTCTAACTAACGTAAGCTTACAGTTCCTTTCGAAAAAAAAAACTCCAGAAAAACGAGATCAACATCATCAATATTTACGCAATACAAAGATAAATTGAAGGAGGCACGACCTTTGACCTAATAAGTCTTTTACATCTTAGGTTTGAACAATACAATAATTTAGAGCAAATACCAACTGTCACAAATGCGTGATGGAATGAGCAACCATTGTCTATTTGATAGGTGGCGATCAGCTTTGTCTATAAGTAGTGTTGACGTACATCACAGATTTGCATCTGTTTCAGAAGATCTTGCGAAGAATTGTTTTGGATTTAGCAAGAAAAAACACTGTACATAACTAGATAACGCGTAACTTTAAAAAAAATGTGTATCAAATTTTAAACCGGTTGAAATGTGCAGACCACCGTAATCAAAAACATATATTATATATACAATTATAAATTTCATGTCTATCTGTTGGGTATATCAACTAACTCACAAGAATGTTATACAGCCTGTCTGTTCGTATCACAAAAGTGATGGTTCTCTTCCGGGTTCTCATCCTGTCACATACTAGTATTACTGAACATTCCAACTACTCAAACAATATGTGGTATCATTTAGACTGCATGATCATATCCTATTGATCGTCGTGGACATGTGTGTACTTGTTAGTTTACATTCCCCATCATATGTAATGATCATTAAATGATTTACTGAACACAAATCACAGAAGCAACACGCAGGGATATGCATAATAGTGCACCAGTCAGTCTGAAATCGATTTGTTACTTCAACAAAGTAACGTGTTGGTTATGATTGGTTGATTTATGATACATCTAAACTTTACATGGCGAATTGAATTCAGGTCGAAATTTTGGAATTGTTATTCTTATTTGGTAAACAATGTCATAAATACAAGCCATGGGTCAATTGAAATGAATGAGTTGACGTGACAGGGTATATGGATACATATGTATGTATGTATGTGGTGGTGGTGGTGGTGGTGGTGGTGGTGGTGGTGGTGGTGGTGGTGGTGGTGATGATGATGATGATGATGATGATGATGATGATGATGATGATGATGATGATGAACAACGAAGCACCAGAATGATGTTAACCATTCATGAACAATAACTATTCAAGCTTAATTTTGCAGTTTTATTTATCCGAACGTAATAAGCACCTAGTTAGGAGTCATGAATGTGCATTGTTCATGTAATACATATGCACGTCTACTATGTCCCATGAAGCAATAGTGGACCATTGGTGGAACAATGGGTGAAAGAGAGTTTCAATTTGGTGTTTCTTGTTAACTTGCACAATATATATGACATGATGAAATGACTCTTCAGAAGCTAAAGTTTATGGAAATACCTCAGGAGTGGTGTTCCCCTTGAAGTGCATAAAATGCAATTTAATGCTGACCTTCCGTAATAGTGTGATAATAGAAAAGAATTCCAATACACATATACAATATAGCTTGAAGGACAGATTACATACACTGTATAAGAAGAAATAAGATTTACACGGAGATTTCACAACAATAGATTACAGACGGGAAGTGAAAGGTTGTCATGTAATAAAAGATGTTTACAGGTAGATCTAAGTCATCTGGTGAATGTTTACAATGTCATGCAGGTAGATCTAAGTCACTTGGTGAATGTTTACAGGTATATCTAAGTCACTTGGTGAATGTTTACAATGTCATGCAGGTAGATCTAAGTCACTTGGTGAATGCTTACAGGTATATCTAAGTCACCTGGTGAATGTTTACTTAGATCGATCTAAGTCACCTGGTGAATATTTACAGGTAGATCTAAGTCACTTGGTGAATGCTTACAGGTAGATCTAAGTCACCTGGTGAATGTTTACTTAGCTCGATCTAAGTCACCTGGTGAATGTTTACAGGTAGATCTAAGTCACTTGGTGAATGCTTACAGGAAGATCTAAGTCACCTGGTGAATGTTTACAGGTAGATCTAAGTCACTTGGTGAATGCTTACAGGTAGATCTAAGTCACCTGGTGAATGTTTACTTAGATCGATCTAAGTCACATGGTGAATGTTTACATGTAGATCTAAGTCACTTGGTGAATGTTTACTAGTATTACAAGGATTAATACTAGGTTATTGTAAGATCTGCTGGCTTCTATGACCTGTAGGTAAATTGTAGGTGGGTCTATAAAGAATCAAAATGCTAATCTTACCATATCTGTCATTAGGCAGTAAAATGTCATTCTACTTCTCAAGAGTATTTATATGATAGTAAAAGGGACGCATTAGGCTATTGTTTTGTTTGACAGAAATATTTGATCGCCAACCATGTATAATTTGGCCAAATCACTTTTGTGCATTAGTTTGAAAGGAATGTATTAAATGATGATTGGTTTAACATAACAAGTTAATACAGTGCATATATAAAGGTAGTAGGTATTGGATGCAGAAAACAGAATACAACGTTTCATATACTATTCACCAGTGACATAGTTGAAGAAATCAATACATGAAATATTAACGAGTTCAGACCAGTATAGATGTGTTTTAAACACGAGAACTCTTGAGTCAAGCTGTAAATTACAAAGTTAACAATCCAGTGAATGAGACATATTTTAATAGTGAATAAAACATTCTTAAAATATTTCACCCAAGTAGACACATGTTTATGTCCATTTTGATAGGAAAAGAACAATAGGTGGGTAGGGCCTAGGTCACTATAACTATATTCAGAGGTTTACTGTTGAGATAGAATATTTCTGGTCTAAGAAAAAAGTAATGTCTTGTTTCTCCTCCTGGGGAAAATGCAAAGGTAATGTGGAGACGTTGTATTTTAAAACACTATCATACTGCTCAATAGCATTGTCCACAGAGAGAAAAAGACAAACATAACAGGTTATCAAAGTTTTATTCAAGTCTACAATAAACATAGTATATTGAACAGATATGTGTCTTATTATTCAAAACCAAATGGCTAAAACTGTACCCATGACATTCTTATGGTGCTGGTGTATTACTATTTAAAACTGTACCCATGACATTCTTATGCTGCTGGTGTATTACTAAACTGTACCCATGACATTCTTATGGTGCTAGTGTATTACTAAACTGTACCCATGACATTCTTATGGTGCTGGTGTATTACTAAACTGTACCCATGACATTCTTATGGTGCTGGTGTATTACTATTTAAAACTGTACCCATGACATTCTTATGCTGCTGGTGTATTACTAAACTGTACCCATGACATTCTTATGGTGCTGGTGTATTACTAAACTGTACCCATGACATTCTTATGGTGCTGGTGTATTACTATTTAAAACTGTACCCATGACATTCTTATGCTGCTGGTGTATTACTAAACTGTACCCATGACATTCTTATGGTGCTGGTGTATTACTAAACTGTATACCCATGACATTCTTATGGTGCTGGTGTATTACTAAACTGTAACCATGACATTCTTATGGTGCTGGTGTATTACTAAACTGTAACCATGACATTCTTATGGTGCTGGTGTATTACTAAACTGTACCCATGACATTCTTATGGTGCTGGTGTATTACTAAACTGTACCCATGACATTCTTATGGTGCTGGTGTAGTTTATGTTATTTTTAAAAATGCTTATCCACTTGCCTAACCATCGATGTTGTTATTTAGGCAATATATATCATAATTTCACTGTTACTATGGCCATGGGCTAGTTGCTAGGCACGTGTGTTCATTTGCCAAATATTTCTCCATTTGCATGTCCAACCCTATTGTCATCTTTGCAACATACACCATCATTTGGCTGTTGCTATGGGCGTGGTCTTGTTGCTGGACATATCTGCATACATTTTTGAATGTTTTATTCATTTGCCTACCCAACAGTATTATCTTGCAATATGTAGCATCATAGGGATGTTGCTAAGGGCATGGTCATGATTGCTATTTTACTTTGGGAATTGGAGATGTTTGACCAAAAAGTCATATTTTTTATACCTAAGTTGCATATTACTGACAGAATTACCATGTCATGAACACTCATCCTATTGCACAGAACATCAAAACCAAATTTCATGCCAATCTGCCCAGTAGTTTTAGAGTTTAAGTTTTGTTACCATTTTCATTTGAACAATTTTCCATCTAAACATGCCCTAAGTAATGTCCCTACTAAAAGTCAAGGCAATTGGTCTGGTGATTTTTGACTTTGTAAATCATTCACACACACACACACACACACACACACACACACACACACACACACACACACACACACATGTATGCACACACACAAAAACACACACACACACACACACACACACACACACACACATGTATGCACACACAAAAACACACACACACACACACACACACACACATTTTGTGCTAAAAAAACTGACAAGAAGCCTGTCACTTCATAGGTATGATAAAAAAAGACAGAAAAAAAGTTCTGACACATGTTCTCAGGTGATGCATACAGGGATGAGAAACAAAACTGGAATAGTAACACAATCACTGACTGCTTTGGAAAGACCTTGTCGACCCCAAGGCAATCACTCAGCGTAATGAACCAAAATATATTTTATGAGATAAAGAACAGGACACTTCAACATATTTATTGTTCTGAGGTTTGTCATAGGCCAAAGGGTCAAGTTGTCTTCTATTTCAAGAGTGACATATTACTGGCAACCAACAATGTAATAATTGCATTGGGAAGGAGAATGTTTAACATCCAATGGCACATGATGCATTGCCATGGCAATAGAAATATGGAATATAAACCTCAGTGGACAAGATGATACTGGACTGACTGGTGTTCAAACAATTGCTTGAGAAAAAAAGTAGAAATGTGTGTGTCATTAGTATGGGTGTACATCGTGTACGCCTATACAGATATGTTATATCACATGGGATATCAAATGTTTTACATGTGATTAGGATTACATCATACCTTATTAATATACTCTTTGTGTAAGTATGTTTTAAATTTCCTTCCTCAAATGTTAATTAGTATGTTTACATGCATTTTTTTAGGACACGTTTATGTGAAGCAAAGACACCAATCACCACTAGAGGGCGCACTCAACATGAACTACGGACTATTTTTTCAAATCATCATCAGAGCATCTAGTTTCATTGATTGTTCATATACATTT
This sequence comes from Glandiceps talaboti, assembly GCF_964340395.1. NCBI lineage: Eukaryota > Metazoa > Hemichordata > Enteropneusta > Spengelidae > Glandiceps > Glandiceps talaboti. The sequence continues at coordinate 28,826,437 of NC_135550.1, read as the reverse complement.
GAGAAACCACTAATAACCACAAAGGCATACTGGAAAGACTCTTTTATTTAAATAAACACCATGCACCCTGATTTACAATCTAACAGAATATAAACATGAATATACATAATAAAAAATGAAAAATACATATCATAATATTTTCCAAAGGTTTTCACGACCATACTATGGCTCTACAAAATATATATTGAGGCAAATTTCAAATACTAAATATATGTTTCATAAGTGAAAAACAAATCTATTTTTAGTTAGGCATTAAAATGCAAAAACACATCAAGAGAAGTAAGTATTAATGCAAAGGTATATCAATATCACAATAATAAAGAGATAACTAAAGGTATTTGAACTAATTTTATATGAATCTAAAAATTTTTAGAGCGTTTTTTTTTTTAGTGCACTGCTATAACTGTTCTTGTCTATGCATTGGTGTAACACAATGTGTAATGCAGTGCATCTCTCTTTCAACTTAATTTACATGGTCAATACACATACCCCAAACCCACCAAACCTTCCTTAGAATATATACACATGGTGACCATTGTTAGAACAACAAACCATTACACCAGGCTTCCACTGTCTTTTGGTATAAAAATACAAAACTGAATTCTTTTAAATATAAATTTATGCTAAAATGATAGTTTAATGAAGATTATTCTCCCCTTATTGGTAGACAAGTTTTCAATTACCTCAGTAATACTAAGGATACCTCTCTAACAATTACTTGGATGTCCAGCATCCTGACTTCCCATTGTCCAGTCAATTGTGTGTAACCTTTTAGCACAGGATGTATTTGGGTATTTCCTCAACCAGTCCAAGAAGAATAACCTCGAGTACCACAACAATTAGTTGGTTTTACATTTGTTGAGTAATTTCATGGAATTAATATAGCGGTGGGGATGTCTGTCTTTGATCAATCTTGGCTCATTCTCTTCATAGTATTTGCCTCAGAATGGACAACAAAATTTCACATGACGTCAATAAAAACTGTTACTTAACAACAAACATATCAAGAATTACAGATGTACCTGTGTGAAATTTCTAAAGCAGTTTAGACTAATAAAGGATAACAAACATACATCACTTAGTTTTCTTGTTACAGATTACCTCTTAAGCATTCTAATTTGATATGTTATGTACGTCCAGAATATTAACTTTGCTATTAAAATAAATGAAGTAAACATGCATGTGATCAAACATGAAGAATTTCCCAGGGTTAGTTTTTGTCATCAGAGGCAGTCCTCTAGTTAGCGCATATACACTATAAATACAGCATTTATCCATTCTACATTGAACCTTGGCAGGACATATAGCATTAATACAGTTGGTTACAGTACACTAATATTGCAATGAACTCCTTCATATTATATTCCAAAGGAAATCTTCCACATATTTTCATCAAATAAGCAGTACTTTTTTCATGACAGGTGTTTTAAACAAATGGGTTAATTGAAAGCATTTGTGAAAATCTTCACCAAAAGGAGCATTGATATCAGTAATAGACAACAAATAGGCTTTATTGAAATCATAGCAAAGATACAAGATTGGGATCTACATATACATCTACATTCATAGAACGTACCAGTATTTTTAGCCCCAAAGTACATGTACATACATAGGAGATAATAAAAACGGGTTCACATGGTGAACCCTTTAAAGACATTTCTCAAGTTTTCCACACAGCCAATACCCACAACTTATCTAACACAACAGAAACTTGAAATATTACCAACAACAAACCAAGTATTCTCTACTCCAAGTGATAAGTTGATATATTGGGATGTGAAGGATACTACGTACACAGTACTCATTACTAAATACTTATTTTTGTTCAAAGATATTTCAATAAAATTGACTTGATCAAAGTTGTATTCTATAGTATGGACTACAGGATACCAATAGATAAGCTCTGATACTTGTTCTTCACCTCAACTGTCTTTTTCCCTTTTGTGTTTTGGTGAGAAGTCTTGTTCCCTTTGGACTTCCTCAGAACTGTTCAGTACAATTTCATGGACTTCAGTCCACAGTGCTGGGAATTTGAGATGTGGACATCCCTTTCTCCATTGCAGCACACATGCATGATGATCTTTCTCCATCTGCCTCATGAACTGTACTAGTTTGGCAATAGAGTTGTAACGGCTGGTTCCTGTTCCAAAGTCACGAGCTGAAACAATGATTTCCGATTTTGAAATAAAATCATAGAAGCTAATTTCTGCACCATTACTATGTCACAGGTTTAGAGCTCAAGATTTACTGATTTGAAAATAATACTTGAAACTAGGAGGAGGGGGTTGACTGTATTTGTCACTAAAGATGGTCACATTGATCTAATTTTATACAGGACAACACTACAAACAACATAATATAATGGTACCAAACTCAATCAGCATGTACTGAAAGCTGGTATGATTTTATGAAATCTGGGCAGATTATCAAATGATTAGCTAGAGATACCTAGTTTGAATACCATAGATTGTGTGTGTGTGTCTACGGACATAAATAATGTAAATCATCCAACAAGTATAACTATTAACTCACCAGCTATATAGCTATTAAGAGCATCATGCAACCTTCCTTGTAGTTCAGACACTCTTTCTGGTTCTTTTAACTTCGACCAATCTACAAGTAGAAATTAAAACATTTGCACAATAAGCATTTTGACATTAACACAAAAATGACATGGAAGGTACAGAAAGTCAACTTTTAAAATGACAAGAAAATTGTACACACCATGCAAATTTGGTCAATTAACTGTAGAGACAATACAGAAAGGTTTGTTAACTCAACTTATAAATAAGGTCCAGTCAGTTTCTTAAATTTTGATTGTGTACATACTAAATTAATCTATACTTGTTTTTAAAGTAAAGTTGTAAGATTTGGATCACTCTACTCAAAGTACTTGCTGCATAGATAGTAGAGGACCATTTGAAGTCCATGTGGAGTCATGATGGATGAATGGTTAGCGTGACCGGCTTGGAATCTACAGGTTGCAGGTTTGAGCCCTGTTGCTGCCTACTGTTTGTTTCTGAGTGGCTAAAGTCCTTGGGCAAGATTTGAACCATGACTGTGCTTCAGTCAACCCAGCTATATAATTGGGGACCTTGTAGGATGTAGGTTGCAATGTGAAGGCTTTAATCCTATGCGCTGAAATGGCTGCAATGGATTGTATGCTCCCCGGGGAGTTGAGGAAGACTAAAGGGCTGTTGTGCCGTTCTGATCCGAGCCAGGGGTAATAATTGTAAATCGCTTTGAGCACGGTGTGGGAAAGCGCTATATAAGAACCCAACATTATTACACATGGATGAACTCTCACTTTTCATCAAAAAGTTATACTCTTCTGTTTGAGTAATTTCTGCTACTTTGCTTCAATTTATTTTTCATTGATTTATTTGATAAATAGAAAGTCTTGGAAATAAAAGGATTCATTTCACTGCAGACTTATGTTGGTGAAAAGTTATGAAAAATAATTATTTCAAATCAAACGTTATCACACATAAATCAATAAAAAGGAACTGTAGCTAGCATGGTCAGATATGCATTAAGAATAGTTGAGAGTCTAGGAAAGATGTACACTCAAAAAGATGTAAACAAAAAAATAAACAGAAACAAGACAAATGATGCCAGATATGCAAATAAAGTGTCAACTGACCATCTTCTCAAAGTCATTTGACAAATAAAACAAAAGCCACATCAAAAGATGTTGCACAAACACGAACACAATTTTTCCTTGTTGCATTTATGACAAAGTCAAATACATATTTTCACTTTGTAAATTGATGTTTTGTAACACTAACCTGCAGCAACTACATGTAATGCATTGAGGAATGCAAACTCAGTATGATCCATGTCCAAAGACTTGAACGTCTCAGCAGCTAATGCAATTCTGTTCTGAAACACATTAAAGGGACCAAATTTGTCCTTCAGTAATTTGAGTTCCTCTTCACCTTCCAGAGACCACACAAAGCTATTGCTAGTGTTGATGAAGTTTTCAGCATTGACCGTGAGGGTCACCTGACATATAGCACACTGGATCATAACTATCTGATCTTCCACTAAAAGTTGACGAAAACCTGTACAGTAAAGATTTAAACAAAGGTGAAATTTTGGAAATCGTGGTGGTAACAACTATATGATCTTTTAACAGCAAATAGTAAAACATAGAACGGCAGACAGCAAAGGATGATATTAGGATTAGTTTCTGATGTCATCTCTTCATTTTTTTCATATCACCAAGACTGCCATTTCCATAAATTGACAAGAGTCGGAGACTAGTATCACTATGTGGAAATGACACAAATAGGGAAACAAAGAATCATAGAGATGGTATTAAGTAGTAATAACCAATTTATCAGATGTGTATGATCTAGGAATTCAAAGAGATAGACAAAAACAAAATAAAAACATAAACAGCCTGCTTACTGCTAGGTGCAAGTCTGTTGACAAATGATGTTCACATGCATAGAGTCTGCCTTAACCTGCTCCAACATGTTTTAAAATTGTCAACCTTTCTTTACATTTAGGGGTAACTTTTCAAATACATTTTTGAAGAGTTTGAAAAAGTAAAACTGACTTGCTGATTGCGATCATGTCTCCTTTCCTATAATGTTATTGGTTACACTGTAGACAAGTTGACTAATATAACAATATACTTGTCTAATGCAACTGTATAGTCTGGTTAAAGGCCCATGTTTCTATCCTGGGTCATCACTTAGTAGGTAATCCGTCTTAGTCTAGTATTCTCTAATCTGCAAATTTTAACTCTACAATCTATAAATGGAATGTGCCATATTCTAGTTGTCAAACTTCCAACCATTTCACATACAAGGTTCGTAAGAGGGTTGCAAATTGACAGACAGTTATCCTGTTAGAGTATGGATATCTCAGACTTGAGTTACATTGATGGCAAGATCAGCCACTATTTTTTATTAAGAATTGCTGTCCCATGTCACATGTGTCTTTCTGTCCAATCAGAAATGTATTTCCTAGTGATATGTAAATGTCATGTTTACAGTAAAATATCAGAAATGATGGTTATGGCCACTCGTATATGATCTTCGACACAAATCAAAACAGTAGTAACTAACTCTTATTAACTGACAGGTAGACAGACACAGACAGTCAAACACACTGAGACATACAGTGCTTCCACACACACACACACACACACACACACACACAGACACACACACACACACACACAGACACACATACATACATACACACACAGGTGCAGGTGCACGTGCACATACACACACATGCACACACACACACACATACACACACACATGCACACACACACACATGCACACACACACATGCACACACACACACACACACATGCACACACACACACACACACACACACACACACACACACACACACACACACACACACACACCATTACCTGGTATCTTCTTAGTAAATGCTAACAGACTGTGTACATTATTCTGGAATGAAGTCATGATCTTGTCCCAAAGATTCTCTACATTCACCACTTCAATTTCTTTCTTCATTCTTGGATGCTAAGATAAAATATAATGAATAATTCAGCAGAGAAATCAATGATAAGGAACCACCATAGTCGTAAACCACGGCCTGTTTTATGGCACCAGTCTTAACGAGCCGTCCCACTGGCCCTAACTTTATTTCGAAGTGTAGTGGAAGAAATAACAGCTCTGGTTTGCAAGAATGAGGAACCATATGTACTGAATCATTATAAAGTATTGTCTGTTGACAAGTTGGAACAGTAGAATGATTTACTTTAAATATCTATAGCTAATATAGAGTTGAAATCTGTAAAAACTCAATGTTGTGTCAACTTTCTTTCACACTTTACAATAGAAAAGTGTTCTTACTGGTATCTTTTGTTGTTAGGCAGGTTGCTTAGTAACACAACAACTACTATCAATATCATATCAATGCATATTTCATACAGCACTCATTTTTTCCAGCAACAATTTCAAATAAATCGTGAGTGATTAAAAAAAGACCTCCTTACCCCATTGTAAATGGTTTCCATATCTGTATAGGCTTCTACTATACATTCAATAAAAATAGCTGTCTTATTGTCCATCTTTGGGGGATTCTGTCCTAACACATCAGCTGCAGCACTGTTGATAAGTTTCAAGTCCTCGATTTGTTGCAGTGCATCATCGTAACCAAATGGATTGGCAGGTGAGGCATATGGTGAGTGGGTACTTGATCCTGGTGATGAAATCCCAGACTGTGGAGAGGTCAAAGGTGACAACCCATTGGAAGCTGTAGACTGTGGACTAAGACTGTCACTACTAAATCTGTAGCCTTGGGGAGACTGCTGAGCTCCCCAGGTACCTGTACCATTATTTGAACTGGGATGATGCATCACTGTTGAGTTTCCATATTGAGGGTTTTCCAGTGCACTTACGTGACATAGATGACCAGGACTATGACCAGGACTATGACCAGGACTGTGTTTACCTTCCCCCTTGCTACTAGCTGGTGATGAAACTGATGATTTGGGAGAGGCACAGCTTGATGCTGGTGACAAAGGAGACTTGGGTGATCCAACACTGGATGGGGATAAACTTCCTTTGCCAGTTTTCTTTTGGGCCATTATGACATATTTCTGATGATTTGACTGTCTTCCCATTTGAATTGCTGGAAGAGTGATGTAAATAAAGACACCAACAAAGTTTACTAGAGATACTGAGAGTTATACATGTTGCCATTCAGCACTGATATCTGTACATTATAAATGACACATGTCAATTTAACTGTACGTCAAAATGGTTTCTGTATAATATATTGATCATGTTATCACATGCACATACTATAATACTGAAAATCTCAATTTAAATGAGAATGGTGATTATGATGTTTGTTTACAACATACAATAGCTCACACCTCTATGTACTGTGACTGTTACACTATAGTTTTAAAATTGCGATGTACACAAACACATCCACACATATCGGCACACATACTTGTACTCACATATATGCATGCACATACATGGACACGCACAAATACATCACATATATGGTCATACATGAACACACAGATGCACACACAAATGAATACATACCCATATACATGTACATACACACACATATGCATAGACACACACACACACACACACACACACACACACATTATATATATACATGTGCATGTGTTCTTACCTTCCATGGACATACCAGCAGCAAGACATTTTTGAAATCGGCAGTATTGGCATGTACTTCGTGTACCAGGAGTTATAGGGCACTTTTTAACTTTCCGACATTTGTACTCTCCACTGTTCCTTTCTTGCTCACTTCTTCTGAAGAAACCCTGGAAAGATAAACAAAAGACAGGTACATGAAGTATGTACAAGAGATGACAGTTCAAACCATCTGATGTCATTGTCTTCAGTTAACCAATCATACAGCACTAGATTACCAGGTGTACATATTCCAGATCATGCTACCAGTAAAGAAATCCTATATAATGTATTCAATTTAGATATTGACTGCTCATTAATACCATATTGCACATGTGCGTGTGTACAGTTTGTAGAGATGTACAACTCACTTAAATTGTTATTGGATAACTATTGAAAGGCCATAGCAAAAACATGAGGTAACACTCGTGAAATAATGAAATATTATTCCCCAAAATATATTTTCCTCTTCTGCCAAGGAAAATATGAATGACATAGGGGGGCCTTGTCACTATGAGTTGCAAGTCAAGGGTTGATGTGACATAGAATGACCAGGGTATATAATTCATATTTTCAGTTGAAAGACAATAACTAGACTGATGCAAGGCACATGTATAATGACTAATATGTTGACTAATACATCACAGAAATCCCATCTTCTTTATAGAAAGCTCAGAAATACGATCAGAATTGAACTGATTGAAATCAAGAGTATATGACTACTCTGCCATCCACGCATTACTTCAGATGGTGTTTTTTTACAATGCATAATACATGTATAATATATACAAATCAATTAAATATTCATATATCTGACAACATCAGATAAAGCTGTGTTGAATCAAATTTCCTACTTTTCATAAACATTAAATTATTGATAATATATCTTTACATGTCTAGCATTCAAGGAAACATTATATGACTTTATTCTGTTTGTTCTAGAGACACAAACCGAAATTGAAAATTTTGAATGGAAATCTTTTCCATGATATCATAACTTCTGTACAAATGTGATATGATTCTAACTTTAATCTGTAACACTCTATTCACAGAATAAGGCAGATAATTATTGAGATATATAACACTCATATTTGATGGTGTTTAGATTATTACCACCATTTGATGCATGTAGTTCATAACTCTAGGCTTACATGTTCTGTTTCATTACAGTGACCATATGGATGAGGATTGGGTATTTATTTTGCATTTTTAATTTATGAAATCATTTTACCATGGCTTCCTACTTGAAAAATCAATGTGGTACAGGATATGCCAAGTCTTTGTTTGTAACTCAATAAATTGCAAAAGATTAATAAATATATAAAATAGTCATCTCCAATCAGTAGACTAACCATACTTCCAGGCAATTCACATACCTACATGTAGTACTACTAGTATGTAAATACTGATTCCTATGTAAATTTCCATTCTTAGTATTTTTATCTAGGTTTAGATCTTGATTTTGTCTAATTTTGGTTTGTTTTCTTTAATTTGTAAATACTTTATTATTTTTATGCTATTTAAAATTTTCAAAGCATTATTCAATTACTGTATTAAAATAGATCCGCATGCCCAGAATTGAGTAATTTCTAAAATTGCAACACATGGTGGACTTGACTAGTTACAAGACAACTAATTTAATTTCCTCTCCCTTTCCAACAGTGTATATTTATCAGAAAGTATTGTTATTGTAAAGTTAACTGTGAATAAAATATCATTATATCATATTATATGAAATATAATACTTGTAGAAGACGCATACATATACATATATTATGTATATCTACGATCTCAATTAGGAGTACAAATAAATGAACTTTTAATTCACTCACAAAAGTTTGATACAAATCTTGGTGAGTTGACAAAAATGCAGAAGTTAAACCTTCATACTGCATATTTTGTTGATGAGTCATAATTCAAAAACTACAATAACATATTCACACTGTAGTTAAACATTACAGAGAAGCAAATGTGACCTTGTAATAATTGTTTGTGCATGTATTAAACATGCCTCTACAACACCTCTAAGCTAGAGTTTCCTGAATGCTAGGAATTCATTTTACATTGCATTATCACCAATATCAATTTACATCTTTCTAACAATACAACAAGAAACTGTTCCTACTTCCTAGTAAAGAATGATGCAAGTGATGTAGAGTTGCTCAATGGGTAAACTTCCTATCACAACATATTACTGAGCAATACCATTGACATACATGTACATTGTACGTGCAGTGCAACACATCAACCAGCTTTTAATAGTTACTTGAGAGACAGCTTTCTCTCATCCATCTCCTACAGCAACCAATTAAACAGACTGTCTTAGACAAGTACAAAACAGTCCACTTTTTCATCTTTGACAGCTTTCCCTGGAAGGCAAGACATTTCCTAGCTTAATGGATTTTTTCTGTAGTCAATAGATTTCCCATGATAAATTGATGATAGAGATGCACCTATGCGTCAGTACAATGTATGTTTCTTTCTTTGTTTTGTGCACTGTCCTAGATTTTGCTTTTGCTTTTTCGTGTATATTTTACTTTCAAATAATTGGAAGATTATCCAGTCAAGCTAAAATTATCTCGAATAAAAATAAAGTGAGTAATAATAATGTTTGAAGTTTTTTCTTAAAAACATATCAGATGATATTATACATGTGTGATGTTTTATTGTATCCACCATGCAAGTATGTAAATATTCCTGACTAGACTATGAATAGAAAGATATGACACTTGAGCCAGATAATGTTTACTATTTGAGTGATTGACAACTACATATGCAACTATATGTACAGATGTACATTATACTTTCAATGTATAGTCTATATATCTGGTTTATATACAATAATTTATGAGATAAAAGATTTTTGGTGTACCTGATTTTTTACTATAAGAAAGTCAAGTTGCAACATCAAAATAGAGAATATAACATCTGTAACCTGGTACCTTTTAGTCATAAAATTATTGCTATTTTCAGAGTTTTGTTGTACTTAAAAGATCAACAATATTGCTATTATCATGTTTATCATTTGGAATCAAGACTAATAGATCATCACCGTCACTTTACAGATAGCTTCCACACAACATGTCAAGTTGTACATGTACTAGTCTAGTTCCTATACGGTATCATTACGATTTACACCTCCACATTGGCATCCAGACTATACATGTACTAGTCTAGTTCCTATACAGTATTGTTACAATTTACACCTCCACATTGGCATCCAGACTATACATGTACTAGTCTAGTTCCTATACGGTACTGTTACAATTTACACCTCCACATTGGCATCCAGACTATACATGTACTAGTCTAGTTCCTATACGGTATCATTACGATTTAACTTGTAGTCTTTGCTAGTGAAGTTCACCAACTACATATAGCAACAAGGCCCATTATGTCAACCACATAGGCTCCTTGTGCTGGGCTCCTTTCAAATACTAATGTATACAAAACTCATACTGTATCATGATCTACTATAAAACTATCAATTAATAATGATTTAGAAATCACTGTGGAGTTCATATAAATGTCATGAAACTGTACATGTATTCATGATGTAAGGTGAGAATAAACACCACATCCAACAGTTCTTGTGTAAGAAATATGAAACTAATAATTAGTTCTCAATTTTAATACATTTCTGTATTCGATGAGCCTTACCTTACATCCTTCACATGTAGTTGCACCAAAGTGAAAGCCTGATGATTTGGCACCACACACCTGACATGGCGTCTTGGGCAGATTCTTCAAGTCTAACAACTTTTCAGCTGCTGCAGTACCTATAGAAGGGAAGAAATAAAATACAGTACATGACATACAAACTTTATCTAAATATGTGGGATTATTTAATGAAACATATTGACATTAAAGTATGACCATTTCACTTTCTTTACTGCTACATGTACAATGTATGGGGAGAAAATCACTGTTCAGACAATGACTTTAAAGAGATCTTGAACAGCTGCTCCATGTCTCCACTTATTAGGAAAACAATTTGAGTCTTACTTAAGTGTATAAGTGTGAAATTATTTGAGGAAATCAGCATATAAGAGGAAAGAAATCCCTTTGTACATGTATTGTATATGTATACTTAGTTGTGTTGGTACATGTATAATGTCTGTGTGTCAAAGAGTTGAATTCTGTCCAACTTCTAATCTTTCTTGTTACTTCACCCAAAAGTCTATAGAGTGTCTTTTGAACAGAAACCTTTTCAATTGTACAAAGAATGAGGAACCATACTTTTAGTTTCCTAGTATCAAATTGATGTTTAGGTCTAGCTCACAATAAATAATACTATTATCCACACCAACAACATCCATATAAACCCCAATCAAAGTAAATTATTACAAATTTTGAAATACAAATATGCCATCAGAAAGATATAAGATTCCTTGGTTTTGACTACGAGGAGCACTATCACAGGCTGTACACTAGAATAGTTGAGGATTGAAGGATGAAGACAGCAAACACCAAGTTGTCACTCATTTTCCATGTTGTTCCCATTGCACTATTTTCTTTAAAGACCACCAGAAATCAAAACATGTCAGACTACTATTGTAATGCTCAGTAATGCAGCCTCTATTTTTTCACAGCATTTCGTGTATTACCACTTGATCAGAAGTCATGACGACAATTTTAGCAGTAACTTTGAAATATCTACGGTGCCCTCTTGCAACATGTATTTGTGAAATGGATAGAACTTCGGTAATTGGAATATGGCGTATAGCCACAGAAATGGGTTCTTAGAGTTACCTTGATCCATTTCTACATTATTGATACTATGCTGTTATTACTAAGATTTGTTAATGGACATCCTTTATGTTTACAATTTATGTATAAAATGGGATTGGGTCATACAAACTACATCATCAGTACAAATAGCTGACAAAGGCTGATGCACTCTGTTGAAATTTTCAGTTGTTAATTTTCTTTATGTATCATGCATGGAAAAAAAAAGTTTATGTTACATAGTTTTAAGAACTTAACTTTCATTTGTGTACAAAAAGTAATGAGGTTTTATGCCCACTACAATACAGAACATATATGACATGACATTACAAACCAAACAGACACATATCAATATTGTCAACATACATGTTACAGCAAGACAACATTTGAGGGAATAATTTGCTATGGGTGCAAAGTTTAGAAAGACTGAAAGGGTCTGTGGTTGTGGTAAGTTCAGCAAACTAGAATTGTCCTCTGAGGTCAGGGAACACTGCTGGGTCACTTGGGTACAGCTGGAGTTGGGTCTTACAGTTGTAATTGACTCTCAGTTATCTGTATGAGACTGTCCTCTGATGTCAGTGTAACCTTCATGACAGTGTGATGACTGGGTGACAGCTATTTTATACTGATATCATTAATCACATACACATCTACACTGGACTGGTTTGGGTTCAACTTTTGTCAAGGTAATACAAACACAGGGTTTGAGTCCTGTCAGGAATGAACACCATACATACATGTACATACACATGTTTTTTCAATACATGTATCAAGATCTCAAATATGTTTTCAGAAGTCAGGAAGCCATGTAATCCTGTTGTATACAAATTCCAAGAACTCAGCAAGGCATTCAAGACAGCATTTCAATGAATATCATTTGAAATACATCATGCTGACCAATTGTGTATACATGTAAATTTAGGAAATGAAATGTCTTGACAATAGCAGTAATCAGGACTCCATTTAAAATGAAATTGTATATTTTACACTGCACTCCTACAATCTGTCTCTGAAGTATTATACATATATTGCAACTTTTCTCTGTAATTATAAGCCATCAATTCATGAGTCACTTGTACCAGCATGTGATACAGAATGTACTGTCAGTGTAAGACATTTGCAATTGTTGTATTCATCATTCATCAAAGAGACTTGGACAATTCTCTTCAGGGGATCTTCTCATAAATACTTCATACAGAAGGCAATCCTGTGCTAGTATGGTATGATCAGATGACATGTAAAACTATAGTTTATGATGTTTGTTGTGCTGCTTATTTGATTTCATAGACAAAAAACAGTGACAATAGCATTGTAGCACAATTGAAAATGCTTAGGTTCATGTGTGTGTGTGTGTGTGTGTGTGTGTGTGTGTGTGTGTGTGTGTGTGTGTGTGTGTGTGTGTGTGTACACACACACACACACACACACACACACACACACACACACACACACACACACACACACACACACACACAATCAACTATCAAGACATCCCTAGAAACATAATTCATACATGTAACTATATACATGTATATACAAACAAATCAGAGATCCCATAAGAACATCCCTACTAAATCAGACCAAAGTGTTCAGCAGTTTTGAGTTTTTGGACCTAAATCATATATACCTATGATCAATTTGACTTGAACATGTCTGATATAGAAAAATGTACATGTACACATGACAAAGAACCTGGTTATCTGCCAGTCATGGTGTCATGCACTTATCAATTTATTAATAACCCATTGAAGCCTAACACCTTATATACAGGGTGTAATTACATAGAGTGGTACAGAAACCAAGTCATAATTTAAAAGGGTTTATCCATATTGAATTGATCATTGTATCATAGTAGACTGGTAAATACATACTGTATGAAATCATTTGATTATCCCATCCAGGCTATGATATGTATTTATTACCCCAAAGGCTGTAATGTAGCAACTGTTTCCCCCAAAACTGAAAGCCAAGGGAAATAGGTACCATATCGTACCCGGTAAAATGACATCTACTAGTGCCCAAGTAAAGCCAGGCAATAAGTGTTTCAATACACATCATATTCTAAAATCACAGAAAAGAGTCCTGTGCTACATGACTATAATTGCCTTAGGCAAAATAGAAAACTTTCTATGCAAATTGGGGTCACTATGGGTCAATAGTCCATACCATGTGACAGGATCTAAACCAATCACTGAAGGTTGTATGAAAACATGAGTTATGAGATTAATTGTTACACTATTAACCTTTCTCATACAGGTGGAATAACTCAACCATCAACTTCACTGGTGTTTCACCACACCATGACTAGGCAGTATAATTTAATGTAAACTAGGGTCATCCAAACATACTGCACAGTGGGTTAAACTATCATTTCTAGAAAACAACAGAAAATATTAAACTGACATTATAAATAATGTGTTCTTTTGATATGCAAATTTACCAGAAATTTCTTGATTTATCCTGTAGGTGATAACACTGAATATGTACACATATTTCACATATTTCAAACTGACATGTCATGGGACTACATTACCTGTTAACCCCATTACCTCATTTTTCTGGATATGACAGCCTGGTTCCTTGATTAAATAAGAGTCCACTACATTAAGGTATAGTTTACTATTGACTGTACTACTGTGTATTGAACTTTACTACAGTTACAGTAACAGTTTGATGTTCTTTTGGCAGCTGAAGTGGGTGAATACACTTATGAATGAGCTTTGATAACACTGTCCTGTGGATAACCCCTACTTACTTACACAGGCACACACCTTATGAGATCAATACATTGACTACATTTGTAAGTAGGGTAAAGTTTGCATGCACTAGATACCAATACTACTACTGTCTGGAACCAAGCACAGTATGACTATGATACAGGACTTTGATAGACTTAAAGGAAAAATGTGTTGTTGTTTGCACTCCTGTAACCATAAACTAAACATTAATGAACGATTACAGGAGTTTACAAAACTGAATCTTACCGGGGTCTAAGGATTTTGATTGAGAATTTGTCTGACACTGTCCAATTTCTAATCCATACAGCCATGGTTTGAATTATCTGGTTCCTTTACATATCCATGGCTTTTCAGAATGGCCTACAGCTACAAACCTGTCAGTCTAAACAAGTCTAGTTTTTTTTTCACTTTTGGTTTGTTGTTATTTTTACTATATTTGTTATGATTTGAAGACATCTGTTTGCTTTAAAAGGATATTAAGCAATATGAATTTGTGGAATGGTACTTTTCCATAGATTTGCTTTGCAGATAGTATACATACACCTATAACAAACAAACAAATTGATTCAATGTAAATGCTTTTCAGCTTTATCAAATATCTCTCTCATCAAAACAACTTAACTTTGTTATCATCACTATCAGTAATAATAATCCAGAATGCCAACAATTTACACTGTGCTTACCTGGACAGTTAGAAAGCTTATCATATGATACAAACCTAGCACTAGTTTACATTGCTATGTCTATAATTTGTATGTCTTAAAAAAATAATGTTTGAATGTACTTGTTTCTGGTGAGCTCAAATCTTGAATCCTGCTAGGAATATTTGAACTTTACATTAACTTTAATATGTCAATGGAAGAGGAGGAGGAGGAAGGAAACAAGAGTAGGCCGAGATGTCCACGAACAAATTCAGAGGAGTTAGGCAACAGTACAAAATAGTTTGACAAGCACCTGTTGTGTAACCTTGATGTAGTAAATATCTTGAAAAGTGTACAGAAAGGCTTTCCCTGCAGAAATCCAGGAGCCCACTATTGATCTAGCACTTATGCCATATGACCAGCGTATGATCACTTACAGTATGGGTTAAGCTGTCTACATTTTGCATACCAATTGAACAATGTAGTCAATGAAAACAATATGGCATAACATGCATCATCAGTTCACAATGGAGACCAGTTTACTCTACTTCTCAACAAGTACACACACAGGTTGAGCCTCTGGACGCTGAGTCATTGTTGAATCTTCGCCAATGCATTTATCTTTTTACCACACACATTTATTGGTTGATGGGCCAACACTTGAATAAATTGACAAGATACAGTTGTTTCCTTTTCCTTTTCACTTTTTGAAGGCTAAATGCAAAAACACCAACTTTTGGAGATTGTAATGCAGTTTGAAGCAACTATCCTACATCTACCAAGGAAGACATATCAAAACAAAACGCTTTCTGACAAACATGAGAACAAAGCTGGCTATGGTTACATAACTGGAGAACTATTTATGTAATTTCTGAGAGTAACTGTTCTTAAAAACAGTGTGATGAAGTCCCTTAGAAGATAGTTTGCACAAAATTAGGACAAACAAATACTCCAACTTAGATGGCAATAGAGTACATACATGGTTCAGAAAAGGAAACTGTGCCATAGTACTGATTGCAACACATTTTCCAGCACTAGAAAGCTAAAATAACATTTTGCAGTGTGCAATATGAAGTATACATTCTACTAATATCTCATTCTCTTTGGATGATATACCCCTGCATTCAAAATACACAAATTTCAATTCCACATGTTTTTATATCATTGCTATACCAAATAATTATAAAAGTTCTTTAATTAGATGATGTTCCTGCAATGTACATACATCAAATGACTAACCCATTGTCTTTCTTACTTAATTATTTTTGTTGTATTTCAGCGTATATATCAACAAACCATATTATTCACACTTGTCAGTTTGTCTGCTAGTAGTGAAGAAAATAAACAGTGTCTGGTACTGGTGATTCACATCCAAACTGTTTGAACTTGGACATAAGTCTTAGCAACTGCTTGTGTCTCCCCTGGGGTATCAGGTGAAGTCAACTGTAATATCAGAACAAAGAGTGAAACCTAACACATTCATAACAATGAAAGCTGTTTACTACCCAAGAAGAAGTGAAACAAGAATGAATCATTGGTTACATACCTTTCCTTGCCATACCAACTCTAAAACATTTCTGAAGCCGGCAGTATTGACAATGAATTCGTGTTGATTTGGTGATATTACATTTTCCATCTTTGGGACAGGTGTATTTGGGAGTGTCTCCTCCTTCATTTAGCTTTGTACTTCGTAGAAAAAATCTCTGTAAAGAAAAAACAAAATATGAATTCAAAATTAATATACAGCACATTTTAAAAATAAATTCATGTATTAAATCATTAAATATCGATGATACTGATTTTGAGTAAATACATGGGGGGGGGGGAGATCAGGAATAATGCACCTGTCACACACATTTTCTGGAGAGAAAAAAGACAAAACTAAACTTATAAGTATTTGAACTGAAGTTCTATATAGTCAGATATGTTATTCAACCACAGCTTAAAATTAAAATTGAGTAGCTAAATTTATAGATAAATGCAAAGACCATGACTACTTAGGATCTATATTACTGATATTGAACTCACACAAATTGTATAACTACCCTGATTATTTCTCCCCCCCCCAAAAAAAAAAAAACATACCATCATATCAGAAACAAAGCTTTTTATGAGTAAATAATATTACAATATACTTATTACCAGTCTGTGAATTGACAAACTTCAGAATTCCAAACTACATATACATAAAGTTTTTAATGAAACAAAAATTCTATTTCTTTGTCTTCACTATATGGTAATAGTATTGAGGTTACATTTAAATATCTTTTATTCTCTAGACACCAGACACCAATAATCAAACACAGTTGACACGTATATATTATGAAAGAAAAGTCTCCAATTCATATGATTTCTGTGTCCATTAGATTTTCCTATCCTTCTCTACATGTATTTTTTCATAATCCTGTATTTAAAGTAATTGACTGACATTTTTTAGCCAGTTATACAAATATTCTGCCTTTTTTACACAGCCTTCCTTGATTATTTCTTAAATAGTTACTAAAACACTTTAAATTCTTCTTTCAATGAAGATAAGTGAATCTGTCGTGTTTAACCAGGTAAAAGTATGTCTGGAAGGTGGACAAAAAAGATTATTTAGAAAAGTATCTGTTTCACACATATTCTGTTCAAATTTGTTCAAAAACAACTGATGACATCATTCTCACAAAAGCCTGTCTCGTTTTTCAAGGCCGGTTTATGATAATTGAAGAAAAACAAACTGGAATGGGATGATCTGGCATCTAGGCAAGTCTGAAACTGTTACATCTACATTGTGTACATTGATGTGGAAGAAATAACCAGCTGAGCTGTGTATAATATCTACAAGTTGGTAGGTCATTACAGGACATCCAATTTATAAACTAAGTCACTTATATATTCCTCTTCTCACTCAAATCTATTTCAGTCTTTTGTGCATAAAATTATCAATTATTTCTTGGTTTACACATTTCAGTATCTGAGGGATTTCTGAAACTACTAAGTTGAGTTTATTTATACAGACATTAAACATATCATACTACTGATTACAAAGAAAATAAGACTACATACATGCAGAATCTGTTTTACTGTGCCTGATTATTGAATAAACTGTTCATAAAGAAATGTGATTTTTGTTAGTGGTTGTTATGGCAATAGCAGCACTGGCATGCAAATACTTTTATTAATGAAGGTGAAAATATGGTGATTGATATGAAGTTATACTAGAAAATACCTTGCATTATATCACATACCAGGGTTTGAAATAAGCTTTTTTCTTAGCTAGTCCTAATAGGCTATCAATTTCAGAAATTGGTAGCCCAAGGATTGTGACCTGCAGTCCCATATTCCTGAACTGAAAACAGATTTCCTCTATTGGAAATATGAGTGTTATTAAAATACTTTTATGTCCATAAATCTTCCATCCTCATCACATAATCAGTGGTAGCCTGAGTGGGCTACCATCAGCAAATTATGGTAGCCCCATGACAAGAATTGGTAATCTGTGGGCATGGGACTCGACTACTGTTCATTTCGAGCCCTGTATAATACTGTACATAGCAAGTTGTATCAAGACAAGTTGACAAAATATAATCAGACTATTTTTACATTAAATAATTCTTTGAATTCTATTAACATATTTCATACCATATTGAGTATCAACTCTACAAATTCTAATAACCTTGGATATTAAATTAAAATCAGCATATCACATACAAGTACATTACCTGTGTTCTCATCTAAACTGTCTGACATTTGACACGTACATTACATACTTACAGCGACATTGCTAAACACCACCTACTTACAACTAGGAGTATGTTAATATGTTTGTCAAAGGAACAAAATATGCTTTAAACTCACACACTGTTGACTAATCTACCAAAATGGGCTGTCTGTGATGACAGTGGTTTCATTTAGGTCTCACTCTTTATATATTCATTGTCGTTACGTATGCTACTGTATATGTATATACTAATTACTATATATATTTCCAAATACATTATAATAATCTGTCATTTTCCAATATCATATCTTTGACCACTATTCACTGAAATTGGATATGTAAATTGTTGCATTAATATAATTTTTTGTGGGTGATGAAATACTTACTGATTGACTTATGAAATTGATCCCTTTGGAAATACCCTTTTCTCTTTCTCATAGTGAATTGCTACCTGATTTGGTTCTTTGATTTTTCATTTGCTTGCCTTGTTTATTCAGTTGTTGTTTTTATATAAATATCTGTTTTCCTTTTTAGTATTTCTGAACTCTTAAAAAAATCATAACAAAATAATAGTAATTTTTTCAAGGAAGTGAACATATATAATGAACAAGATGTGCAGTTGTACCATCAGGTGTAAAACAAACTACTTTGGCGTTCTGTTTCTAAAATGTATGTATATTTTCCGGTGATTTTAAGAATCTTCAACCATGTTATGCAGCCAGGCCAGGGTGCCATCAGTTCATATTCTTTTCAATCCAGGGACAATATCAGTATAAATCAGCAGCACAGACATCTTTCACTGTCGTCACTAATGGTTTCCCTTCTTTCTTTAGTTAGTACTAAGACCACTAACTTTTTAGTGGTCTGAGGTTAGTATTGAAGGTACTTACCTTGCATGCTTCGCATGTGTATGCACCACAATGGTACCCAGATGAGGAATCACCACAAATTTGGCACGGCGGAAGGTCAGACATCGGGTTCGCTATTTCCTTGGTAAAAATAACAGAACTGTCTTCGGGAAAAAATATCCAAAGCAAATGAAAGGGTTTATCTGTCTACAGGAACAGAACCCTGTATCCAGGTTAAAGTGCGGACACTCTCTGCTAATATGTGAAGTTGAGTGCCTAGTGAACGTTTTGATTCGAGGATAGTTAGTTTACACGTTGTTTACTGTGAAAGTGTCACCGCCAGCGCTTTTAATATTTACAGCTAGCGCAGTGTTCGCCGGCCACACCGGGGCATTCTGTTCAACTTTCCTCTAATCGGTATATAGACCAGATACCCGTGCTTTCAACGAGTGGGATGCAAATCAAAAATGAGTACGAACAGTCTTCACGAGATGACAGCAGACGAGTATCTTACCAAGGAAGTAAACTTGCATACACCCAAGTGCACTGCACTGTGAAGTAGTTTACCCGAACCTCAATACCGGTACTTGTTATTTATGCTAACCTAGTGGGTCCGATGGTCGTCGATATCGCAGTACGGCCCTGGAAATGTGTAATTAGTTGGATCTCTACACTTGGCCCCTTGCATGATACATAGCAAAACTAATTCAAACACTCTAACATCAAGCAATTTCGACACAAATCGACAGTAGAATGAATATATACCGTTTGCATAATCACGCCCAAAAGGAAAGAGATAAGTAGGCCTCGAGCAGTGGATCTTGGGTATTGGACGATGTTTACGATATTGAGCAACAAGCTCCTATGACCTATGACTACTTACGGACCTAGCTAGCATTGGAAATAGAGAACTCCGATATGTCTCCGGTTAGATTACACTGTACATTAGTTGATTCGGTAAATCATTTGCACAACAGATGTACAAATTATTAAATAATTCTTTATTACTTAACAACATGCTGTGGAAAGCATGGTATAGTAAACACAATACAATACAAGACAAAAATAGCAATACACATTACTTCTCTGCTGAGGATATCTTTCGAGATGTATCTAAAAGGAATTTGGCAAAAGGAAGTTTATCATCTGAACTGAGAATATACAAAAATTTCTCTTGACTGTTTAAAATATTAAAATAAGCACATTTCAAAGATATCGAAGAAAATAAATCTTCAACCATTTAAGGGCAATACTTGCAAAATCTTTCATTGGCAGGAACTTTCGGCATACACCTTCTACCCAATTCTATTTGTAAATGAAAATCAGAGACTCTAAATTTCGTAATGAATCTACGACAAGTGGGATTCTTAATCTTGATTAGGTAGTTTTCTAGTTTGAATACAGATTTAAAAGTTCTATAAGTTCTAAGTTTGTTTTTATCACTACCATTTCTTCTAAAATCATTAAACCAAGATTTACAAAAGTCTTTGCATAGATTGTCCTGAATTGTATTAAGGTTAGAATTAAAATTACAAATACAAGACCAAATATTGCTCTCACTA
The DNA here is from genome assembly GCF_964340395.1 of Glandiceps talaboti. Taxonomy (NCBI): domain Eukaryota; kingdom Metazoa; phylum Hemichordata; class Enteropneusta; family Spengelidae; genus Glandiceps; species Glandiceps talaboti. The sequence goes on along the minus strand of NC_135550.1, from coordinate 28,805,044 downwards.
TATTTATCAAGCATATCTGTTATATAGTTTCCCCAATTTGAATAACGCATGGAAGATAAGTATACTGACTTTAATAAACAATCAACACTAATAACTAATCTATGCCAATACTTCAACATATGCTTAATAACAACAAAATTAACAGGAAAACGCCCCAATTCCCCTATAATACCATTAATAGGGGAATTGGGGTAAAAGTTTGATGGGGGGGGGGGGGGGGTCGGCTGGATCGATCTTCACAGTTACTTGTGAGCGACACTGTAATATTCTTTTCAAGGATGTCTTCCCAAAAACGTTTTGGTAACTGGTACTAGTAACGGTATTTTTTAAATATTCGTCGAAAATACCTAATACCGTCATTATTTTGTATAATGACTATTATTTCTTGAACAGAATATTAGTTCACAGGTGAACATGGGCTGGAGGATTTTCGAAGAAAAAAATTGTCGCAGACCACTGAAAGCGTAAAAAGTATGACGACCAAATCAAGACAAATAGAAAATATGTTTCCAGCGTAAGAACTATAAAAAAAATAGCTGTTGTGCTACAAATTATGCAAATGTCAAATTTCCATATCAAAGGTTTATAGGGCCTACTATACAGTTGCAAATTGGCAAATGCTGAAACAAAAGACAACACTGCCATCTAATCAAGGAATGCACACATATGAGATGGATCTTTGGTTTTCATTGACTCCGGCTGGAACACTTTCCAAATTGAAAGTTAATTAACTTGACCAAGATTTAGAACACTATCGACTGAACATGAAGGGAGATAAAGTAAAAAAAAAATAATGACTGTTAGAAACACAATCAAACTTTAAAAGCATATTGTGACCTGGTTGTGGCTAATGCTGGTAGTGAAACAGAAGACAGTGGTGGTGATGGGGATTATATGATCATACGTGACGTGTGCTAAGTGGTCCAAATGACAATGACAGTATACCCTGATGTTGATGAAAATTGTGACGAGGTGGCAGGAAGGCTGGCTAATGCACAGGGAGCTCAGGGACCGTGTCACAAATAAACAAACGAAATATGCATGGGTACAAAATATAGATGAAATAACTATCTATATACATGAGTATATATTATGTATATACGGACATGTACACTATTTGAATAATATACTATGTTTCTATATATGTATTCTTTACAAATACGCTGTGACTGTAAAACTATGTCTATCACTAAACTTTGTACCAATGTGAGAGACAAAAGTATGAGTGTACTGAGCACAAGGATGGTGGCATTGGTTCGACATAGCATGAGTGCGCCCTCTGTGGTCACATAACTGAGGGGTTTTTTTTACGTTAGGTACGCGAGGATGATTATTTTCCTTTATGTAACATCATTCAAAAAGAAATTGAAACACAATTTCGTTCTACTGTACCTCCAAGAATTCAAGTGAAGGTTTCTCAGCAGCAAACACAAACTAACTGTTCAGTACGTATTAAAAGATCTAGTTGGCAGAATGAAATGGACAAAACCATGCAAGTAAATGAGATGCATGAGTTGTTCAATTTTTTTTCTGATTAGTGATGACTTTCCGCGATAGAGGATAGATAGAACTTCTTGTTTGCAGATGCTAGTTTTAGTTCGATATATATTTTACAGAAAAACACTGAAATAATATCTTTGTCCCATTCTGTTCCCACTTATATCACCAACATAATAAGGACAGTGCTCAAGTATCACTACTTTTGTGCAATCAATTAATATTGTGCAAAGTATACATGTGTCAGTGTGACAGGTATAACATTACAATCGATTTCTGTAAAGAGTCGACAATTTTAATAAAACTTGGACATCTGTCGACATAGCAAGAAGAATAAATTGTATATTGTCTGTTGATACGGCTTCTTTTTAGTCCGAAAATAAAATTAGTCTTTACCCGGCCAATTTTCACATATTTTCTTTAATCTAATCCCCAACTCCTACTTATTTCTATGTTGCTAAAATCAATCATCTGAACGAACGAAAGTGGCATATTATATCCAACTACATGAACGGTTGTATATTTGACGAAAATTGAGTTACTGCACAGGGCCTAGGGACTTCTGTTCACCGTGCTAATCCAATGACCGAACTTGACCCTGATGACAGAAAACACAACAATCGAATTTTCACCTATGGAAAATTTGCTTTGGTATTTTTTTTCAAACGACATTGGATTTGAGTGCTGTTTAACTGTGAAGGTATTTATATAACCTGGTTACCACCTAGCTACGGCCTAACTCACCATACCATAATCTTAGAGACATTCCATCGTTTCGACATTCAACATTCGCACGACTGTGTTCATTGGTATGTAAGTATGTTTTTTAGCTTTCTAGATTGTAGTCTCTGTATCTACTATTGACATGCAATTTTACTGATGACACGTTTATGTTAAATAACTCTGTTGAATAAGTAAATAAACAACATATCAGAATATTATTACGTCTTTGGTACAGAAGCAGGAATTTGAATTTTAATGTTGATATAGTAGGGCGCCATCTAGTGGCAATGTTAACAGGCGTTAAAAACTTTCGATTTCTGTGCGCCGTGCCTGAAATATTTGCACATAAAGAAATAGTTGTGACTGTTTCGCTTCCTATGATCCGTGAAATAGATACTTGCACGTTTTATTTTAAACTTAATAATTATAAAGCATGTTGAATTCCTTACTGAAAACAATAAAAATGGTGGCTTCGATTTCGACTGCAGTTTATGGATGTTTCGAGTTGGAGATCATGGTTAATTCTTTATTTAACCAAGCCGTGCCTGGATTCATAGACTTTACGTTACTATTTACACCTTTATAATAGCAGCAAACCACAAAGGCAAATATACGTAATCATACAAATTCTCTAGTTCTATATTGATATTCGATGGTCTGTGATAAATATTTATTTGTGTAAGCTTACATATTAAAAGTCAAACATATTTCATTCAATATGAGATTTACTTATAAACATAACATACATGTAGAATACAACAGACAAGAAAACGATAATGACAAGAGTGGCAGCTACGTCAGTCTCCAACATAAAATGTTCAATCTCAGACTTTAACTTACACTTGGCCACCTGATTCAACGTTTCTAAGTGCATATACTGTACTATACTCATGATAACACACTCAATCTGTTTATCTCAATACATTCAACAGCTGACAGCTTGACATTTGAACACTCATTCATGTAAATGTCGGGGAATTCATAAATGGTTGAACTTTGTCACATTTACGGTGTTGTTAACACGTGACCAATACTCGAGTGTCTTTTAAATCTCCTTGACACATGTACAGCAGGTACTTGTAATATCTACATGGTCTATTGATATTAAATGTTAAATATGGTGTGTATTTTATCGACGGCACGCACCCGTTTCCCCCCGTTTCAAGGACTTGGTTTTATTTGATGATGGTCCGATAATTTAACAAACGAGGGTCAGTGCTTCCACCTGTCAATGTCTGACAATTCATAATGTCTCTATTACAGTGAGGTGTAGTTTGTGATCGACCCTCTAGGGACTGTTTTGATCAATCTTGACTACAATTTATATCATATCACATCAAAAGCAACTCGCTCTGAATGACTTGGCAATGGGAGAAATAATTAGATCTAGAATTACAACATTTTGGAGTACTCGTGATTTATCTAAGTTTACGATATGTACAAACATATACATATATCAATAGGCTGATCGAACCATAAAAAGAATTTAAAAAAAAAAATCCGTGACAAAGAAAGGAGTGAACAAGATTGACCGACAGGATGCCGGGCTAATCAGTCCACAAAATCATCAATAGTATCATATGATGACACGCCAGGCAGGTTAATTTATCATCTTATTTTGTCCGTGCTGATGTGTAGTGCTGTCCTTGAATGAACTTTAGGTCATTCACTTAAGTGACAACAAGTGGTACACTCTTCATGGTGCGTTTTTATATAAAATTGTGCGTGACAGTATCAGTTATAAGCCTATGCCATTGTTGACACAATTGATTATATCGTAGAATTTCCATAATCGTGCGTTTTAACAAGAGAAATGTTCTTTGAATAAAATAGAAAGGCTTGTAAAAAATGACAGCAACTAAACCTAGGGTAGAATGCGAGATACAAAAAAAATTATTTAGATGTGTTTTCTACTTTAAACAACAACAACAACAACAACAACAACAACAACAACAACAACAACAACAACAGCAACAACAACAACAATAATAATAACAACAATAATAACAACAACAACAAACAAACAAACAAACAAACAAAATATGTCTCAAGACGCCGATTAAATTTTATTTCAAATAAATTCTGTAACAAAGTCTTCATATCTTTTTGTTTTAAAGCTGCACTAGCTGCAATTGAACATTTTTTTTTAGAAGAATAGTGTGTTAATTACAATAATTTACTCGTAATACCGAATTGAATTACTTGCGGGTAAACGTATTTATTGTAGTTTTATAAATCTTTAATTAAATCAGATTGATTTTTGGGTCCGCACCTAAGAACCAGCGTCCTCAACGTCGATGATGATTTAAACCTGTTACTGCAATACTTATGGATAAGATCGACCACTAATTGACAAGTGAAATATCTAATTATTTATAGTTTAACACTTTTCAGTCAATAAGTAAATAGATTGTGGTTGTGTGATCGATTAAGCGATACTACAGTACAAACTAGTGCAGTTTTAACATGGCGACATATTCAAAACCAAGCTTTCGCTCAAGATTTAAACTTGTTACTACATCACCTATGGATAATATTGACCACTAATTAACAGATACAATGTCTTTTTATAAGTAACTGACCAATTTTTAGTGAATATATCTTTGGTTACTTGATGAAAAAAATGTCCCAGTTGCAGCTAGTGCCGATTGTAAAAGTTGGTGTGAAATTTTATTTGTCCTTAAAATAAAAGGCGTTGACATTGGATCTTCCGACTAATTTATGGCAGAGTCAAATCATGCCATAATTCATCCAGTGGGTTTATCGATTGTTAAACCCAATACCCAGGCAGGTATGTGATGACCCATAGAGTTTACACATTCAGTGTTGTACACAAGTAAGGTTATTCTTCTACTAAACGACAGTAAACACGGTGTTACATTACTTTGTCTTATCTCATATTTATAACAGTTGATTTCTTTACTAGCATTCAAGTTCTTCAATAACTTGGCAACCCTCTTTACTTCTTTTCATCGTGTTACCCCCTGACTATAATAAATACCTATGTGAATCGGGTCATTGACAACCACTTGATAACAATCAATCTTTATTGTTTCCTTAGAAGTACACGTATTCACTTGATTTTAGTAGTCTTGTACGTCTTAAATCTCCTGGTAACCATTATCGTTAAACAAGGTTAAAGTCTGATGGAAACTTAGCTCTGTCAATAAAAAAAAATAACTAACGTTTCACTATGGAGCCAGGCTAAAATAAGTTCTTGTTGGCATTACTTGTTCCAAGTTTTATGTGTTGTTGAGACAAATTGACTGACTACTTTGTTCTAATACATGGTGCAAACGTGACAAGTTAACATTTGTATTGTGTCATTCTCGCAAACCAGAGCTGTTATTTAATTTCTTCCAGTACACTCCAGTGGGACGGCTCCTTGAGAACGGTGCCGTAAAACAGACCGTGCTTTGCGACGATGGTATTGTGTATGAAAATATGTTTTTTGCTTCATATCCGGATGATTATATGGCTTGCTTGTCCAAGAGGGTGGGTGTGTGGAAGAATTAAAATTAACGTGACTGATTAATTGACGTGAAGCTTAGTCATAATTGTTCACGGCAGACAGGTGTGGTTTATAGCTGTATGTCATTAGTCTTGCTGCTAGACGTTCGGGCTTTCTTTCGATGCTATAACTATAAGCGAACGAAGTTCGCATGTGAGGGCCTGCCATCCTCGATAGCGTTGTTCGGCTGTGTGTCGTATTTTATCGGAAGAACATCCGAGGGCTAGCTGATAGACTAGTATGTCATTAGATTTAGAATTAATTACCCGCATATATCAGTAAAGGTGAAACTCTATTGTTATGGTACTGCGTATATACTTTCATTTATTTGACTTTCCAGTATTCGACTATACTGCTCACAAGAAATGTTTTGGAATTCCCCATACACTACAGATATTCAAAGTGTTCTGTAGATTTTATGTACAAACAGGTCATTTTTTGATAACCTTTAGACAGCATTTTACCAACCACGTGTACACATGTACATGTGTAAATTGCTGAGTGTCACAATAAATCTGTAATACTTTTGCAATGACAATGTCAATGCAAACATTGTCAAAAGGTTCTTTGTATAGAGTAAAGACGTTAAATCTACAGGTATCCAGTATGACCGGATGTTGGATAAAGAATACCACATTTCTGCAAAGCCTTGTAGATTTCTATGGAGATCTCATGTGACATATAAAGAATTCAGTGTGTGGTAGCAATGGTTGTCTGGAGAAATATTACTACGATTAAATCGCGTTACTATTAAATGTGTATAGGGGTCAGAGGGTAAGGATCTCTTAAATCAACTTTTTTTCTAGCCAGGCATGATAGCCAGGTGAGAATTGACTTGTAATCCCAGCATTCTCAGTGTACACCAACAGGTCTCTTGGACTCAGCCAAATCTCTTTGTCACTGATAGGGCGATGTTCCGTCGAGTTCGGCATTGCCCGTTAAAAGAATATAAACTGTCCACACACAAAAAAGAGGTAGAACTGCTATAGTTTCCTTGCTAATGATATAATTCACAGGAGGGGGATGATTTATTGTAGTGGCGTTCACTGGGCAAAAAAATGACGAAAAGAGAAATAAATGTTCATTTTGTACACACAATATCATTATTATGTTGAGTAAGCTTATATGAAATAATCACGCCACGACTACATATTATGCATTTTAACTATACTTTTTGATAGGTATTGCACACCTATTGTCACCCCACTAATCAACTACTGGTATTTCCATCTGCCAGATTTAATCCGACACAAAATTAATATCTTCACGAGGTTTTTAAAATAAAATTTTAAGTTCCATGTAGTGATCTTTAGTTAACAATCTAATCTATAATGATGTTCTGAGGCATGATGATACCCAAAATAGAACAATGGCATACGAATGAAATGGACAGTCCAAACTGAAACACGTTTACATGTTACATTATTAGATGTAACGTATTTACATGTATTTACATAGAGTGAACGCTGTGCCTAAAAATCAATAAAAAATGGATAACATTTTATTTAAAAACCAACAACGGAATTGGACATAGATAAATCATTGATGTGTGGGTTCACTTCAATCTGTACATGATTAATTACATGTGTAAATATGACCCTCTCAGACAGTGGAAGGGATCGTCTATAGCGCGGGGGCATGCTCTATACTATACTAGTAGAACTCACAGGTAGGAATATATAGTCAAAGGGTTGTTATATTTAGTTTGTAGACCTAAAAAACAACAATCTATGAAATATTACACGCCCCTGTGGTCTATAGCTATCGTTCAATGTGCCCAGTGTTACAAATTGACAACCTAAGTGCAGCAGAGTTCGTTCCACTAACCCGGATTACGATAAACGCTCACCTGCAATGAAAGCAGCATTGTATTAAAGTTAAATTCCTTTACACTACTATTACACTGAAAGGCTTCTAGGGCTGCCAATTAAACTAGATATTACTCATTATACGTATTACACAAGTCCTCCACATAGTGAACGCAAACATTCCTTTGTTGTTGCCAATACCCATGATACCAGGCAACAATCCACAGTTGTCTAATATCTGACAATCACGACAAGTTAACTTGCTAGAGATGTTTGTTTTCATCTTACTTCGATTCTAACGGTCTGCTGTTATCATTTCTGACAGAGGTTATCTGGCATCAGTATGACACAATGCATACTGCACTATGCATGCTATGACTTGGTGGTGGCTGACTGGTTTAATATTCAATGATAGTTTGGTCAATGACTCACCAATGTATACAAATGTAAATATTGGTAGACCAGAAACTCCAGCCCAAATGGAACATAGTGAGATGACGACATGTCTCCCTTAGCATGGCCTCGATATCAAACGTATAATGCTAAAAATAAAACAAATACCAGGATGTTTTTTCCTCTCTTTGAAAGCAAGTCACCATTTCCTGACACGATGATGTCATCCCCTGGCTGCTAGCGTTGAGATGTATTAATACATGTAAATTGTTATCGTTACTGTCATGTTCCCGGTGGGGTTTACATGTATTCAAAGGAACAGCGGTGAGACTTTTCGAAAAGAAGATTAGAAAGTAAATCTGCCGTTATGCAAATCAGACTAACATTTCGTACGAGTACGACGAGTATTTTACAGAAGTGAGACTTATTTATTATTGAATTGTACCAAGTCGACTTACATTTATTAATAGCTGCGGGCAGTCTTCTGTGTCTATGACGCGCCAGTGATACATTGTATTCTTGAGCGGACTACTTTCATGCTATTTTTACCAGTATCGTGAATGGTATGCACCTATTCAGCAGAGCTCCGTCTAAATGGTGAAGTGGTTGAATCGATACATTGATCTAATGCGTAGAGGTCTTTGTTGTACGTATTAACTGATGGGCAGATAGTACTCACCACTGTTATTCTACCAGGACACTGCGAGCTTGTATCTGGAATTCAAGTAAGTTGGCGGGAGACCTTGCCATATTTTAACCTCTTGCACTGCGTATTCCACAGTGTAGTCACACCCAGACAATTGAGAGGACAACAAGTATTGAAAGTAAGTTTTCGGTTCATGGAGCTTCATGACTAGGTGGAAAGCATGCCCTTTTTCAACCAGTCGTGTACTAGCAAAGGGCAGCAAGTTGTGTAAATTTGGTGGCTAGAAAAGTGCGGCCTTGATTTATTCACCTGTGGTACTTTAAAGTACTCATCTACATTCTTGTTGTAAAGTTCAATTGTACCTTGACAGTTGACATTGTTTATTCACCACCTGGGTTGGCAAGTAAGCTGTATTATGTTGTAGTATTTATCCAGGCGCGGTCATCTCCAAAGTCGAATACTAGTACTACCCTGACATTGACACCTGGGTGAGTATGGTGTTAACAACTTGACAGTATTTGTTACATATGTAAGGTATTGCTTTCAAAACGCTCATGGTGAAATTAACTTAAAATGTACACCTTTCTTTTGTAGATTAGCTTGACTACCCGACCAAAACGACCTGAGGAGACTATAGATTTACATGCTACATGTACCAGCCTTCACATATGAAATGAACCATATTGGTAATTAACTTGTACAACATATATCACGGGAGGTAACCAGTGAACACGTTATCTTGACAACCAGTAAGTAAACTAACATGGCTTACTACGATGAGCGAGATGATACGTCCCACTACTACGACATGGAGTATGAAGAGAACGGCGAGTATAGATATGGCATTGGTCAGTACGGTGGCGTGTCGGATGAAACAATGGTATCAGAGCCTCAAGGTCAGGCATTTGTCAACAGGTCCAAGACATCGCCATCTGCAGCTGCACAAACTAGCAAAATACCAAAGCGACGTTCGTCGGGTATTCCCCTACCTAAGCATCGAAATGAAACAAGAAAGATAAGCCCAGCTAAAGACAGAACCAGAACAGATACCCCAGATAACAAACCACCTACATCTACACAACATAGGAGTAGTGGGACACCTTCGAGAACTCGTAGTGCAGAAGTACTTGTACGTGATTTGAAAACGCCAGATTATGATACAGAGGAAGTTAACTCACAACGATTAACACGGGGTGAAGATGAGGTCGACTTTAACCAATCATCGTCAACTGTTTTATTTGAGAAGCTGACAGTACTGGAAGAAAGATTAGACTCTGTATCGAAAGATACCGGACTGTCCAGTCTAGACACCCTTGAAAGATTATCAGCTATTCACGAACGCATGAACCAATTGGAAGACCAAAATTTCAAAATTCTAGAAGAAGTAGCAAAGCAACCAAATATGCTGAACGGCACCGAAACCAAACAGAGTGACGTCGAAGAAGCACGTGGAGTAGAAACCATGGAAAAACTCACTCATTTGGAGGACAAATTAGAAGCTGTGGTGTCCAATAACGAGTCAACCATCCAAACTATTCAGAGTATTACAAATACAATACTCACGGAAATGGCAGAGAAAATAACAGGTCTGCAGAATAACATGGTGCAAACCGAACAGAAAATAACGGGGAATATCAAAACAGACATGGAAAATATGACTAAACAGTTATTTGAAACCGGAGACAAAACTCAAGAATTGCAAGTCGAAAACGCTACTTTAAGAGCCAAAGTTGCCCAAATGGATGCGACAACAAGACGACTGCAAGAAAAAGAGGCGATGATTCAGAAACTTGAACAAGAAAATAATAAACTGAAACTGGAGTCAAATAGGCAACTTGATCTTGCTAAACGTTCAACCGATAAAGATGAACAAATTCGGAAACTTGAACTCGAAAAGTCAAATCTACAAAAAGATGCCAGCAAACTAGAAATGGTTTCCAAAACTTTGACTGAGAAAACTGAGAGAATAAAACAAATGGAGCGTGAAATGGCCAGCTTGAAAACAGAGTCAGCAAAGGTGCAAACCTTGACTACAACTGTACAAACCAAAGAGTCGAAAGTCAAAGAACTGGAACAACAGATATCGAATGTGAAATTACAACTTTCGCAGGCAGAAGCTACAATTATCACTCTGAAACAAGAGGCTCAAAGTCAGAAAGCCATGGCACAACAAAACGCAAACCAAGCTGAGAGTAGCGAAGAGCAAACGTCGAGCAAAAAATCAAAGAAAGGCGGAAAATTCAAACTCTTTTAATTGCTGTGCCTTGAGGCTGGCTTCGTACCATACACGTGGTATTTAGAAAAAACACACCAAGTTTGTTACTGTGTTGGTGATATGCCTGACAGTGTCCGAGTAAGATAGAGGTGATACATCATCATCTTGTTTGATCTTGTAAACAGACTATATTATATAGGGTTACGACCCATGTAAAATGATAGATGGCAATTATTGACAATATGACTACATTCTTTACAGGATAAATTGGCTAAAGTGGCATAATACACCACATTGCAGATCGATTTCATGAAACAAATGGTCTTGCGTCTGGTAAACTGATCGACTGTAGCATATGAATAGTGTGATTAATGGTGTGGCTGTTCTAACTAATGACTGCCATCCTGAACATGTATTTACATGTATATGAGTTATGGGTATCACCTTCCGACAAAGTTTTGAAACAACATACACGCGACTTAAATTGTGAGATTTAAAACAATGACAAATGTAAAACTTGAATACAAAATATCTTGAAATATTCATTGATGAAGGTAAAACAATTCTAAACTATATCAAATGTGTACGCTGTGAATGGTTTCCATTGATATATATATATATAAGTTGTTGTTTGCTAAATTAAATATTGGTCTTTGATGTCAAGTTTACTTGTACAGGATGATTTTAGCATGAAACTCACAAACTGTGGCCAAAACATTGTAACTTGTAAGCTTGCCTTCTAATGTATTAGTAGGGCCGTTTTTCACCAAACGCTGCTATTTTACATCATCACATGTTTCTCTCATCACAGCCCTTAGTGAGAAACCTCAGAAGTCAGGTCACATAGAAAATGAGTTTAGCAACTATAACATGTTTTCACCTCAGCAATCCACTATCGTGGTTCATACCACTGAAAATACCTACGTAGAACACACTAAGAGATAATTAATGCTAAGTGTCTTCCTGATCAATAAGACTCCTTAATACGACATTTCACCTTTGTAGACGGTCTCGCAGTCTTAAAACACCCAACACACTGACTGTATAGATGTGGATATTTTACACTAAAATTAATTAGGCAAACTTAATAATACGACATTGGTTTTTAGTCAGGAATCTTTACACAACTACAAATAGCTTTCAAAGTTAATGAGTAATAAAAGATGATGTTAGTATAGCTGATAATTTGACACTAGAACGCGATACGCATGAACAATCCATATGACGGCCCAAGGCAGCAGGTCCAAAGAATGTGGCTGGTATCCAGTGTAGCTAACATGTAATATGATTGAACTTTAGTCCCAGCTACTTCTAAAGTTGACCCAAATTTAACAAAATCATTGGTAAGCATTTGTATTCCCTGCCTATAATCAGCGTGAATTCAGTTTACTACAATTTCACTTTCATACTATCAAGTTTTACACGCGTGTTTTGATCTAATGGTGCAATGGTAAACGTATTTTATATACCATAAGATGACAAATTATTTGTATAATATACAGCAAACGCCGTATTACTAGACTCGTTTAATCAAACTATTTTGTTATTTGAATGTACTCTGTCAAATTTAGTAGCTAGAATAGATCTAGACTAATGACGTCATCGGTCCGGGCTTATCAGTCTGATCTAGAATATATAAAAGAACGTCTCCATAATCTGGGATATCGTAGTGGGTAAGCTTACAATTAAAATGTATTAATATTATTATTACTATTATAGAATATAGTGAAATGTAAAGCGAGGACTATACTTTCAGTGGTTTAAACCATAGAGGTGATAATTATCTATGGTTGAATGTATATTTATGATATATTATTTGACATAACTAGCTTTACTTGAAATACCTGTATAACTAAGTAAGTTAAACGACAGTATTAAACCCATGGTATCCCATAATATTCTACGACTTCGTTGAAACTAAGCAGTACAGGTGCAGACTGAGGCCTAGTTATTTTTAGTTCTATTGATGACCTAATTACACATAGAGCAGTAGTCGTTATCTTTCGTGTCAACCATCCTCTACGTAAGATATCGATGTCGATACGAGTTATGTAAGACATCCAAATTTCCTCCAAAATGCAACCGCCATTAGTATTTTCTGAATCGACGCTTTGTCGCATCCCAGACAATATATGCTTTAAAAGAAGTCTGCCAACCCAGTGACGTGTTATATTTAAAGGGAGTGTACATGTAAACTGTGTACTATTATAGTATTTAAATATATGGCGAATATTTTCATGTTTAGACTCGCAGTTGAGTTGTAATATGTCGATTTCTAGTCCTGCTTTTATTCCCATTTCTTTCTAGATATAAATATATTCATTCGGAATTGTAATTTGTTTTGAGAGTTTAATAAAAACAATTTTGACTATCACTGATATGTTTTTATCATTGTTATAATTTGTAGCCGAAACTTTAGCACTTTCGCTAGATTGGTGTATACACCAACTGACGTATGGGTTGCCATGCTAACACCATGGAAGCAGACCAAGGACATATTTCATCTCGTTTCTTTATGTAATGTACTAGTATTTGTCGAGCGCTGTTCCCTTTCCTGTTGCTAGGCTTGTCCAGTTTCTGTCCAGTTTCATGCTATATTTGGGATGAAACTATAATCTCTCAATCCTCACTAGAGAGGGCGGTCTGACATATCTAGGAACCCCATTTGTTTCAATATTTGGCCTCCGTTGTAGAAACTTTTATTATGTAATTGGAATTTCATTTTTATTCATTTAACTGTGTACTTCATTGTTATTGTAAGAGCGGTCATGATGTTTTCCCACGGTTGGATGGACACAGTAAACTTTAAATTAAGTGTGATCGTATGGAAACCTTCGACAGCGGCTTCAACTACTACAACTTAATTGTATCCTCCTACACGTTTCTTTCTGTTCGTGTTGTCTTTGTAAGACGCTATAAGTATTTACCCGCGTTGATTGAAAAAACGAAAACAATTGGTATTTTGACTGAAGAGAAACATAGAGATAAAAGAATCATGTGAAGTGATTATGCAATTGTCTATTTACACTACAATTACAGTTTGACCATATAAACAAGATAATGGCAACATTCTGAATGGAAAATATAATGATAGCTGTAGATTCAAGTGGCGACGTGTATGCACCCTTTTCTTATTGTTATTGTTAGTTTCCAGTCTCACAGTTCAAGTCGTGTTACTTTTACATGTATTAGGCCAAAACTGTCAAAAACCATGCTGAATTAAAAATAGTGTCTTCAAAAAGAGTTGCAATTTTAATAAATATCTGTTATGCTACATTCGCACATTCCCATTCTTTACATAAAATACCGAAATTTCGTTTTTAAAGTTGCAATTTATTTTCCATCGTCGTTATTTTAACGGACGGATGTTTGAATAGATATAAAGTTTTACATGTATGTTATGTTATGCTCATATAATTTATGTAACACTGCTTTCATAAGGAAATTGATGACATCTGATAGGCAACGTCCTTTATTTTACAAACCCATTATAATGGTGAATTACAAATGAAACTACGTAGAGAGAATGTCTGAACTGTTACACTACAAAGAGGTACCCAGTATGTTTATTCGATTTTTTAAAGAAATTGATGAAATGAAACTTTATCTTATATAAACAGAATAAGTTACTGAGCTTTCATACACACACACACACACACACACACACACACACACACACACACACACAAACACACGCACACGCACAAGCACACGCACGCACATGCACACACACACACGCACACACACACACAACCCCCAACACACATACACACACACACACACACACACACACACACACACACACACACACCAGTGTGACACCTGTGTGTAGTTGTATTGGCCGTTCAAGCACGACAGCAGGAAATACGACCCAAAACATATTAAACGCTACAGTTGGACGAGGGATGATTAGAAGTGAACGAATACAAACACTGATACATGTATGTGCAGATAGCTAAGTGAAGGGGAAATTATTAATGGAAAAAATTGTAGACAGCTAGCTGATAGCAACTGAGGTCAAACTTGCCGCAAACTCATGATAAATATGTTATAGTTTGACCTTTTGCTGAAGTGATGACGATTTGATTTCAAACAGATGTTGTTTATTCAAGTATAGGTTCACCAAGTAAGTCTTGATAAAAGTAGAATTGTTATCACTTTAACAGCAGTTGTTTTCATCTCGCGATAAGCATAACTAATACTTAAGAAAACAATGTAATCTTCTGAATACGTGTTGTATGGAAACTTTGTACGATAGAAACGGTTGCCTATACTTTGGAAACTATCATGGTTTGAAAAGACAGTACAGCAAGGACGTATTAAAGTCAACCAATTCTTTCAGACTTCGAGTACAATATGGAGAAAGTAATGCTACCGTTGGTATTTGAACTTTTAAACTCACTTCATAACTTCACTATTACTTAACCTGCCATTATTCTGAAGTCCGCCACGACAGAAACATCCTAGAAATATTGCTATATGATTTAGAAGGCAAAGAAAACTGAACCAATAATGTACAATAATATTGAACAATGTGTGTGACACATGTAGATGTTTATGGTTGGATAGATCAAGATATATCTTTACTACTCAAAACTCACTTTTTTTCTCTCTCGAAAACTTTTCCTCTGTTCTGTGTTGTAAAACTTACCATTTGTGTCGCATTTGTAATACACAATCATGCATTAGTGATCTACAATATGCCAATTGAATTTCGACCTAAGTACCCGTTGACGGACTGTAACGAATGGTTTATGAACTTACACTTTTATCACAATGCTTTACGATTGTATCCGTTCCTAGATACGTTGTACACCAGTCGTGTGGCAAGTCTGGACAAAATTAAAACTAGTGACATGCTTCTCAGGTCAATTACATTTTGGCTCGTCCCTTTGGTGCTATCTAATTACACTAATTGAGCCCCTAGGACCACTTATCTCAATGAGCATTTCACCACCATTCATTTAGTTTGTATTTCACAATTGCTGTACATGTCACTGAGGTAATCATCGTATGACAATTACGATATAATTTTTAATAACAAGTATAACGAGACTTTCAACAAGACTGTGATACATACTATGGCATATACGTGATGCATCACTGTAGATACAAACTATAAAATTGTTACCTTTAAATAAGGGTGACCCTATTTTGTTTTGTTTCTCATTACTCGACCAACCCAAATTTTCAGCGCCGGCATCAAAATATTCGCCCTTAATATTTGCGTAACAGCGCCCTCTCTGGCAAGAATAAAAACGTGTCTAGCCTGTTGACGTCATGTACAGTCATGGCGGCGGCGACGACGATACTTGTTCACGAACAGAGCATTTCTTTCATGATGGAAGTTATTCAATTAGGGGGTCTGAACACATGCCAATTGTGTGGAAGGTGGGAAAGGGCTTGTTACCAGGAATCCAATAAAAAGAAGATAGAGGAGGAAAAGGAGAGGCAGAGAAAACATGACAGAGATGATTTTTTCACTTGTTTTCAAGTTGTTTTATAAAATCGACCGACCAACCAATAGTTGCTATGAAAAAGTATTGAGAAACAAAAACATATGGTCACCCTATGCACACAAAATTGGGATGTTGAAATGGTATGCTGTGTTGCTGTTATGTACGTACGTATGTACATGTATGTATGTATGTATGTATGTATGTATGTATGTATGTATGTATGTATGTATGTATGTATGTATGTATGTATGTAAGTGCTTATATATTTTTGTTGTTGTTGACATGCTTACTGTATACAAAAAATAAGCCTGGTTCCCTTGTTGGTAGTCAAAATAAATACATGTGTAATACTTATTAATGTTCAGAAAAATAATCATCCACATCTTACTGTCAGGTTTATGACAGTACAATAAACACTAGTGAAAGGTAATAAGTAATGTCACCACAAAAGCTTGTGTACATGGCCAAATTGATGAATGTGTTTCATAATTTCTACTTGGTTGATATTTTGAACATTCCAGGTTGCTATTCGAAATCATGCAAATTCACTCGTAATCCATTACTTGGAAGGTTATCTATTTATTATCTAGATACTGTGATTTGTATCAAAAGAGAAAGTAGAAATAAACAAATTTAGTGTAATACCAATGTAATGGCAGTATCAGTATTCACTGTGTGTATGAAACATGCCATGTAATTGGTTATTCTGAATGTTAATCAGTCACATTTTAATTTCACTGTCACTTCTACAACATCTACATTTGTATCATTCAATCTTAACACTATTTGTTTGATAACATGCAACATGGCTTACAATTTTTACTACTTATTTCAGTGAAATTTGCATCTATTTACTCACTCATGAGTTCACTGAAAATAAAGCAAAAGTTACTTTCCATTTCATCTATGTTTAATATAACACATACAATTACCAAATACTAGCAAAGAAAAACTTACAGAATACTACAGCTCTGAAAGTTAACAATACTAAAATATTCCCATGATAAAGACTGGAAATCAAGAAAATAAGAAAGTATATCACTGTAAGAACAGACAATGTAAGGAAGATGCAACAGATTATGCAATGATGGTGTAAGGCACAAATATTTTGACTTTTAAAGATCCTGAGAATTTATGATAACAAAATAGATTCTACAAGTTCTTAATCTTACTACATAAAAAGTCAAAAGTTACATGTGATTATAGTAGATATTTTCCTGTAGAGATCATTGTTTGTTATCGCTGATGTATTAGTAACTAAACTAGTTCCAACTGAAGGTTACATTGAAGATGTGGCAGGAGAACATATGAATGACGAATGTGATCACTTGTTATCAATATAAACTATATCCTTACTGATTGTGGATTTCTGGGTGAAAGTCAACCTAGTATCTTTCAATCTGAACTTCAAAATATTTCATTTCTCAAAACTGAATCAACTCCTTACCATAAGTTAAGTTTACCATATATTAAATGGTAAACCGTAACCTGTTATTTTTCTTACCAAATGCAAGATTACACTTTAAAACTTTATAAACAGGGTTCCCTGGTTAATTTTCATGTAAGTATTATGTTGTCAAATGTTTCATGGTTATTTTGTACGGTACTATTGCTTGGCAAATATTTTTACAAAGAGGAAACTCATGATTGTAAAGCCACTAGCCTCTTTATGGCAGTGCTTAACAGACACCACCTCAAAGAGGTAGAAAATATATACTCTGACTTGTGAGAATGGGGAAACTAGAAACTCAGTGATATTGGGCATACTAGAAACTGTTGTGGGCACCATAGAAACTGTCAGTGAGCAACCTGAAAACTCAGTATGGGTCGCCTGGTTGCCTACCTAAAGTTGAAGCTTATATAAAGAAATGCTACATTGTGAGGATCACATGTTCTCATTATTTTTTTGACTTCATATTGTCAACTTTTTGTAGAAATAAAAATTCACTGATTTTAAAACTGGCAGCTAAAGATTATTTCATATTTACAGTCTCAATTTATCATAAATTATTCAATCCAGAAAAAATATATATGATTAGTTTGAGTCAAATATTGAGAAAAATATTTGTAAAGCTTTAGTTTCACATTAACCATAAGAATAACATGAAATATCGAATATTTGCATATTGCATTTATTAAATGTCAGACCATAGACCGTCATCAGAGATTAAATCTATTGTGAAATACTATACCATTATCATAGGTAATTCTGGATGTTTTTGGTTTATAGTCAAATGCATCTTTATTCAATTTTGTACAGTTGTGTATTGTGACATATTCAATTATGGATAAAACAATTTGAATGTACACTAAGGATAATTCAATTGCATTGTATTGTTTATGTGGACACTGTCTCTCACAATCCAAACAAAACAAACTTTTGCTGAGAGACTACTACGATCAGTTTCATCATGAAAAACGTTAAAATTCATCAATTTCTGTGCCTCTATCTATTGTTCATTTTTCTTGTTTAGTGGTTACTACTCCTATTAAACTTAAAGGTTGTTTTACTATTGATGATTTCCTACTATGTGTATGCCAGTCATGTTAATAGATATTTCCGAATAATTTCCATTTGCCGATTGAAATTCATTGATATTCACATAAGAACACATATACATGTATATGATGTGAATTATTAACAGGAAATGAAAAACTGTATGAAAATCTACCTAGAATGATCAAAATTTACAAAACTTGATTTTTCCCTCCAGTATTTACAAATCTATGATTTAGATGGTTTGTTCATTTTCAGCTAAAACTATATACTACTTGACACAATCAACCGAGTTGTTTCTTTCAATATATGGCTTGCCCATATACTGTATTAATAACATAAAGATATCACTTGCAAGAATTAAATTTATGTTGAAAACTACATATACCCCAGTACTTGACTTCTATCAATAACAGTTTATACCATGGTGAACTTAGACTTGTACACTTGTAATTATACAGTACTGTACTTGATCAGTTAAAAAATATCTATAAAAAATATCTGTATTTCTACGTTTCAAATGCATCTTGTCTTTTACCAAGGTTCATTGATCTCTTAGTTATTGGTGTCATCTTTGCAAACAGACTTTTGTGAGAGCAGTCTATTTGTGTGTCTACGTGTTATGTAATGCTATTGAAAAAGGCCTTGGTTACAGCAGTTGCTATTATGTATATATGCACATACATATGTTCAATACTACCTCATATTTTATAGGAAGAGATTCCATTATACATGCCTCCCTCTCTTTTAGTTCCAGTAGTTATGTTATCCCATGTGATCAGCTGTGACTCCATTTATCAAATAAGACCTAATATTGCATGTGATCACCAGATAGACATAATTGGTCAAAGGATAACACTAGTTTATGATCGACTGTCAGTTTTAAACAGGTTTTATATCTTTTACTTTCCTTTCATACTTTACTGCAGTTATGCTGTCCTATTATTTAACAACATCCCTAATCTGTAAATAAACATAATAAAATAAACATTTGATGTTCTCAAAATAAAATTTAGGCACCGATAACAACGCCCTATTTGTGTATTAATAGAAAACATGGCTAACAAGGTGGTTAGTAAAGTTGGCTAGTTACATTCCAACTACATAGAATTGCAACCCAATGAAATTAACAAAGTAACTGAAAAAAATATTTTTGGATATTGAAGGTGGGAAACCATCACCTTATCAACCTGCCAATTTGTAATGCTGTAAAGGTGAATGTTTTCTTTTTAAGATTACTGGGCTTCCTACAATGGGTACTCAGTCCGAAGTTGAACTTTGTCTATACTAGTAGTATTGAACTACATTATCACTACTGAAACCATGATATGCAATGATAATGCTTTTTTTTCAGAGTTGTGGAAATTTGGGCTGGATAGCATGGTCATACTAATATATCAAATAATATTTTCAAAATGTTGACAAAAATAGTCCATAGAATGTTATCCTCTTCTGAATCAGAATGACCCTTATGCTGGACTTGGTCCCATTGGTTGGAGGAGTCAGTTGCATAGTCTAACACTACACTAAGTCTGTAGTCACTGCTAAAGAAATAAACATGTCCATAAACACCCACTCCTATAGGACGCTTGAAATCTTTGGGTATCTCCACCCTGTCTTGTCCACAACTAGCTGCCTTCAGGTCATAGTCATCATAGTCAGGGTTCATATTAGTTTGAGATATATAGATATCTGCATCTCCCTTTAGAGTATCAAGCACTATAGAAAGATCACCTTCTCTTGACAATCTGTAGTATGTAAAGTTTCCAGAACCAATTGTCCCTGTAAATGTCTGTATAACATACTGTCCACTACATAGATTGAACACAGCAGTGACAATCATGATGACACAAATAGCAAAATAGTTGTTGACTGACATAGTGAAGGCTTGAATGCAATATCACTTCCTCTACAACATAATAAGCCAGGTACTTGAGTGACAATCACACCACTTTTGGGCTACTAGAAAAGACAAGGAGTTAAAAATAGACAGTCAATGTTTCATATATTCATTGAGTGTAACTTCTAAAAACAATAGTCACACATTGTATGATTCAAAGTTTGTTTTGAAACCCCAGCTCTAACATATTACAGCAGGAGACAGCATGCCCTTTGACCATCTTTCTGATTGTGAGTCTTTACTCGATTACAGTATGGACTTTAATGTTTATTCTGACAAAAGTCCAGACTTTGTTTGTATACCTACACAAAAGAATGAAAACAATCTTTGTAAATCTGTGGATAACAGAATTTTATCAGATACATGACCTCTTTATAATGTTAGAAGGTGAACAATATATATTTTTTCTTTGATTTTAATCTTTTTTTTAATTAACAGAAAAAAAGGGGCAAAGCTATGAATAGTTGTATGTATGTATGTATGTATGTATGTATGTATGTATGTATGTATGTATGTATGTATGTATGTGTGTGTGTGTGTGTGTGTGTGTGTGTGTGTGTGCGTGCGTGCGTGCGTGCGTGCGTGCGTGCGTGTGTGTGTGTGTATGTATGTATGTATGTATGTATAAATAAATTATGAGCATTCTATCAATATAAAAAAGCTGACACTAGTTACTTGTAATGTTAAAAGGACTGATCATAGTCACAGGACTAAATATAGGTAGGAGAGAAAGTATATTCATTATACATACATTGTATATTAGAATTATCATACTGCAGACAAATTACTGAATACCTTATGACTTTTAACCTTATATCTATATTTTCTATCATTACAAGTGGAGTTCATGATATGGGCATGATTCATAAAGGCAGATACCTGAATCCCTATCTAATAATCTTTATTTATACTGGATAGTTCTTTAAGCATTGAACGCTTGTCTCCCAAGAAGTCCAGTGAGGGCCATCCCCCACGGGTTCAGTGTTAATGCAGGAGGAAACCGGAGTACCCGGAGGAAACCTGCGTTGTTCGGCAGAGTCAAACTGAACGACACTCTTCTTACTTACAGTAGGGAAATTTAATCAAGCCCTGTACGGGGTTCGAACCCTGACCGCATTGGTAAGAGGCGGATGGTTTAACCACTCGACCACCGACAACCCTAGGGTTGCTAGGGGTGGCAGACAAGCTACGGACAGATTCCAATATATTAGGGTTTTAGATCTAGGTTTGATTTGCTGAAGAGAAGGCTTGTATGCTCAGTCTTAATATCAAATTACCTATCTTTATATAAGTATTTTTAGGCCGAGTTTTTTCAGAGCCATTGTTATTATACCATTGGGAATTGTGCCTATACTTATCTATGATAAATATACATAATACTAGTGTACAAGCTTAATTGCATTAAAAGTATCTGCTGAATGGCATGCAGTGTATGTTGTAATGAATAATCATCTGCTATATAATTGATATGGCGTAGAGTATTACATGTAAGTATGTGGCACATAGAGAAGAGACTAGGATCTATGTTTATTTCATTGCATGGAAGCCAAAATATGGAAAGAAGCTGTCGTCATATTAATAAAAAAAAATTCTGAGTGTAGTGTGATTTATAATATTCACTATATATCATCCATGGCATCATACATGTAATACATTTCAAATCCAATGAAATAACACAGTGGTTAAATCATTTGGCATTGAATGCAGCAGGTTTAAATGTAGTAACAGTATGCTTGTTCTATAAAACATAAACAAAAAATACACAAACAAAACATAAACAACCATAAAGTTATTGGTTGTTTTGAGCATACACAAAAACAAACAAACCAAAAATACATCACTTACAGCATTGAGTGTTGTGGTTTAATGATAGTATAACTTCGATAGACCCTAGATGTTACCACTATTTGCAGCTATGGTGATACTACATGGACACTTTCTACGTACAGGACGAGGAAAAACGCCCTCATCAGGGTGTGACAGTTATTACCTGTCGTTACCGAACTGCAATGTTTATTCTGTGGTTTCCTTTCTGTTCTTCCAGGAGGAATTTGTAGACATATATGAAATACTATTATATATATTCGTCTAGGTATGGGGACAAAATTGTTCATTACATAATATCGGCCTAAACGTTGCTTGTCGCGTTGGCCATGCTGAGCCTGAGAGGCTACGTGCAACAGTTGTTCGTTCACATTGCCTAAATGTTATTTTAAGTCTTACCTGAATTATGTTATTCTGTAGATTCGTGACTCTGTCCTTTACATAAACGAACATAAACATCCGACAATAGCCTTATTCGGAGTCTCGGAAAATCAACCTGTCTTCCCATACCACGAAATCTATGCATCAAACGCACGCACGACGGGTTGAGCGTATTGAACTTTGAACTTTCGAGTCCAGCCTTTGTCAAAATGTATAATAATGTATTTTAGTTTTTGCGTATGTAAATACGACCAATAAAGGCAAATTAACAAATCGGATTTTATACCTAAATTTGTAGGTTTGTAAATGATATTGTTCATATTTACATCCAAATATAGCTGATTTTTCTTTGTCTTAAATATATGTGTTGGATGAGGAGAATATCGAAGGTCTTCCCCTTCACGAGTCAGTATGGCAGACCGTATCAGTGATGTTCACATACTTCCGTGTTCGGATTCCAAATATATAAAGCCTTTCACGATAAATTATACACAGGTACAGCTGAAGTCAAGCGTTTATTTTTTGATCGAAAATTTGAATAATAAAGATTTAAATTCATTTACATGTAATCTTTCGTCGTTTGGTATTTTTGTCAACAGAACGGTGAACAGAAAAAATGGGACTACACCAAAGTACACGACAGGTAAATGACGGTTTGTTGTCTCGAAAGTCTACACATTCACTTCATGCATTGTGTAATAGAATAAATAATTTCACTAGGGTAGAATTTCTTTATTTCTTTATTATTTATTTATTTATTTATTCTGGATAGTTCTTTATAGCCTGTATTAACTATATAAACACTCAAGAAGTCTAGTGTCAGGGCCGTGGGTTTAATGCAGGAGGGAAAATCTGCGTTGTTCGATAGAGTCAAACTGAACGACACGCTTCTTACTGACAGCGTGGTCAATTTTAATCAAACCCCGAATGTGGTAGTGGTAAGAGGCAAATGGTTTAACCACTTGGCCACCGACAGCCCCTAAGTTATAAACCACATTGACTCCATGGAATATCTAAATGGTTCCATTTACCATGTCAAAACTCTACTTTTGATAAAGAGCTAGAAAAGAGGTGGTTTACAGTATTTTGGAAAACATCCCCAGAGAAAATTGTTATCTTTGGAATTGTTATCAATGGAACAAAAGCTTCAGTATACTGTATAGTGTCACTTTAGTGTTGTAAAATGAGTAACTGTAATTTCTATAAAAATAAAAATATCCATGCTGCAGCCACAGGAGAGGGCTGCTATATATCCCTACCAACAAATAGTCCATGAATGAGACAGAGCACATGGAAAGTAATGTATTAATAATGTACGGTATCAATTGATACTTATAGTTAAATATTTATGACAATGAAAACGACATCATTTTTTAATTGTTTGTTACACACCAAATCAGCAGTAACCAAGGGTTGATATTCTAATTACATGTACATTATGTGTTTGTTTATTTTTCAGTGTTATAATTATGATATTCAATGTCACCAGAAAAGTCTTTGTTATGGTCAAACAGTTCAGACCAGGTAAGAAGTAACACAATTATTTGAGCTTTCTGCATGGATTGTATAGCTGCATTTGACATATATTTAAAGTCATGTACATGGAAATTTAAAATGGCCATATGGATGAGGATTTGATATTTATTTTGGATTTTTAATTTATAAAACAATTTTATCATGGTTTCCTACTTGAAAAATCAATGTGAAACAACACATGCCAAGTATTTGTTTGTAACTCAATAAATTGCAAAAGCTTAATAAACTTGTAAAATCTTTGTTATTGTACGTACAATAACACACTTTTTACATATGTTTTAGCTTTTTACAAAGTATTGAGATACAAACAAAGACTTGGCATGTGTTGTTTCACATTGATTTTTCAAGTAGGAAACCATGATAAAATTGTTTTATAAATAAAAAAAAACAAACCCAATCCTCATCCATATATGGCCACTTTAAGTGGAAAGGAAAATTGGGTGCTCGTAATACAGCAATTCAATCTTTAAATGGATTGTCATTTTTCTAGTATGATCACTTACCTACAGTTTGTGATTATTACCTGAAAAAAGCAGCAAGATATTTAACAATATGGTAACCAGCAGATAAGTTATAATATACTGCAAGGTATATATGTATATAAATACCTGATAAAATTTGATATTTGTTGCATGTAGTATTATATGCCATTTTGAAATGTATTTCATGGCCAATTAAAAAATGCAACTAACCACCCATTGCAGAGGACACAAAAATACTTTTGCTATTCCAGCGACCCCAGTCAGTTAGGTACTGTTTTGTTGTAGACTGACAAGTGTGACAACAAATTGACAAAGTGACATCATCCACAAGTTTAACCATTTTCCCCCAAGAACAGATAAACAAATTTATTTCTTTTATCAATGGCAAAGTCCTTGAAATAAACAATGCTCATGTGGTGCAGTTACTTATTTCCCAGGGTTCAATTCACATCTATACAGAGCACAAATGTTGACTCTTAAAAAACCCAATTTTACTTCTCTTTTTTGAAAAGACACACGACTCACACACTCAAACACCCAAACATATATCTTTCCTAGGATGTAAAACAACCTAAATGGCTTTATATTAGTTTCTACCAGTTTACATTCTCCTTGGAACATCATTCTGTCAATTAAAAGAAATTGAGATGAAATGAGAACTGTATTCTGAATGTTTATTGACTGTTTTATGGAAATGGTTTCTGTCTTGAATGAATCGTCATTTTGGCTACAAATTGCATTGATTTATTGACAATGTAATGCTTATTACTGACTAAAGTTGATAGTATTGGAACTGCCAGTTTAATCAAGTTTCATGTGAGGGACAATATAAGTGTCAGAATTACTGACACAGTTAGAATGATTAGGAATCATAATTTATCATTTTGGGTAGACTAAAAAACATCTCTTTTCAAAATTCTTCAAGCCTTTCGAAGCATATCTAATCATTGATTGCATCCTTTTCTCTTCTCAGCTGTATATGTTTCAAAAGTTGAAATTGCTAATGACAAGGTAGACACAGACAAATACCCAGGTTCTATTGGTATGACCTATGAACTCTGTGCTGGCATTGTGGACAAACAGTGTAGTTTACAAGAATTGGCAGCTGCAGAAGTCCTTGATGAAACAGGGTATGCTGTCCCAGCAGACAAAATAGAAAAAGTCTCTTCATACAGGTAAGTAGTAAGCCATTATACCCTATAGGCCAGTATTACAATATAACTGGCCAGGTGTGACAACAAACATATTATTGATGTTGTAGTTTTGAAGTAAATTCATGTAGCAATTGACATGTGTAATGGAAGTTGTGTCATTGAGGCTTAATTTTACTTGTGTGCTGGTTTTAGTCAATTTAAACCCACGTTGTATCTAACTTTAATAAGGGAAAGAGCTTATACTAGAAGAAGGCTGCTCAAATATAAACTCTTTGGCTGGCCAAGGGCCAACATCTTTATTTATGTTTTTCTACATACTATTGGTTTTACATATATGTCTTTTAGCA
Organism: Glandiceps talaboti; assembly: GCF_964340395.1. Classification (NCBI taxonomy): domain Eukaryota; kingdom Metazoa; phylum Hemichordata; class Enteropneusta; family Spengelidae; genus Glandiceps; species Glandiceps talaboti. The sequence goes on along the minus strand of NC_135550.1, from coordinate 28,778,671 downwards.
GGATGTTCCATCTAAGTCACATGTACTTGTTGAGTCATGAACTCATTCAAATAAAGAAATCTGGTTTATAAATGTTAAAATTAATGCTCTGTAATTTTTGAAAAGCAAAAATTGCTAACTTACAATACCATTTCTATATACATATTAGCTATTATATGTGTATCAGCCAATGCAGAAAGTAGAGGGGCTGGGCAGCTTAAGTTATTTTTGTTCAGTATTACCATGCCAATGATAGAGAGTAATTGGTTTTGGTTTGAAATAAGATATTTTTCAAACTCTTCCACTGTCTAGAAAACTTCCATTATCCATTATCCATTTCTATAGCACAATGCAAATGCTAAGTTAAACAGGTCAATGGTAGCATATAGTCACAATTTAGAATATAGTATTGCCCTGATTAATGACTTCCTAACAGTTCATCCACCCTCAAAGCTAAGCAAACATCATGATTGCTCTCAAAATTTCCAAATTAATAGTATGTCTTATGTCAAGTATTAAAGAATTCCTGAGTTGTGGAGTTCACTACATGATGTGATTGTTTGTCACATAGTGATCTCTGTCAGTCCTGACAATGCTGACAGGCTGGAATTGAAGTGGCCATATTTCTTTCTTGTAGAGCTGGAGTTGGTACAAGTGGTAGTCGTCAAACTCTCTTTTATACTGAAGTTACAGATGATATGAGAGTGTCTGAAGGGGGTGGTTTGAAGGAAGAAGGTGAATTGATTGATGTGGTTGATATACCTCTTAAAGACTCAAGACAATTCCTTAATGATGAATCCAAGGATAAACCTGGTGCACTTTTGTATGCTTTTATGTGGTTCTATGAAAATAAAGCCAAACAATTTCAATGATTTTATAAATGTTTATTTGTCATTGATGTCAATATTAAATGGACATGAGGGTATAACATTGAGGTTGTAAGTCATACCAATATTGGCTCCAGGTCAACCTTGCAGTTGTGTATTTCTCATTGACACCAGAGGGCGCACCAGTGAATGTTACCAAATGTTTAGCATTATTCTTACCTTTTGTCCATGATTTGTTGTACTTTGTATAATTCAATAAACTCTATATCCAGATTGAAATGTCAGTTTCCAATCATTTATAATAAAAGATTGTTATGAGTACTAAGCTTCCTTCAGTCAATTTTGTAGTAATAAGTGTTACATCAGTTCAACATACGTAGTTTGATTGAAGACTAAATTTTATGTAGCACTACCGACAGCAGGAGTTGTCAATATATGTATGTGGTCAGTGACATGGTTCACCGACAGCAGGAGTTGTCAATATATGTATGTGGTCAGTGACATGGTTCACCGACAGCAGGAGTTGTCAATATATGTATGTGGTCAGTGACATGGTTCACCGACAGCAGGAGTTGTCAATATATGTATGTGGTCAGTGACATGGTTCACCGACAGCAGGAGTTGTCAATATATGTATGTGGTCAGTGACATGGTTCACCGACAGCAGGAGTTGTCAATATATGTATGTGGTCAGTGACATGGTTCAATGTGAGAATTAAACTTTGGATAGGATTTGTATAAATTGGAGATTCCTAAATAAACTGATAAAGCTGTCACATCTTGTCCTTTGCTATTATCAAATTAAATCACTTTCAACAAGTCTAGTATGCTCCACTGGCCAGTGCCACTTGTCTTGTGTTTTCCATTATATCATTCATTCCACAGCAGGAAGTATTCTTTATATATCTATAGTGAATGGTAACTTTCTTCCTGTATCATGTGTATAGCGAAATTCCGTTCCACTTCAGTTAATTCAAAAGAAAGAACCATACAATGTTCTTGTTGACTTCATTTACATATTGCACTGTTGACTTCATTTACATTTTACACTCTGTTGACTTCATTTACATATTGCACTGTTGACTTCATTTACATATTGCACTGTTGACTCGTTTACATCAGGATGCACTGTGTTGACTCATTTACTCTGAAGTCTGAAGAGTTGAAATCAACAGAGGTGTGAGAGGTTCCTTAATTGAACAACGTGGATCTTTCTAAAACGCTGAACTGTTTTCCAGGCTCAATACACCAAAACACGTGGAATGAGGGAATTGGGAGTAAACTGTTTTCCAGGCTCAATGCACCAAAACACATGGAATGAGGGAATTGGGAGTAAACTGTTTTCCAGGCTCAATGCACCAAAACACATGGAATGAGGGAATTGGGAGTGAACTGTTTTCCAGGCTCAATGCAACAAAACACATGGAATGCGGGAATTGGGAGTGGGATATGACACAGAAGACACAATAGTCTCACTTTTAGCAAATAAATTGTGATTTATTGTCATTTCTGAAATTACATCAACTGCCAGAGTTATGACATTCATTAGCATATTAATGTAATTAAAGAGTTGGAAGCTGTACAAAAAAAGTAAATTGCAAATGGCTCGGAAGATTTGCAAAACGTGAAATTCAAGCTGTTTGGAATCTGGACAGATTTGAAAACATCATCCTATCAGCTAAGACCAGCTAGCTTCATGATCATTTCTACCTAGGAAACCCTAATAATAATTTAATTTTACACACTGGAACACCAATCCAAATCAATATTCAATACAAAATCAATTATGCTGGCAAGTACAGCCAATGGAAGAAAACTGGCACAGTATAATTTAAGCCACAATCCAATGGCTTCCCATGATTTCATAAAAATAATAAATGTAATCACATGCACATGATTGGCAACACTTGTGGTTACCCCTAATTTCCATTACATTTAAATAGTTTAAGTTACTGTACCACAGCAGCAGAAAAGCTTAAAATCATTGCACATTCAAACTCATTTTAATCAAAAGGGTATCTAGTGGAGCTATTGAAACTACTTTCAATGTAATCAGAGCCCCTTTTTTAGATACAAATTTCATTGGAAATGGAAAAAAAGAAAAAATAGCAAGAGTTGAAGAATAATGAAAAATATTGACTTCAAAATTAGTTTTTAACAGTATTTGTAGATTCTATACATGACAATCAAATAAATAATGTAATGGTTATGTTCAAATCAAAAAGTTTATCTTGTGTTATCTAAAATTGATGGTTGATATGAGATGTGAGTACTATACAGGTTTTGGCAACGTTAGAGTGTATGGTCTGTGAAGAACTACTTATACAAAAAGCTGTTATTATCATGCATCAAATCACCATACTCTGTCTTATCTCATACCATGATCAAAATCTCATAAAATTACTCGCCTGTATTAGGCACAGTTTGTTTTTTTGGTTTTAATTTTTTTGTTGTTTTGTTTTTGCATAGATAAAGTTTGATCCTTTTAGGATTGTTAGAGAGCTTGAAAAAAAAATTCAAGATGTCGAGGAATTCAAAGTGACGTTTTCTTTAGTTTCATGATTGTGAATATAGCCTTCCACTTGGTTGCTTCACCAAAACCATTTGATGCTTCTTTTTTAAACGTTCCTCTAAGAGATTTCTTTTTTGTTGCACAACCATTTGTTTCAAAAACTCTGTTTGTTATCTTGATTTCAAGATATGACTTGGATTTCACCAAAGTAAATCAAATATGGTGATTTCACCAAATTAAATCAAATATGGTGTCTGATTGTTTGAATTAGTTCCTTGATTTCATCTTTTACTTCTGACAAGATGAGTTTACAGAGTTTATTTAAAATATTAGCAGTATATTTTATTCTTTCATACTGCATTTTGTCTGTTAAGAGTTACTTTAAATATTAGCAGTATAATTTTATTTTAGTTTTTGATACTGCATTTTGTCTTGTAACATTTCCTTTTCCTTTCAAATGTTACAGTTAGTGTTTCCTTGTTTTCACTTCATTATTTTTTTGTATATTTTCTTATATATAAAATTTGGACCATCAGGCTCTCTTACTCCTCTTCATATTGTTTTCTGAAACAGTTACCGACAGGGAAGAAGTCCCAGCATCTTTCCTGGTACAGTTCCCATACATATGACTCCTGGAACAAATGAGGTCAAAGGTCAGATAAGGATTGTATGCAAATAAAAAGACGAGTGTGAAGCCACCATCATATTCATATTCATATTCAGTTTCAAAAGTTCACCTCTAGCTCAATCTGAATATGATGATGGCTTCACACGTCAAATCACATAAAACTGTCATTGGCAGGTTGAAATCATGCGATTGTGATTACTTTTCACTTGAATTGCATGGGTTTGCATGCTCCATATTATGGTCTATGATAACAGTAATTCATGGTGCAAATCGGATACTCTGGCAAAAATAAAAAAGGAGCATGCACATCCATGCAATTCAAGTGAGAAGTAATCACAATCGCATGATTTCAAACCGCCAATGAAGGATTTGTGTGATTTGACGAACTCGCGTTCGTGCCCATTCGGAAGACTTCGAATCTGATGATGAACGTGTGAAGCCATCATCATATTCAGATTGAGCCTAGAGGCTTCACACTCGTAATAAAAAGTACTGGATTGCTGGTGTTTGTTACATCATAGTTGACTACCATGTATATATAGTTGGGTATTTTCAGTAAAATCTCAAGATCCCCCGAGTATTTTACAATGGTTCCCCATTAAAATTATGGTTCAAAGTATTAGAAAGTATACAAGTTTTACCATCTCTGTTACCTAGATTCCCAAACCTTAGAAAAAAACAATTTCTGAGATTTTGGTCCACTGTTCTACATTGACTCAACTTTTCATAAGTATACTCTTCAGATCATACATTACTGTGAAAAGACTTGTCATCACAATGACTTTAGGTCATGCTGAAAGCACAGAAGGTGAAAAGAGTAGGTCAACAAATCCATCAATCTAAGGTCAAAGGGCAATGAAGCACTGACACTCACCTGACCTGTGTATTCTGTTTCTGGTTTGTTAATCAAATGCATCAGGAAGAACCTACAAACAGAAAACAAAGATAGTGACTCGGTTATTTGTACAACACATACAAACCTGAAGCTGGGTATATGGTGTGTCCATGTTTAGTGGACCTACTGACCTGTATGAAATACACTGCAGCAGTATTTCCCTTCATTGTATCATTTAGATTTTAAATAATTTTTAAAATAAATTTTTAATATGCCTGTCAGATCTGGTGATTGCCATTACAAATAGTTAAAATACTCTTAAATTTGTAAATTTAATGAAACAGAAAACTTTTACATGGATATATGATATGTTCAAAAGTTGTAATAGCTGTATTTGTCACAGTATGTACCAAGCACTTCTCCTCGATAACTTAAGTATTCCAGAAATATCTATACAGTACAGGACATACATGAAAGTCTTTCTCATACCCAAGAATATACTCCCACCATTCAGCAGCTATGGTTGTCTTCATTATGACAACACAAATAAAGTAGTCTGTTTGTATTGTTGTTTTTAATGTACTTACATGTAGTTTGCAAAGTCATGTTCCTTCATGACATGTTTCTCAAATCCATGTGGTTCTCGATCAAAGTACTCCTTGCCAATGCCACAGATAAAGCATTTACTCTACGAGGAAACAATCAATTTCTAACAGTTAGATAAACATTTTTTTTTAAATTACACAGAAAGAAAGGAGACACAATCTGAGGTGGATTTTAATGTAAGAAGAACTGTTTTTAACAGGTTTTTTTTTGTCAATCATGACAAGTCTGAATTTGAATACCCTCAAATATTCTAGACTTCTATTGCTAAATTTTCTTCAAAATGACTGAAATCTTATAAATTGTGAAACAGAACTTGCTTGTGTTGATTAGATGGATCATCTATCTGAAAGCCGTGTTACATTTGCTATACACCTTGAACTTGGACTTGTAGCATATCATGTATCATATTTACCCTATTACTCTGTTATAATCATACTTTACTAAGTAGTATGTTTCTGGGCGGTGCAGAGACTGCAAATGTTAGGTGCTGATCTATAAAATTGAAAACACAAAATGTTCTGACACTTACCTCCATGTCTTCTTTTACTTGCTCTATTTGATCTCTCAATTCACCAAAGGCATCAATAATCAAACCTAAAGGATGGCCATGATAATAATAGTACATTTAGTTCATACTACACACTCAGTTAATATTTACAGGAAATGCCTCCATAACAATTTCTAAACTAATCCAGTGAACTCATCTCATTATGACCAATAACCACTGTATTTTACCATGTAATATAAGTTGTTATTTATACCTTTCGACCAAATTTCAGGAGATAATATTTGTCTCTTTACATTTCAGGACAAGCTGATTTTAAAAAAATATTGGCTACTATATCATCTCTATGTGTACTTCCTATCTTGTAGTGTTGTGTTAATTTTCAACAATTCAGTATTTTGAATATAACAGCCTTTCCATCAAAATTATATAATGAACAGTTGTGTCAACATCACCTTATTTTATCCCATAACTTGAATATTTATAAAGATGAAAACATCCCAGTCATATTTCATATAAGACAACAACTCACTATACATTCTTTACATTAATGCAATACTTTACTGTATATTTGTCCATACCTAGCATTTTGCACCAATAATATGTATTTGCCAAAACATTTTAGTATTATGAATGCTGCTCCCAACATAGTGAGCCCTGATCCAAAAGGGATGAAATAAATAACTAAAATACAAAGTGTCAACTCACCCTGAATGATGGCCAACAAAATGACAATGACAAAGAAGAAGAATGTAATATCAAAGATGATACGATAGAATTCATAAGGATCTCCATCTGGTGGTTCTATCTCATCAGCTGAAAACATCAATTTGTACAAAATCATTAGAGTGCTTCATTGTTAACAACAGACATACATGCTTAGTTTTTGTCACATTCATTTGATGGGAAACATATTTGGCTGTGACGCCACGGCGTTTTGAAGGTGGTTTCTGATGGCCATACAAGGAGGGGAATACCTAAGGAAATCTGAAATGCAGCAAAGATCTTCATGAGAAACCATAACATTTTGTAAAATTGTGAATGCTTGTAAAGTAGTGAAAACATTACAACATAGTATCTGGGTGCACAACTTACTAAACATCATCATGACTACGTCCCGAACTCTGGATTCACAGATGATAACATAAATTAACTTTTAAGTTATCATATGCTGGTGAAAGCAAACCTTGTAAATTTATAGCACACAAGGTAATTATGCACCTCTTTGGACATTTATAAAAAATACCCCACAAAGAATGACTGGAAACAGATATGCTTGTTTGACAGAAAAATACTATTTTTAAAAAGAAATTTGTGTGATTCTGATCTTACCAATTCCTCCTCCGGCTCTTAAGCCACTGTGTAAGTGATAGACAAAACACTGTAATGTAAAAAGACTACTGTGTTAGTAAGAGAACACCTACACCTAGCAGTATGCTATACATACCTATACCCCCACCAGCTCGTAAACCAGTGTGCAAATGGAACACAAAACACTGAAAACAATAAGAAACAACAACAACCAAATGAAGGCATACATCAAAGAAAATAACATGAGATGAAAAATGACAATGAGCTTCAGCCAAAGTAAGAGAAAAATATAGAACAGAACCTTTGATGTCATAGTTTAATGTTACAGTAATCAACTCGTAGGTAAACAATTTTTTATCATAATGTAGAAAGATTCAAAGAGAACAGACTATCTTGTTCATTTTGGTTCAAAAAATTCAACACACAATTGTTAGATATATTTACTACAGTGGCAAAGTCAGTTTCGACAAGAAAAGACGCACAAACCACAACGTCATTGTGACATGACATTAATGCCAAAATAGCAGTAGTTTGTATTAGTCTCAGCTTGTCAATACCAATGGTGTCACAGTTGTAGGATTTTGGTTTTTGAGGAAATGCTTGCATCGGAAAGGTTCACCAAGTGGACAGTTTATCATGCTACTATGTGCAAAGATAAAAAAGACACTGACTATAGCATGCAATGGTGGTAGAATTGAGACAGTCAGAGACAGTATACCATGCAACAGCTACATTGTGCATACAAAGTATGACTTAAGTGCAAGAAATTAGTTTTAAGATCTACTGGTCAGCTATTAAAACAAGCAACAAAAATTCATGTACTTGTTTGTGTCAACATGATTGTATTTCGTCCTGAAAATGCTGTAACATTGTATTTTTTACAAGTTAGTATCTCATTCAAGTAATGGGTATGACTTAAAGTTAATAGTGACAACACAATGCTCTCTTGTGTACCATCTCTCCATACCACATAAAGCTCTTCTAAACATCATTCAAATATAGAAGTCCAAAATATTCACATTGGATTCCAAAGTATGGTATAACCTTGAATCAATCAATCTGGTTTACAGAAAAACTATAAATGTTAGTCAAAGTTACTCTTTATAACTATTGTTGATACTGCCAAGTTATCATTTATGAATCCTTCATGTGTTTCAGCCAGTTCCGCAGGCTATTACAGGTTCTTGTATCCATTCTTCTGTGTATGTGAGATATCTTATTTGATACCCAAAGCAAGCAATCCTAGGTGAGGGGGTGACAGCAGTAAATCTACTTGTTGATGACTTACAGTGAACATATTAGGTGAGGGGGTGACAGCAGTAAATCTACTTGTTGATAACTTACAGTAAACATGTTATGACATTTGAATTCCACCTCATTCTCTTCACCCTTCAGATAGAACTTCCTGAAGAAGTTGAATGCTATGACAGTGTACAGCCAGATTATAATGGATGTCATCATCACAGTCAAGATCAACTGTTGGAAAGATAAAATACAACAATGTTATTATTATGATCAAATTGACAAACTCTATCACATTTTGTTCAGCTCCTCCAGTTACTTTGTTGTATTCACAATCACACAATATAAGACTGTTTGGTTGTTGTGTGTTATATAAATCTGACAGAATGTTTGCACCTAAATATTCATCATGAGTATTAAATCATTGGTAAATTGTGAGTACTACAGTTACATATTGGTCTTTTCACATTCCTAATACCAAAGTTGTTGAAGTTCTACTTGTCTAAAAGAAACAACTAACTGTTTTGTTTGCCAATTTGTATTTTTCTTATGGATGGAAGGAAGAACCATTGAACAGCACTAAGTCTAACAAATGTTTTAAATATAGCTATTGTGCCACAGTGTTTGACTTCATGAAATACATCTCTCTTGATCTTCTTTTATTAACATATTCTGACTTAGTTTATGATTTGGTTGAATTATAACAGTAACCTAAGGGGCCTTCTCTACTTGCCTGTTTGCCATTGTGAGTGACAGATTGTAAGACTGTCCTCAATGTCTTGAAACCCATGGCAACGTCCAATAGATGGGCAGCAAAGAAGAATGGATTGATGTGACCCAGGATTGAGAAGGTCAAGTAGAAGGCAATGTACAGGAAGGACTGTATAGAGATGAAATGAAATAAACATTAATCATTATTATTATAACACCCTGAATGCAATTACAACAATCTGTCCATTGATTGTAATATATACAAATATAAATACAGTATTTTGGTATGTGCTAATTGTTTTTTGTTTTTTTTTAAATAAAGTGTTTCAGTTTCAGTTGAATTTTAGTGTTTCAATTCCATGACAAGAATTATAACAAAGTAAACTTACATTATCTGTACAGATAACACCACATTTCCACAGCTGGTACTTCCAGTCCACAGATTTCACACTAAGGAAGAAATTGATAAATTATTTCATTTATTAAATCTTATTCAGGTATAGACATTTGTTATTCTCTCAATTTTACAGGTACAACAAATTCTGTATTTTGAAATACCTAAAACTACAAAGTTGACACTATTTACCGTGAAATTGCATTATCAATACAACATAATTTTTTTACAGGTATGTACCGACCGCCGTAGCCAAGAATTAAATTTCCTTTATATCAATAACTATCCAGCAAGAGCCACTAACCATGGGTTCAGTTACAATGTTGAAGGAAATTACAGTGTGTGACAAAACCTCTGTTGTTTAATAATCTGAAAAAACAACACTTTTACTGTCTGTAGTACATCAATTATTACTACATAATCAAACTGCGATATTCAAATCATGAGCAGGTGAGAAACCTGACCACCAACAATGTTAGCACAGTCGTACTCACATTGCTGACAGGATACTGTCTTGTTCTTCATCTTCAGATTCTGCAAACAAGTTATCTTCTTTCTCCATGCCAAGTAGTGTACACAGTTTGTCATCATCCAGACTCTCACTGTACTTCTTCCTCACCTAGTCAATCAAAGTTACAGTACACAGCAATCTCAGAATTAGTCAGTCAAAGTTACAGTACACAGCAATCTCAGAATTAGTCAGTCAAAGTTACAGTACACAGCAATCTCAGCATTATTGGAGAATCATAAATCAATCCATCAATTTATCCATACCGTGTCTCATCCACTCAATTTGTACAACGTGTATCATTTTCTCCATCGCCATGTAATATTAAAATTTGACAACTGTGAACTACGTATAACCAACACACACTGCCATGTGCAATGCCACAGGTATTTTATAAAACTGTATCCTTTGCCAACTAACCTGATTTGGATGGTAATACTTATATATAATGATGGAAATCTAAGCATTGACCTGGCTTCTCATTTTGGATTAATATTTAATATCATAATTATGAAATTATTACATACCTTTCTCTTCACCAACTTGTCCCAGTAATTAACTGGAAATGACCTGAAAGAAGACAAAAAAGTATTAAATACAGAAAAGGAATTTCATGTGGGAAAAAAATACTAAATACAAACAGATAAATAATTATGCTTGTTAAAGACATACACATCTATAGGTGTACACTCATAAGAAATTAAATTGTAAGACATCAGACTTTATACAGTTCTTACCTTGTACTAATGACCAAACTATCCCACATTCCTTTAATGTCACCTCCTTCTGGTGGTTCAGTTATCCATGTACCATCAAATTCTAATTTCCTGGATACTTCTTTTTCCCTCTTAAAGATGGCTAGTGGTACCTGAGGTAAAATAGAATACAATGGGAGATATCTATTTTAAACTAATACGTTAACAGAATTATCAGAAAAATATGTACTTTAGATTTCCTATTTTAATGACAAAATCATAAAATTTTAAACAAAGAATATATTACATAAATGTGAGTGCAGGATGAATAAAGTTCTGTTAAAGTTCACTTGAACTTGAGGATAGGGTATCTGTGACAAAATTCACATGGGAGAGATATCTATGACAAAAGATATGTCAACAACTGAAGACATAGACAATATATTTTGGATTTGCTATTTCAATGGCAGAATCATAAATATTTACAACAAATTCTATATATAAAGGTGAGTGCAGAGAAGATAGACAAAGTTCCTTTAATTAAAGCACACTTGAACTTGATGTTTTTGACATTTAAGTACATATATGATGTGTATACCTTGAGAGCACAATACGCAATCAACATAGAGAGGGCTGTTCCTGTGTGTAATATTCCAAATAATTTCAGCAACGGATCTAAAAATATTGACGAGTCTTCTAAGGTTATCCATTCTTCTAAATCATCGTCTTCCTCCACATCAGTGATGTTGTCATTAATTTCACTCAAATTCAACTCAATGTCGTCACCGCCATCACCACCATAGAATGCTGCAGCATGGGCAGTGGCCTGTGGGTTTGCAATATCATACAAATTATGTGTATACTAACATCTTTAATTAATGTTCTTAGTTTTAATAATTTAATTCAGAAAGTAACTTATTAGATTCACTCAGAATTAAAACACTTTTGTGAAATTGCAAAGTACAGTGCAGTGATTGCGTTAATTTCATCGTCGTAAACCACAGCCTTTTTTACGACATCATTCAAAACGCTCATTATTTCGCAGTGTTGTGGAAGAAATAACAATTCTGGTGTGCGAGAATGGTTAATTTGTATTAGCTGATATTCCAATGTTTCTCTTTGTGAGACAACTACTTTGAAGAAAATGTTCACAGCCTTAAAGTCTAATTTTAATCACAGCTGAGAAAAATGACTATTTTTAAACAATGATTAATACTTATACACAACTCTTCTTTTTCTTATTACATCTTTTACAACATGCAATGTACACCATTTAAAATCAAATTAAATCATTCACATCAATTCATTCAAAACATTTGTAGTTCAATCAATGCACACATAAGTCACAATTCGCTGGTGTCATAGCTTGTTTCAATTTATAATAATGCAGCAAATAGTAATAATGTACACCACAATTGTGTTTTGAGGACAGATTCATGCATACATATCTACAGGTAAGGTTGCAAGGTAAGGCTACGTAGACCAACCCTAACACACCAAGGGATACAATGAGGATTTGGACATCGAAAAAATATGTTAGAATTACATACAGGTCTAAGAACTTTCAAATTGGTCACCTTGAAGAAGAGCAGGATGAAGTTGATGATAAAGGCAAGTACCAATGCCACATACTTGAGACTGTAATAGTTACGGGCAAACATACTCTGTAGAGAGGACAAATACATAATTAGTTTAACAAATACATTTGATAAAACACTGGAACATCATAGGGTTGGGACAAAATAATTTTTCAATTCTATACAAAAAATGTTAAATTCTCGTGTCATCATATGATCTAATGTTATCATAAACAGTGTATGATGGTACATTTCGCTGAATTTTTACAGCTAAAAGTGGAAATAATATGCCACGTAATGTTCTTTAATTTATCTGGATTATTTCATATGTAGATATACAGGAAATATACAAGTCCAGAAATATTCAATCTGGTTTATACTCACTAAAAATGCCTGCCTTGCTTGTGAGATTTTGGGTTCTGGGATTTCTTCCTCTTTCTCCTCCTCCTTTCTTTCCTTGTCGGCCTCTGGTATCAGAAACAAGCTATGTGGAAAGACAAAACATTCAGTTAGCTATTTAAGCAGTGAATTTCTTGCCGGCCTCTGGTATCAGAAATAAGCTATGTAGAAAGACAAAACCTTCAGTTAACTATTTAAGCTGTGAATTTCTTGTTGGCCTCTGGTATCAGAAACAAGCAATAAAGTATTTAGTAGTCATGAATTGTAGTTATTGTATGCATTTTAATTTATGTGTCCCTGTTTTAAATGATTTTCATGTCTACTTTTATTCTCTACTGTCACACGATGAATTGCTCATTTTGGGACAATAAAAAAGATATATTGTATTGTGTTGTGTTGTATTATGTGCTGTGCTGTGTTGTGTTAAATGAAATTTGACACTAAATAATATATCTCTCAACAAATTTCACACTTGCTTATACCTTGCTCAAAAAAAAATGTTTAGTGTGACACAAACATCCTAGATGTAACTACTAGTGGTATAAAATCTGACTTACACTACATCATCATGAAACATGGTGCAATGATGTGGATATTTAGATCTTAATTTGTTCACAACATCTCAGAAATTGATATTTGTGAGAGAGTACGATCGATAAAAAGAACAAAGCGCTTACTCAGGGAATATTGAACTGTGTCTTCGTTCTCCAGAAACACCTGCTGGTACACCATTTTCAGTCTGTGTGATGAATGGAAAACACATTTAGCTTAAGATTGAACAGTTCTAGAGATGACGACATCTTTTTGGAATTGAATCTAGTTTTGAAGTGACTATGTAGCTTCCATGTCAATCACTCTAGATGTTAACAGTGTAATGATGTTTCACTGTTTGGTCAGGGAACCTAGTGGAGTCAAATCACTCCATACCTTTGTACCACTCTGAGGTCTATGGCCATATCTATAATTATTCCATACCTTGGTACCACTCTGAGGTCTATGGCCATATCTATAATTATTCCATACCTTGGTACCACTCTGAGGTCTATGGCCATATCTATAATTATTCCATACCTTTGTACCACTCTGAGGTCTATGGCCATATCTATAATTATTCCATACCTTTGTACCACTCTGAGGTCTATGGCCATATCTATAATTATTCCATACCTTTGTACCACTCTGAGGTCTATGGCCATATCTATAATTATTCCATACCTTTGTACCACTCTGAGGTCTATGGCCATATCTATAATTATTCCATACCTTGGTACCATTCTGAGGTCTATGGCCATATCTATAATTATTCCATACCTTGGTACCACTCTGAGGTCTATGGCCATATCTATAATTATTCCATACCTTGGTACCACTCTGAGAAGGTCTATGGCTATATCTATAATTATTCCATACCTTTGTACCACTCTGAGGTCTATGGCCATATCTATAATTATTCCATACCTTGGTACCACTCTGAGGTCTATGGTCATATCTATAATTATTCCATACCTTTGTACCACTCTGAGGTCTATGGCCATATCTATAATTATTCCATACCTTTGTACCACTCTGAGGTCTATGGCCATATCTATAATTATTCCATACCTTTGTACCACTCTGAGGTCTATGGCCATATCTATAATTATTCCATACCTTTGTACCACTCTGAGGTCTATGGCCATATCTATAATTATTCCATACCTTGGTACCATTCTGAGAAGGTCTATGGCCATATCTATAATTATTCCATACCTCGGTACCATTCTGAGAAGGTCTATGGCCATATCTATAATTATTCCATACCTTGGTACCATTCTGAGAAGGTCTATGGTCATATCTATAATTATTCCATACCTTTGTACCACTCTGAGGTTTATGGCCATATCTATAATTATTCCATACCTTTGTACCACTCTGAGGTCTATGGCCATATCTATAATTATTCCATACCTTTGTACCACTCTGAGGTCTATGGCCATATCTATAATTATTCCATACCTTGGTACCATTCTGAAGGCTATGGCCATATCTATAATTACTCCATACCTTTGTACCACTCTGAGGTCTATGGCCATATCTATAATTATTCCATACCTTTGTACCACTCTGAGGTCTATGGCCATATCTATAATTATTCCATAACTTGGTACCATTCTGAGGTCTATGGCCATATCTATAATCACTCCATACCTTGGTAACACTCTGAGAAGGTCTATGGCCATATCTATAATTATTCCATACCTTGGTACCATTCTGGTCCACTGCAGTGGGTGAGTCTGGTTCTTCATCATCTTCATAGTCTATACTTGATGATGGTGTCAGTCCCCTCCGTCGTCTTAGTCGCATCTTGTAGCCAAGTGGATGATCCTTCACTTCTTCTTCACCTTTCTTGAAGAAGTCTATTCCAAACGCTGACACAGACGGTCGACTGCCACAGGAAAGAAAGACAATATTGCATATAACTCATGTATAAAACATCATTCCATTCAAAATAACTTTTAATGAAATTTTAACATTACAGGACACCAATTTAGAATAATCAATACAGTTTCATGAAAATGACCAAATTTAAAGGAATGAGGTTATGACCCTGACTTCTTACCTTCCCAAACCAGGTAATCCCATATATGGTTGTCCATGCATATCTTTATTCATGGCATGTCTTGCAATGGTTGGGACATGTAGTGTATCAGTTATATTACCAGTTAGTTCCTTGGCATCTTCAATGATACGACTACCAACTAACATACCAACTATTTTACTGGAAGGAAATAGATGAGAATGTGCTTCTGATTATTGTCAACAAGATGTTTGTTAATTTGCACAAAATAAAAATTCACGCACACAATTCTTGACAAAGCATGCATCATGTAATGATACTGTTGGACATTGCAACTCGTTTTGCATTCTATCATGTGGAAAGTATGCGATCACCTGTTTTCAGTTTAATTCATAATATAGGTGGGTTAAGCTATCTTGGTAATCTGATGAACATAACTGATAAAAGATTGCACAACTATACATTCTGTGGGTACAGTAAAGTAATCGTATTGCCACATATAGCTACACTGCATTCTTGGTATGTCTTGGCAGGCAAGAGTAAAGAATACCCATACAAACAAATTCACCAGGCAAGAAGCAAAAAAATATCTCTATGAAAAAACTTACCATGCAAGGGCAAAGAATATTCCAACAAACTTCCATCCTATAAAGAACACCAACTTGATGAGCGCAAAGATGAGTTCTGTCAGAGACATGGTGCGAATCTTCTTGACTCCCCAGGTTGTGTTTGTAACACCTTCTTTGACTGTTCTGTAGACATTAGTTGGTTTCAGTGCACGACCTATTTGTCCTAGCCAACTCCTGGAATGAATAATGAGATTATATCATTCACAAATCAATCGGTAATCTATAAATCTGACTTAAATCTTGGATTAAACATTGCGATGAAATCATTTTAGAAATCAGTTAATAATATGTCACTCTAATACATATCTACAAAAACAAATATATTTCATTTTCTGATTTTTTATTGATAATCAATTTATGAATTGATTGATCAAGGTGATTACCTTGCTTTCTTTATATCATATAAGATATCTATCTAATATGAAACAGGGCAATCACCTAGGGATGTAACCATAGAAACAGCAAAAAGTGTTGACATGAAGAGTGGTAACTACACAAATCAAACATTCTTGAACTAAGTATGTTTTGAAACTATGCATAATTATGTACCATTCAAAAACAACAAAATGTTACATTACAAACAAGTTTGTGAAAAGGCTACTGGCATTTAATATCAACTTCTATTTTAGAAAGTATTTACCTGGAATCTCCTCCTGGAAAAATGACATTACCCAGTGTTTCAAAGAATCCACCTGTATCTCCACTGATACTGTTTGCATGCTGCATCTGTATAGACAGTGTACAAAGTGAATGTTAGCAATCTTGTAACCTTTGACCCAATGAGTCCTAATCACCTGACCCCCTTCAGAAAATTAGCCATCATTTTAGATCATTACAACTTGTTATATATGCAAGTAATTTCATCCATTTCTTTATGGAAGGGTGCAAACAACAATCATAAAATATTTCATTTCCCTACCTCAAAGATGGTATCTTCACAAAAGTTGACAAAGTCTTCAAGTTTTTCTTTTTCTCCGCCTTCATTGACGATATCATGTAAGAATTGTCTCTTGGATTCCTGAAATGGTCAAATCAGATTTTATTTCTATGTCACAAAATACATCTTTAAAGTACAAAAACCGAATTGAATCATTATAAAAAAATACATATATATATTGACGTACCTTGATCTGTGGTTTCTGCCATTGCTCAATGTTGGTTTCCTTGATTTCAAAATAAACCCTCTCAATTCTCTTGGCACTACCTGTAAACATATAAAATGTCTGTGTTGGTAAAATATCCCTCAATAAACTGCAATATGTAGCAAAGGGCAGGTTGCTTTGTATCTGGTGAGCATTCTTGTTGTGTTGACTGTCTGTGTTGGCTTTAATTCATGTCATGGTTATGACTTTCAATGTTTCAGGTCAATGTTCTGCTAAATTTACCAGTGTACACATAACTCATATTGTGAGAGTTTGTTTCATGATATTGGAGTTAATGTCAAGTTTTAGTTTGATTTTAGATTTATCATTCAAACTTAAACAGTCATAAGATTAATCTTTTTCTTTGTTGTTCCTGTGCAATACACTGGTATAACATGTATAGAAAATGTACATGAAATATGCACATACCATTGATTTCAATACGACCTAGGTATGGTTCAAAATGACTCAAGAAACTCTCTGCTAGCTCCATTATCCTGTCTAGCCTGTAACAGAGATAAGAAAATTGCATGTAGTCAACAAATGTTTACTGAAATATGATTTGATTTGTGAGTACAATTTTGTCTACAACAGAAGTCACGTTTCAAAATGAATACAATATTCTTCCAAATCATGCCGACAGATATATTCTTTATAATATCAGTAATGATAGATCTGTGTTGATTGTACTCACCTAGCATCACTGGACATGTGTTCTGATAGGTTGGTTAGTAATACAGCCAGGTTGAAACCTACACAATAAAGATCAAACTTTAGAAGACTAAAGACAGAATGAATCAAACCTGACAGTTTACTTCATCAGAAAGATTCAGTATCGGAAACATACACGACATAAATAATCTGTTCACTTACAAGTAAGGCAAACAGGAATATTTCATTACTAAGTATGGACCCAGAGTCCAAGAACATTCATGCTCACATGTGAATATTTATTTTTCATTTTCATTTTCTTGTTTCTAAATACCCTAACCTTGTATTTTTCACACAAAATAGTAGTTCTAATTAATCCCATTATCTTCATTCAGAACTTCATCACAGGAGATACATTTGTATTGATGGACTGAACTGATAGACTACACATAGCAATTGATGGAACTAATATAACAAACTACTCCAGGTAGATAACAACTCACCAATTTCTTTGGCTGGATTGTGGAATCTTTCTGTAAATTCTTCATAATCTAACTTTCCATCTTGATTTGTATCAGCACATGATAACATGTATTCTATTTCTTCACTACAAAACAAACAACACATGGTATAAATACAACATACAATGTATGGATCAAGTTGTCAGTATTAGCAGTTTAATACACGATGCTGATATCAACGAAGCAATCACTCTCATATAATAGAATTCACCTATCTCAAGAAGTCAATAAATTTCAATTTTTCTAATGATTGGCCTCTCAATAATATTACTAAATGAATGAACGAACTAATGAACAAACAAACAAATGAAGATTACACAAACACATGAATGAAAATATGAACATTTCTTTTGCCAAAATATCTTCCTCTAATATGGATGGACACCTAGTCTTACTCATCCACTACAGCAGTTATTACCGCAAACTACAGTTGTACTTAATTCATACTATTTATTTTGATATTTCAGTATGCCTTTACGTTGATTGATACTGTCTGTAAGTATTTAGTGTAAAAGACATTTAATATGTAGTTATTGATCACTGTATCAAACAGTCTATCAATGTATACTTACTTTGTATACATCTTCTGTGCTTCCATAGCATCTCTGAATTCCTTTGATGATACCCAGCCATCATTGTTCACATCCATTTCCTATGTGACAACACAAAACACATATCAATGTTTGACATACTCCATAGCAAAGTACAAATACTTTGAAATACATAATAAGTTTTATTTCTTTCTCAATTTAAAGAGAAATTTACTATCACAATGTTCAAATAATGACCAATAATGCAGGCAATGTACATTTTGCTGTGGGACTGCCCCCCCCCCCCCCCCCCCCTCCCCAAGTATTAAAATCCAAAGAAATGTGATACAGAGCTAGAAGAATTACTTACTTGGAATGCATCAGAGCATGTAATGTCCTTGACCTTCAGGAACATATCAAAGAATTTCAGGATCATCTGAAGTGAAATGGAAGAAATTGTTGCTCTTTATTATTTAAAAGTTTCAAGACAAGGGTTTTATCTTAATGCTATGTTTTGAAATTGTCAAGATGTGTTTTGAAATGTACAAACTTATGCTTACACAAAATTTGGGAGGTAAATTTGTCAAAACACATGAAAATGTAGAACACATTTCAAAGACTCTGAAAAAATACTTCTTTAACAATATGACAAATGTAATCTCTTTGTATTTCATTCCTGACTCTATTGTACACATCAATTGTCTACTAAAAAAGATGTACCTCCAGATTGGAAGAGGATTCCATCAGTGCGTCTACCATCTGTTTACCAATAGTACCATTCAAAACGTTACCTAGAATATAAAAAATCATCACATAAATACAACAAACATATCTGATTCAACTCCTGGTAAACTAAATTTTATATAATTTGTTCAAGAAATTGTAGATTATAACATCAGTTGACTAGACATTATCAGATGTACCAGTATCATGTCTCATTGTGTCTGTCACAATTTTCATCTTCTATAGTGATTTTAGGAGTGTTTTTCAAAAATAGACTATATTCAGACAATACAAGCTTCTCAAGCTCCTTGAACACTTTATAAAACTGGCACAACTATTCTCTTTCTCTTTTTATCTTTAATTCTGTATAATCACTGGTAATATAGTCTGACTGACCATCCAATATCACTATGACTTACCCTCTAGCATACTGAGTAACATAACCACCATCTCTTTCTGTAGAGTCAGTAATTCTCTGAGTAGTTCCAGTTGACTGATGTCTTGTGATAGTTTCTTCTGAAGATTGGCAAAGACATGAAGAAAGCCACCAATAGCATCCCATAATCTACTGTGAGCCAGTGCTAACTGATTCAATGAACAGGGTCCCTGTGAAATACATAATTCAAAACATTCTTCATGAAAATCTATGACAATCATCAAAATATTTTGATATGTTGATCTCTATCAAATTACCAAACCAGTGAAAATTTGATGTGTGCACACATACCAAATGTAAATGAAAGCAGGAAAAGGTGAAAGATTGCCCTGAATTGTATTAATTTATGAGTGAGAATGTCATCTCAGACAAATCTGTTGATTACATTGCAGCGTAAAAGGAGCAACACTAATCGTAACGTGTGTTTTTACTTTTTAAAATCTGGACACACAACTTAATTCCGATAATTTGACCATGAATACTGGTCAGGATTATTTATCCTTGAATATGTGTAGCAGTGATTATGACACTGGTACATGCACATACTATTAGTAGTTTCGTCACTACAGCGTACTAAAAACATTATGTTAAATGTACACAAACACACATGAATACATAGTTACACTTGGTACTTACTTGAATGTATTCTGTTAATGTCCTAAAAAGTTGCATTGTTACTTTGATGGCTCTTGAGAAGTTGTCACGACCCTGTGGAATGATTTGATATGAAATTCATCACATGGCT
Source organism: Glandiceps talaboti (assembly GCF_964340395.1). Classification (NCBI taxonomy): domain Eukaryota; kingdom Metazoa; phylum Hemichordata; class Enteropneusta; family Spengelidae; genus Glandiceps; species Glandiceps talaboti. The sequence goes on along the minus strand of NC_135550.1, from coordinate 28,758,008 downwards.
AACAATTTCAAACACCCCCAAGAATTTATTCTGGTTCCACAGATTTTCAGGCAAACAGACACCCAGTCAGTTAGCTTAACATGTTTCCACAAATTGCAGGAATATTAACACCTTACTTTCAAATTCATTAATTAATAAATACAAGTTGCTATAATTGGAAACATTTTCACACTAACTGGAATAAATTGATCAATGAGCTGAACCACAGCTATTTCATTATAGACAGTGAGATTGTTTTGTGAGAGACATCACCTGAGGCTGTAGTGAATTAACAGATCCAATGTACCATACACGTTGCTCTATTTCAATGATAACCTAAGATATTGGAATTTATTTGTAAATAAACAAGATCAGATACAATACATACCTGTGAGTCAATGACATCTTTGCCAGAATAATGCCAGTAAAAATCACTGATAGATTCCTATAAACAAAAACAAAATTAACATTTCTAATAATATGATACACAATTTATCATACTTCCTATGAGTTACAGTAAACATAGTGGGCAGATATTCTTAATCAGTAGGAAAAAGAAATCTATTTGTGACATCTTTGTACTTCAAAACTAGATCCAAAGCAGTTGGGGTGTAATAAACTTACCTGCATTCTTAGCAGATAATCCACAGTACAAATGATGATGTTGACTGTGGTGTGATTACCAGTCTGTGTTCGTAAGTAATTCTGGAATTCTGAAAAAAATCATAAATAACATCACAATGATGGATTCTACCATAGGTCCTCAAAAGTTGTGGGTCCAATTCTCTTCAGTGATTTTACTGAAGTATTTCTAGGAGGAATTTGTCTTAGCGCAAAGAAACCACAAAATGATGATCCTTTGTACATATATACCTATTTCTACCAAGTATGCATTTCAATTATTAACAAATGTTTATATATTTTTAATACCTTACACAAAACACTTACTTTTACTGTCAAAATTAACAAAGTCACTGCAAACCTCAAGTCTGATTAAAATCTGATCAAGGAAAAGGTTTGACTTGCTTTATTTACTGTATTTCATGCCTACTGTGCTTGTCCTTGCACGTAGTACATACCATACCAAAGGTATGAACAAAAGTGAATGTCAAGGGCAAGCCTGGTGGGTGCGAAATACAGTAAATACAGTCAATCAAGCCTTCTCCTTGATCAGATGGTAATAAAATTTGTCAAAGCTAAGAGAATACAATATGCTGTACTTGGTACAAAATCGTTAAACACATGTACATGTACATCCATCTCATAGGCCAACTTCATGGAAAACAACGCTGTGGTTCTGTGAAGTGACTCAAATTGTGTGCATCAGATTTCCAATTCTAGTTGCAATGCAAAATATATAATTTACAAATTGATGTTATAACTTACCTAAGTTATGGCCCTCACATAAAAGTTGCAGAAATCTAAAGAGAGCACATGTGAATGGTGCATCATGCAGCGCTTTCTCTCCTGAAATCAAAATCATTGTATTTATGACTGTCAAAGTTAGAATGACTTCCACTGCTAAATTTTCATATCATTCTCCTTAAAACTAACCACAGTAATGTGTTCTATAGCAATGCCAATCACCTTAGCATCAAAAAGCAAAAAGCATAGCCTATGCATTAAAGTGGGAAGCAAGGCCAACCCTTTAATGTTGCATGGCATAATCATGAAGAACTTCTATATGTTCTACTAAATGCACAAACTTTTAGAGTTGATATTGTATTGAATAACAACTTATATCATACCAGCTATAAGAAGCCACTACATTGTATAATGAAAGAAGGTTGCATCTGAAGTAGAAATGATAAATTTACATTCATGCCCCAAAATGAACTACACCTAAAATCAAGGACTATTTTATTGCTAATCTAACAAGTCTTTGTAGAAGACACAACCCCCTTCAAATACATTACTACCTTTACTTCTATGTGACTAAATGGTGACATGACTTAAAAGAAATTAGTGGCAACAAATAAATACTAAAAAGCGTCTGATATCCAGGAAATGTCTGGATTTCAATAATCGACCCAGAAGGTCAAAGTCATGGTCAAAGTTTAAAAAGAAAGTTTACACCAAATATTATGGGAATAGACACTTGAATGGAGTTTCTATATATTAAAATTTTTGAGTTATGCAGTAAATTATGATTGATCACTACAAATGTGGCCACCATTTGGTAAAATCTTATATGAGCAAAAGTAATGCAGGTGTGTCTCGTGTTCTGCATTACATTTAGACATGATTTTGAAAGAAATTGGCAATATAGAAATGATATAGACTGTCTGCAAATGCACGAAATAGCTTGATTTTGATAATTGACCCCTGCAGGTCAAGGTTGAGATCAAAGGTCATTGTGTTACAAGAAAGCTTGTATATGATTATATGGGGTTAGACACTTGAGTGGAGTCTCTACATATTGAAGTGTTTGAGTTATGCAGTAACATACTGTAATTTGTTACTCAAAATATGGCCGACATTCAATATAATGTGACATGAGCACAAAACTAATCTTTGTGTATATTTTTCCTCTATATTATCTGTGAACACATGATTTAAAAGAAATTGGCAGCAAATTACACTACAATGTCTCTGTAACAGGCAGGAAATGGCTTGATTGTGATAATTGACCCTGAAGGTCAAGGTCAAAGATCAATGTCTTAAAAGAAAGCTTGTACCTGGTAATATGGAGGTAGACACTTGAATGGAGTCTCTAGGTATTACTGTAAAAGTGTCTTAGTCATGCTGGTAAGCAATGATTTTTAACTACAAATATGGTCGTTACTCGGTCAAATTTGCATAATTCGCAAAACAAAGTGACATGCATATGTCCCATAAGACATGTCACCATTTTGTCAGGTTTGAAAGAAATCAGATATTGCATGTCTGAGAAATGATGTATTACACGGACGGACAGGCAGACGCTCGCAAGCACACATGCATACATGCATGGACTGACGGATATAGCCCCACTGCAACAGTCTCCCCCTATAAGGGACTAATGAAAATATGTCTAAATCTACCAAGGGGTCAAAACAGCATTTGGTGTAATGTGAAGTAAGCATTGAATACATTTTTTACACTGTACATGCATCTTACTGGACTACTTCATATGTTTGGTAAGTATGATGGGGTGTTTTATATGATTATTTTGGGTCAATGAATGATATAGAGTGTAGTCAGAAATGTTATAATGCATAATATATTATGAGGTTTAGATAAGGTGCATATCTGGCATTGCATAGATGGCAGGCTATCTTGGCTTGTTACAGTATCCATGGAGATACTTCCTGAGTATACATCAAATGTAGTCTGGCATTAAGGTGTTGTTAGGTGTGTAAGTTTTGTGAAATGTTAGCAATGTCAGTTGAAGTAGTCTGTATGATGTCCAAGCTAATCATTGTTCATTTCATTGAGTATGCCCTCAGTCTGCACACGTGTGAAATGGAGTGGCCCATCACATCAATATGGACTTTTTGATTACACTAAAAAAATAGTCATTTTTGTCATCTGTGGGTTCTGTTTTTCTGTCAATACTTATTAGTAACAATACAAGTGAGGTGCATATATTAGTTATCATAGACTGTGGTGCAGACTAATGAACGGCTATAGCAGACATTTTCTAGTGTTAAGACAAATGCAACCAAGAAAAGCCTGTAACATTTAGTAGGCATAGTGGTACAGTGAAATATGAACATAAGTAAAATCAATGAAGTATACAAAGACAAAGGCAAACGCTGTCATTTTAATTTAATCAAAATAAATCAAAATGTTCCAAAACAACTAATGTACAACCAATTTAAAATTGCTTCCACATGGATAAAAATGAGAAATGGTGAACTTTTCATTTGCACTTTCAGACAAACTTGGCTGATGGTCGATTCAAAATGTGTGTGTGTGTGTGTGTGTGTGTGTGTGTGTGTGTGTGTGTGTGTGTGTGTGTGTGTGTGTGTGTGTATGTAATGCATGTGTGTGTGAGTGTGTGTGTGTGTGTGTGTGTGCGTGTGTGTGTGTGTGTGTGTGTGTGTGTGTGCGTGTGTGTGTGTGTGCGTGCGTGTGTGTGTGTGTGTGTGTGTGTGTGCGTGTGTGTGTGTGTGTGTGTGTGTGTGTGTTTGTGTGTATGTAATGCATGTGTGTGTGTGTGTGTGTGTGTGTATGTAATGCATGTGTGTGTGTGTGTGTGTGTGTGTGTGTGTGTGCGTGTGAATGTGTGTGTGTGTGTGCGTGTGAATGTGTGTGTGTGTGTGTGCGTGTGTGTGGACATGTTTGGTTGAAAGTAAATGGATGTTCTGGATGTGGTAATCAAATAGTCTTTTTGTTCATATAAGTATTCTAAAAGTAAGTTGGTAAATATATCATATTAATAGGACAGAGTTTGACTTAAGTCTTACACACTAAAATACACATGATCTTAGTCAAAAGTTGATCAATGTAAAATTAAAATTAAATCCACAGCAATTACCTGCATAACGGAACTCGCCTTTTTTGACAACAGAAATGACAACCATGCAAGAAATCAATACATGCAGTTAGAACATCATCAAAGTATAAAAACAGTGACATATTTACACACAACACTAATAACACCTTGTACAATTTACTGTGTGAACAAATACAAATATATTCATTACGTGTACATTGTGATCTAAAAACTGTGCATAGAAAATCATTTAACATTTAAAACTTAACAATATGTCCATAATAGAAGCCCACGATTACTGACAAGACAGATTACATTGAGGTGGGTGGTGGTGCTTAGGATAGATTGGTCATTAGTGAATTAGATACACTGACATTACATGTAGAGTGAACTGGAGGGTATATCATTTGAATGTAAATCATGTATAAGTCATTGTAGAGTTCGTTGTGTGCAGTGTGTCTGTGTGTTGGCTATCAGAACTACTGGGTGTGTCCATTTGTCTATTGGGTCAAGTGGATGTGTCCATGTATTGACTACTGGGTCAAGTGGATGTGTCCATGTATTGACTACTGGGTTGTGTGGGTGTGTCCATGTATTGACTACTGGTCAAGTGGGCTTGTCCATGTATTGACTATTGGGTCAAGTGGGTGTGTCCATGTATTTACTACTGGGTCATGTGGGTGTGTCCACGTATTGACTACTGGGTCAAGTGGGCTTGTCCATGTATTGACTATTGGGTCATGTGGGTGTGTCCATGTATTGACTACTGGGTCAAGTGGGTGTGTCCATGTATTGACTACAGGGTCATGTGGGTGTGTCCATGTATTGACTACTGGGTTGTGTGGGTGTGTCCATGTATTGACTACTGGTCAAGTGGGTGTGTCCATGTATTGACTACTGGGTCAAGTGGGTGTGTCCATGTATTGACTACTGGGTCATGTGGGTGTGTCCATGTATTGACTACTGGGTCATGTGGGTGTGTCCATGTATTGACTACTGGGTCAAGTGGGTGTGTCCATGTATTGACTACTGGGTCATGTGGGTGTGTCCATGTATTGACTACTGGGTCAAGTGGGTGTGTCCATGTATTGACTACTGGGTCATGTGGGTGTGTCCATGTATTGACTACTGGGTCAAGTGGGTGTGTCCATGTATTGACTACTGGGTCATGTGGGTGTGTCCATGTATTGACTACTGGGTCATGTGGGTGTGTCCATGTATTGACTACTGGGTCATGTGGGTGTGTCCATGTATTGACTACTGGGTCAAGTGGGTGTGTCCATGTATTGACTACTGGGTCATGTGGGTGTGTCCATGTATTGACTACTGGGTCATGTGGATGTGTCCATGTATTGACTACTGGGTCTGGTTTCACTCACATACTAAGGGACATCATTTCTTGGTTACCTATAGGATATGATTTGCTGGTCAGGGGAGGTTCTACCAATGACTGTTACACCATGCTGTGATTTGCAGTGGTTTCTATAGAACAGTGGCAGGCTGCTCCTACAACTCCACACATGACATATGGTCTAATGATTTCTATGACAAGGGTTTAACACAATCAGTCCAACTTTACACAATATTTAAACTGTACATCAATTACACAATGATTTTAACAACATAAAATAACAAGTTATCATAACATCTAATTCCATGTACATCTTGGATTTTGAAAAGTAAAAGCTATTTTTCAATAACATATTGTCATAATTTCCTGTTTGAAGTAGTTGATGACATGATAACATAAATGAGAAATTTCAAGTCAACATTCATTTCTCTCAATTGATATTACAGCTGAGGAACTAATCAAGCCATGGTGTTTCCATAGCTATATATTTCACCAACTCTTGTGTAGTTTCACAACAAAACTAGTTTGAAACATTTCCATTGCACTGTCCAAGAAACAAATCAAATTTGCAGTTGCATTTTTGTTTGTAACTTTGTGAAAATGTAGTATGTCAATTTAGAGCGCCTTGTTTATGGTATTTTCCGACATCGCCATATTTACTGCCTCTGCCTATTTTGTAAGTGTAGCCATAGCAACAACTGTCACTTACCTGCTGCCTCTCCTGATCCAACACCCAAGCCTTCAGCCTTGTTATATCTTTCACAGGCCTCTAAGTCCAGCACACTAGAATAAACAAATTTAAAGCAAATGGTAAAGAGCACAAAATGTAGTTTTTGTAATGAATTACTTACAGGTTATTCCAATGCTGAAAAGATGAAAAAACCCTGTGTAATTAAACCATATTATCCCAATCAACTACACTGAGATTTCTAGTCGGATTGTCTGTTTAAAATCACTACATGTGACATTACACTGAAAAAGTTTACACTTTGTACAGAACTATGTTATCTACACTTTGACAAAGAACTCTTAATAATTTACAGATATTCTGACAATGAGTTCCCTCTACTATGATGGCATTTGTACCAATGTAAAGCTTACAAGTAAAACCATCAAGTGACTATAGTCCAGGTAGTGCGTACATTTCTAATTACTGGAATCCTCCTGTTTGATGTGAAATCTTACCTGCATTGTTCCATCAGTTCAGCTACACTTGTGAAGAACCCTACATCCATTTTATCTTGTAGATGCTGTAACATACGCTGTTAATTTCAAACAAAAGAAAAAAGTAGTTAAATCAACTTGGCAAAACTCACAGATCTCAATATTACAAATAAAAAATATACAAATATAAAAAAAAAATTTCTCAACTTGCGGCAAGTCGAATACATGTCTGTTAATCTACACAACTCACATCATAAAGTACATACTTGGCAAGTTGGAAGTTGTGACAGAACATTCATCCTACTGAGAACCTCAGAGGTTCTCCCATCCTTATAGGGCAATCTTTGATTTGATTTGATGTGGAAAACAAATAACTACCACATACAGTTCACGATTACACTCATACTAAACTTACTCTTTGTACTGCAGTATTACCACCTCTTAATAAAGATATACCTAGTTGTAATGTGTGCATAACCATGTCTGTACGATGACCTGATCAGATGGGAAGAATAAAACACAGTTTTAAAGTTACTCACTCTCACCTAAATCAATCAAACCCTACACCTTAAATTCTTAATCCCATAAACAAACTTGAAGTCTTTCCTCAACAGTGACAATGTATAGTACTTCCGCTATATTTTGAAGTATCTGCAATAAGGTGATTAAACAGCACCAATGGCATTCTCTTTGCTTAATTTCAATTTATCAGAAGATGCAAACTTTAATGATTTTCAGGATACAGAAAACTGTATATCCAAATCCTGAAGCATGAGAAATGTCAGCCTGTTGACAAAATCATAAAAAGAAAATTTCAAATCTTACTGCTTTTTCAAATATAATCTTACCTCCACTGGCACTAACTACCATTAACACCATCTCAGCAGCACTTCTATCAGCTAACCTGGCTTGCTCAAACAGTAACCGTTGTTTTTCCATTTCTTGTTCCTGCAGGTCATCATCAAAATAAACTTTTACACATCTTGCATCTCAAGTGATTTTAAACAAATGATTAAGTGTTTTGGCCTCATGAGGGCGCATGTCACTGTGAAAGGGCTTTTTAATATATCAATGTGCGCTCGCTGTAGGTCATTATATTTGTGGAAGACACATCAGAATAGCTAAGTATCAGAATGATGTTTGAACTTAAGGGATAAAGTTTTGTGCATTGAATTTGGTTAGATCTGTTGCTACAAATGTAAAGTTATCAGGTCTTCATGACAACCATTTTTCGGATGTCTATTATCGCCATAATTCATTGTGTCTTTCTTCCCTAAATGACATTTACTTTCTTAGCGAGAAATAAGTTGTCAAGGCATGAACATCAAGAATAAACAAACAAACAAGTTGACCAACACACATACCTGGAATGATGCACCTGGATCTTCTCCTTCATCATCATCATCGTCATCATCACCATGACAACTCTGAAGATAAACAAAAAAGGAGTTGTGTAATCAGTGTCCTCTTCAAATCATTCACTCATACAGAATTTCAAAACATATTTCAAAGCCATCAAATGAGATAAAAAATGTGTTGTGGATAACACAATTTCTAAAACAAAACTGTGGACTGAGTTGAAATATTTGACATACCTTGCTCATGATATCAGTAAAGGACATGTAGAGGCAATCCTTTTCCAAGCCACTGAAAAAAAAAAGGATTTAAAATTAATAGTTAATCTCAGAGGATATTTTTGTGTTCATTTATAGCTCTTAATTACCCTTCTGCCATTTCACTTTGTATGTTATCAATTATTCATCAAACTGTATCGCCATTATCGGAAGGTGAAACAAATTGCAAGTACTGTGTGAATATTCAGTGAAATGTACATATGAAGGATATGAAGTGAAATGCACATACAAAACTTTGTAAGTTGTTCTATGACTTGATATTTGGTAGTACTTACTCTTGTCTAAGTCCAGCAGCTCGACTAAATGTTAGAATCAACTGCTGAAGTGGATCAGGTGATTTCACTAGTTCTTCTTCACTCTCCATTACTTCTTTGCCAGCCTACAAGTATCAAACAAATCGGGATTTACTTCAAGAATTAACCCAGCCTTTGTACAAATAATTCAGCTTGTGTGCTTTGCCTCAGGGAGTTTATAATGACATCAATTTCCAATTTCAAAATACAACTTGACATGAACTATACTGTACATAGTAAATTCTAAATCTACATTATGTCCATGTTAACAACAATCCACATATTGACATCCTGAAAAAATAGATTCTAATTCTATTAGGTGTCTCAATCTTATAACTAAGTCAAACTGTTGTGAAGGGAATATTGTCATAGCAACTGTTGTTGCTGATGAAGGTCTTGGCAATCCAAGAATATTGTCATAGCAACAAGAGTTACTGATGCAAGTGCACACGGTGGCAGTAAAAACTGAGTCATCTGTTTGATTATTAGTTGATATGTACATACATTACAATTTAACATTCTGATAAATGATCAAGTTTGTCATATATCTGAGTAATCAATGTTTCACCCATATAAGTTGTCTACTACATCATATGTGTAGCTTTCTCACTACATAACATTTCTTGAAATTAAATATTCTTTGTTCTGAGCATACTTACAGTCAGATCCTCTATCAATGTATGCTCAGCTGATTCTTCAGTTAATAGCCACCTTTCACGATAAGCACGCAAAAAGTGATTTATTGCACGATGCCTGGAAGAACAAATGTAATAATTGAGTACCAGCTGAACATCGTGAAGATAATAATATGTATGTTAACTTAGTTTGTTTTGATGAAATTCTTATAATTGTCTATGAAGCAAGATCATATAAATTTTCATATGTCTAACAATAATTTAATACCAGTGTGGGGGATGGGTGTATGTGTGTCTGTGTCTGTTAATTTTTTTTCTGAGAAGACCTCACCTCAGCAATATCTATAATGTAGAAATTAATAATAATTCATACTTTTGACTTGACTTTGATTGCCTTAAAGATGTTTATTACACTACATGTGACAAATCTTGTTATTTTGACTACATATAAACTGACAAAGTTATAACAATTCTTCAAAGTGACCAAACTGAGAAAGTATCAGTGACTTACCTATGTAAGCTATGTAATGGTACCATTCTGAAGCAGGCCATGACAGCTCTCTTCCTCTGTGCCGACATCAAACGACGCCATGCACTCTTCTTAGAAGCTGGTGGATGATCAACCTGTATGACAGTCAAATATCTTAATCTGATCAATTGGTATCCATGGTTACATTGGGATGTATGACAGTAAAATATCTTAATCTGATCAGTTGGTATCCATGGTTACATTGGGATGTATGGGAAGACATGGAATTCAACATTATATGTTACAAAAATGTATACAAATTGTTGACAAACTAACCACATATAGCCGGTAGAGGACTTCAGCCATCTTCAGAATTCTTTCTGCTGACTTCTCCAGTGTTAGTTCCACCAGACCAGCCATGTGTTTCATGGACATTTTACTGTACAGCTGTCTCTGCCAGTTGTTTGCCCATTGACCCTGGAGAGATGTGACAATAACCAGCAAATAGTAAGACTCAATACTGACTGATGTTAGAAAGTCCAGTTTTCTAAATTTAACTTTTCACCACAGCCACAGAACTTTGCTTTTTTTCTGACCAATTACAGTAAATTTAGTTGCTCACCACATCTGATGCATCTATTAATAATTTTACAATGTCCTTGTTATATTGTAATATTATGATTTTAAACAAAAAACACCAACTTCTCTATTTTCTCACTATACACTTCTTTCCATTTTTTCCAATAATTTAATAATTCTGTTCAGTGAATGAAATACATAAATACAACAACACAAGTTTATCTTATTAATTTCACTTTTCACTTTACAGGAAAATGCAATTTATACATGGACAATAAACAACATAGTTCATGCTGCCTTTAACTTTCTACTTGGTCTTCACACATGCAGAGAATTTAGGGTTCAAAGGTCAAGATGCAGGTGTGGCTAAAGATGATTTATCTCTACTAAAGGAGGCAGAATGACACTGATAATATGGATACATGGTTGTTATATGTGGTGAGCGTGAGTGCAGGTATTGCTGGGTGGATGAATGAATGAATGAATGAATGAATGAATGAATGAACGGAGAGATAGCAAGACAGGAGAGGAATGGAAGAAGACTTGCAGGCTGTGCATTAGAAGATTCAGAAGTCTCATCATTTTCCTCCACCTTTTCTTCGCCCACGTTAAGTGCATTCCTCAAGAATTCAGAAACATCTTTTTCTGTTTGTTTCTGGAAGAAAGAATGTAAAGATGAAGATAGAGATTACATAGCAAAGAGAAGATTGTTCATGCATAACTCTTACAGTTGGTGGTTTTTTACGTTTCCCAATGTGTAATGAATTTCTCACAAACTCATTCACATCTTGTGCTGTAAGTTTCTGAAAGAGATAAATTAAAACATAGTTACAAGTTCATGGTTAGTGGCAGCAATACATACTTTGTAAGATATTGCTTTAACTTTGCTTCTCTCTGTTTAAAAAACATGTTTACAATTAAAATCACAAAACATGAAACAAATCACCAGCTGGTTTGACAAAATTACTAATACTGCTATTTTTTATCATTTGGATAAAGAAAAATCTTACTAACACTTCTATGTTTTATTGTCTTGTTCGACAAATGTTTCCGTTGGTACAATTTTTGTTGAGCCAGACGATAAAATGTAGCAGTGTGAGTAAGACTTCTGTCAAGCCAGACGATGTTTTATTTCAGGGATGTTTTATTTCAGGTTTTGTACTTTTAACTGTAATATGTGGAGGGAAAGTTACACATTACAAATTTAATAAGGTTAATTTAATGTTTGAGAAGAGTTGTTATTTATTGCTTTTTAATAATCATCACAGAGATACTAAAAACTTACTGTTGATGTGAAGTTGAACTAATTATTGAAAGTTATTGTTACTCTTTACAAAAAAGCTAGAGGGTTATTAAGTCGCAGAACATCACTAGTGCTAGGAAAACATGGGGACAACTTTTTGCTCCTTGTGCTATTTGTTGTTGCATGTAAAGTACATAAAATTCTTTTATTTGTTTAATTTTATGTCCTTCACACTAACAAGTGCCTTACTCATAAAAAAAATGTGACACTCATACCAAACACCCAATCTTTCATACTTTGCAGTCACCTATTTTTTGTCAAAAAAATATGGCACAGTTGTAATATTTGTAACTCATATAGGAAACTGAATTCTGTTAATGAAGGAATGGAACATAATGAACAATTGTAAATAGTGAACTTTAGAATTTCCAGAAATCTGAAAGTCATCTACTTCCAACACACAATTTGGACTAGCCTAATACATCATCATCGTAAACCATAGCCTCTTTTATGGCACCGTTATTTCGCAGTGTCGTGGAAAAAAATAACAGCTCTGGTTTGCAAGAATGTAATACATGTGCAGCTATAGAACTTTCCTGTTGCTATTCATTAGCATGTAGCAAGGCCTACATTAATTAAGTAAAGTAAATGCTTCACTCTTGTCTCTGTATAACTATTGATATCATTCAACTATACCTCCAAGAATTTCTGCTTGGCCTGATGAATGAGTTCTTGTTCTCTGGCACCATACAAATTCATGCCTATAGGAAGTAACCTTTTCAGGCATGCTACAAGCAAGCTGTTCTGTAATGTGTCCAATGATCTATCATTGTCTTTCTTGCGCATTTTGAATGAATCTCCTGCCATTGACATCTTTCGACTAGCACTCGACATCAAGATGACTTTTTCCATTTCATTCTGGGCTACAAAGTTTTGTTCTTCGCGACGGAAGTTCTGTAAGAGTCAAAGATAATGATGTTAATAGAAAATTGGGGAAATTTATTTAATACTCACAAGTACAAACTGAAATGAATGTACTCTTTTTCACACGAGATAACAATATACTTACAGCTGACTTTGCCCAACACAGGAAGATATCACAGCATTTATCAAACAGTGAATCAGCATCTACACTAGGTGTTTTTAACCAGCTACCTCTGTAAGGAAGTGTCAGGAAGGGAATGGTAAGTGTTATGATTGGTCTCCAGTGATAGCATGAAGTAAGAACAAAGGGGTCTCATATATAGTACCAATATGTATAAATTTGAAAACACATCAAATGTACATCAGGAAATCGACCTGTATGGTGTATGTCGCCCTCTGGGGGTACATAATGGTTACAATAATAGTATTCAAAGAGTTCAATTGAGAATACCAATTTGAACTGACATACCATAATAGAGGTGTTTGTGAAGTCAATCTGTATAACATCCCAATGAATCAGTAATATTCTTTGTGGAGACAGATACTTCCTCCATCTATTTCCCTACAACATTGTACCACTAGAGGGCGCCAGTGATTGAAAAGGTGACTCAGAATAAATAGTTGCTTACCTGAGTAAATCGATAAATTTGATGCAGAGTGGATAGAAAGCATACATGTCCCTAACAATCAAGTTGTAGGCCTGTACAAAATACAAAGTGAATGGAATTAGTCATTTTACACTTCATTCTATGGTGTACACTTGTTCAATAATGTTACAAATATTTGACTGTTTTTCTACTGGTTGGACAAAACTTACAGCAAACAAGCATCACATATACAGAAAGGTAATTTCCACCAAAAATGTGAATAAATACCAATAGTTTAGTTTTAAGACCGAGTAAAGGTATCAACGAGTAGAACAATATACTTCTACTCACAAGGTAAATATATGCATGCTAAATTGTCTCTGTACTACAACTGAATGAATATGATCTATGCACTAGTAGTTCTACTGATCAGAAGGTCACTGACCTCCAATATCGCCAATTCAACATCTTCCATTTCACCACCACCTTGGGGGAAATCTCTTTTCATCTGATCTTCACTTGCTGATGTTTTCTCCGTTTTCTCTTTCAGTTTTTCCACCACTGGCAGGAAGTGAGACTTCAACATGTCTGGTTTAGCATCAGTTAAGATGGGTAGGGTACACACTACACATTCAAATAAACATCATCATGTAGTGAAAATTCATGTTATGTTCATAGCAAACTTTGAAATTTCACTTACTGCACAAAAGATTGTAGTGCAAGTGTGTTTTCCTCAGGTAGAAATGACACTGCATTGGGTACAAACATTATAGATACATTCATTTTGGGATACACTGAATGATAATTTTTTGCAATGTATGGACTGAACTTAATACTACACACAAAACTTTCAACCAAGTCAGACACATTTGATATGAGACGCAACTTAAACCAAGTCAGACACATTTTATGTGAGACGCGACTTAAACCAAGTCAGACACATTTTATGTGAGACGCGACTTAAACTAAGTCAGACACATTTGATGTGAGATGTGACTTAAACCAAGTCAGACATGTTTGATGTGAGATGTGACTTAAACCAAGTCAGACATGTTTGATGTGAGATGTGACTTAAACCAAGTCAGACATGTTTGATGTGAGATGTGACTTACTTGCTATTCTGTTCATCCAAGGTGCATCTTCACTTCCAAGGTTGTTGTGAATTAATTTGAGAACACTTCCAAGTGTTAAATTCATGTGTCTGGATCCAACCATGGTGTAATAATTCCTGTACAAAAAGGACAGAAATATTAACTGAGATGTTGATAAGTTCAATGCTAGCCTGGAAGAAGTCACATTTAGTAAAAGACAATTCAAGTCTCTCCATGTAATCCAACTGCAGGTACAGTTTGGATACGTGACTACTTTAGCAGGTCTGAAAACTAACATACACATACAATAATAAATGTTTAAATTGTAATGGATTGATGACTTAATTCACTGCTTAAAATACTATTACATCAATTTCATCTCTCGAGATTGCACTTTATCCTATGTGAAATATATTTCTATGTTGTAACTTTTGTACATACAAAAGTTGTCTTTCTGCTGAGAGTTAAGTTGGATATTATTTCTAAACTGAAATGACGGTGATCACTTGATGGGCATGTAAAAGTGTGAGATAGGTCTTACCCTTGTCTTCTAGCTATGCTATCTGGTCCATCTGGCCACCATTTAGGAAGATAACTAAAATAAAAACACATAAAATGAGAACAGATACCATGTAAAGAAATATAATCAGTAGTTGCAAAAACAGTTCATCAAATGGTCTGTATGGGTAACAACATGCCACTGAGAAAAGGGAAATGTAGATATTGTACAACAGTTTGAAATATGGTATTTATCATGGGTGACTTTTATCCATTCCAATCCCACATCATTACATTACTGTTATCTTTAATAAAGATTACATTGGATCATTCTTTTGTTTTGGACTAACTTTTTCTATACCAGTCTGCCTAATAACTGTTTTTCACAACAACATTTGAATCCTATTCCAAAGTGGCCTTTCAAGTTGTAATATTGGCATGGCAAATGATGGCATTTGTAATATTACCATAAGTAATATAAAGAGTCCACATACCTGCAAATCATTGGTAATATGACTTCTATGACATGAGGGGCCTCTGTATACTTAGCACCAGATCCTGCCATTTGTTCTATTTCCGACATAATGTCATCCAATGTAGGTATTGATGACATCATTGTTGTCAAATCACCTGTAACGTAATGATTGTAGACAGAATAAGACCATCTGTTCAGTTTGCTGTGACAGTAACCATGACAACCATTATTTACTTTCCTTTCAGTCTGCTTCCAACATGTGGAGAACAGTACTTAATATTATCATTTGTTAACACAATATGTCACCCAACGCTTTGCTACATTATCATATGTTAAAGTGCATGCATTTCAGTCACAGCAAAATTATAATAAATGATAACATCACACAACCCCACTCATTGTTTTCAAAGTAACACCAATTGTACTTGGTATATATCAATATGTCCTCTCATGGCTAGAAAACTCTCAAGCTTGCCACAACCAAGTACAAGTCTTGGCTAGAGTTATCAAAATCCTTACAGACTAGCCCTGAGTTTGCCTTGGAAGTTGGAGTAACAATGTAAAAAATCTAATTTGATACAGTTTTACTAACAAATGGGCCCATCCAAAAACAGGAGATACCATAATTTGAACACTTGAATGACAACACTGTACGTCCCACATCAGGTCAGTGTACCATGTTGACTGACAAGTCTGACTTGCAAGTTTTTTACTTACTGCTAGGTTGCTGATTCATGGAGTTCCGAGGTTGATTTGCCACTAACAAAAATAAACATAAGAAATTTGACACAATGAACTATAAGTGGCTATCGGCAAGAGGGAGAGTTGAGACAATTTGAATGAGAGATTTAGAAACTGAAGGAGTAACACTTATTTCATTTCAACAGCCACTGTTACTGTACTTTGACCTCTGACCTCATCCAAAGTTTTTTGCAGTTCCACATGCCATGGCTGGATGAAGAAACACTTGGTTGCACTTGGATTAGGACTAGAATAGGTAGCAGTGAGTTCTAGCTTTTGACTTTGAAATCATCTCCTATAGCCTTTTAGAATGCAAAGATTGTAATACACTTAGAATAATTTATGAATGCCAATGATAATTTCACCTCAGAATGTTCAACACAGACATTATGTTACCTGCAGTAAAGCAGTACAAAATGAACTTGTATTTCTGACTACTTCTACACCTCAGTGAGACTGAAATATGATGGTAACAGTTCTAGAGAATGAAAGTACATACACTTGGTAAAAGAATGTGAATTACAAGTAGAACACAAATACATGAAAGAAAGGTAGACCTGAGTAGTGGTGTCCTAATAGTCACGTTTTAAGACAACCAAACCTAGATAGGGGCTTAATTCTTGTCGTCATAACAGTGTGAAAGATGGAAATGTCACCAGTGAAAAGGTTGTGACAACCTTGAGAGTTAAAGTAAGTTGACAGAATAATGTATGAAACTAGGCAGATGAAAGAAACATCAAACTGGAGAAACAGAAACAGAAACAGAAATCAACTACGAGCAGCTTTGATGTAGGGTGAGAAAGATAGTAAAATATATCAACTCAAGAATTGCTCTGATATAGGGTGAGACAGATAGTAGCATACATCAACTCATGAACTGTTTTGACTAGACAGATAGCTAAATAGACTAAATAACAGCAGCATAAATCAACCGGTACAGCTTACTACTATAGGGTTTGAAAGACAGTAGCATAAATTGCCAATGAACAGCAGCTTTAAAACAGGACTGGACAGACAGTAGCAAAGTTGACAACAAACAGCTTTGACATAGGGCTGGAGAGATAGCTAGTAGCATAAATTCACTACAAACAGCTTTTATATGAAAATGAACAACTTTATTGCAAACATTATTCAGTATTATAGAGCTTTTTTATTGCTAATCTTTGTAATCAAACAAACAAACAAACAAACAAACAACATCCTCCAGTGTACTGAGTAATATGAAACCAAAAATGAAAACATTCTTTCATTGAAATCACATTAGCAGTATATTCAACATACATCAGAATGAAATGAAATGAAAATATTTCTCATAAAACAACATATTGGAAGGAAACCATGTCCAGGGGTTCTTACTCACACTTTCAAAGATAAGCCAAGGTGTTTAGTGTGAGAGGACACAATTTCTGTCTAATAAAACACTAAATTGATAAATTTTCTTCACGTGTTCAATACACCTCCCATTTATACCATATAGTGATTCACTCTATTATTCTTACCCATATTGGCAGTTTCTTCATTCTGTTCCATTTGTCCACATACTGAGTTTCTATTGTTCTTGTTTAGGTGGGGCTCTAGGAAAGCAACTGGGAAAGCACCAGCAAAAGCTGCCAGCAGTTCACCAATGGCTGGTCGGTTTCTATCAATGAAAATGTACAGTAGTTTATCATGGACCATGATTTACATGTAATAAGCAAGCATCAGTCTTTGGACATGTCTCACCTGTTGGGTTTGCTTATTTTAGCTGACTATAATCTCTTCATATTACAATAATTTTGTGCTTTATAGTAAACTTTTAAATCTAATTGTTAGAATTCACTTTGATTATGTGAACATTTACAAACCTCAACTTTAATAGTGCACACAATTTTATATTAGTATATTATAGTCTGTCGTACGACATCACTTGAATCTTCTTGTTGACTTCTATATGCTGGATTTTCATAAACTTGACATAAACTACACAGTGTAATCTAAGTGTTATGAAACATAATTACCTCATAATATTTAACAATAATTGCTTGCCTACTAGTACTACAGTATAATATTGCCTATATCAGTACACATTCTATGAACAGTATATGTTAACTTGTCATGATTGTTGTGCCCTTTTTATACTTCATTTCATATTTTACTATTTATTCTCTTTTTTCTTTTTTTTGTTGCTGTTGCCATATACAATCATTCATGATGGGTTCCTCTACCATGATAGTTGCATCAATGATAATTTTAGAATGACATTCAAACTCACTACAAAATAATGATTTGGACGTACAAGAAACAAAATGAAGTGAAGGCTGTCATCTATTTAATTTTAAAATGAAAGTATTTGATATCCACCTGTATCTCCATGAACTTTGTTTTCAGTCAATATTTATAGTTTGTAAGTAAAACTTAAATATTTCAAAATCATTTACTGTAGTGATGGACATAAGTTTCTAAAGTCTATTACAAAGGAGTATGTATATCCACACTAATCTACCACCAGTACACAAATTACCACATCAACACAACCACCAATTTGTTCAGTAATGCTTCAAAGCTAAAGTCAGGCTCTACATTCAGCATTCCACTTTAACCTTTGAACTCTCACCTGTCCCCTGAAAATTATACATTCTCGAATTCTTCAGGAAAAAAATTGACTCCCTGCTCAGATATACAAGAAGAGGCTAAAGACATACCTTGATTATGCAAGCTTTGCTGTTAATACAGGAAAACATCCACATTGAAGTTCTTAGTTTGCTTTTTTTTTGTCAGTGTAAAAAAGGCCATCTTTTTCATGAAATAAATTGTTATGAGTTTTTTCTTCAACTTCAAAAAAAGCCTCTTTTCTTTGAAATATTATGGAATGTTTACATAAAAGAGATTTGACATTCTTGAGTTTGTTGTCAGGTACGTCAATCAAGGTGCATCCCTACTGACAGAACACTCTTCAATGTGCTTAATATTATGTACAGACATAACAAAGTTACCAAATCTACAAAACCAATGCAATTGTACATACTCAAACACAGAACACTCACAAAAAAGAGCAAAGTTTTTATGAAGGGAATAAGAGAGGAAGAGAAGAAATGGGAGACAAAAATCAAGACACTGTGCAAAGAAGTAGAGACACACATTAAAACTGGTAGAGTTTGTTTGACTAATTTTGACATGCCTGGTGCAACACGATGGAAGCGTAAGGAATATCTGGGTTACCTTTCAAGCAACTCTTTAAGGCTTTCATCGCTGCAAAAATTGTAAACCAACAAATGAATGAAGACACTTATAGAGATGATAATGATGGATGATTATGAGCATGAAAAGACAGATGATAACAAAAGATAGTGATGAAGATGAAAATGATAATGACAACAATGATGACGATGATCATAATGGTTACAACAATGATGACAAAGGTGGTGATGATGATGATGATGATGATGATGATGATGATGATGATGATGATGATGATGATGATGATGATGATGATGATGATGATGATAACAAAAACATGTGCAAAAAAAGTGAAAAGAAATCAGTTCAAATGAACTGAGAGTGACTTGATGGTTAATTATTTGATACACAACAGCTTTGTTTTATCGTTGCATCCACATCAGAAAAAAAAAGTCTGATCATCTCAGTGTGCAGAAAATATGACAGGATTGAATGAAAAATTCCACCACCCCTTTCGACTATAGGTGGGTAAAAACAATGTCGGTTCTCCAGTACAATTGCATTTCATACATAAGAAGAGTGGCTGAAGGCAATACATACTTTTAGAAATAAACAAATTTACTACACATACCTGTTGACATATAGTGATTTCTCAGCCCCCAGAGCATATAAAGTGGTCAGAATCTTGTAACAACATATCTGTGTATAGTCCACTGAAAGTGATGACGATCAAAAATTACTAACCAATACAGATAGATGATACCACAACATTTAGCCATTATTTCATTGGATTATGAGTGTTGCTATGACTACAGAGATTACTATGTTACCACATATTTATTCATAGTCAATATGGTTTGTATCCATCAATTATCTCAGACAAAAAATATGATCAACTTTAATAAATGCAAAAAATGTAACAAGTTCTGAACATTATAACTTATGGAGAAATGTAAATGTTCCAACTCTATTCTTTGTTAATTTGATTCAAAAGTCTTTGCAAAGATATTATAATGAATATCATTTTAAAATACTATAATCTAACCTTTTTTGACAATGTGTCATCTTACATCTAGATATTACATTTAGTAATATGTTAATTATTATGATAACTACGGGCCGTTCAATTTTCACTATAACTTCATTTTAAACTGGAATTAATTTTTCTCTCTCTTGTGTCGGAAATATGACTAAAATGCAACTTACATAACAACTCTTCACCAAATTTATATTTGCCAAGATGGTGGAAGACTGTTGTCAGGAGTGGTAGTAATA
This sequence comes from Glandiceps talaboti, assembly GCF_964340395.1. NCBI lineage: Eukaryota > Metazoa > Hemichordata > Enteropneusta > Spengelidae > Glandiceps > Glandiceps talaboti. The sequence goes on along the minus strand of NC_135550.1, from coordinate 28,737,494 downwards.
CTCCAGAGACGTAAGATCCAACATGGCTACCTTTCTGTACATTTTTGACATGGCTAAATTTACCATGACTCTTGATATTCTCTAGTGTTGCAGCAAGATCATCAGCAGCACTTGTAAAGAATGGCTGTAGTGCAAATTTCACAATGTCTGGATTATGCTTCACAACAGACCTGAAAGTGGGAAAAACACAGTTTCAGTATTAGTGGTTGGTGCTACCACACAAAAAGTGGTGGGATTATTTTGATTTCAAAGTTGTACTTTATGTACAGAGCCAGATACAAATTTCACTCTGAACCTCTCACTTACATCATTTCAATGATAACCATACAACATGATCATTTTGATGTTGCTTTTTCCCTAAATGTTGTTCATTGATTGATTGTCTCTCAATTTTTTCATAATTGTATCACATTGCCAGGTTTGCTCTCACCATAAAGACACAACATTTCTGTCTCTTTAAGGAATTTAGACTGGTATTGATGCATTGCTAGATTCTTACCCAATATCCAGGCTCTGAGATAGCATTCGTAAACAATCAACAGTCCGTCCAAGGTCTCGACCTACAAATTGAACAAAGGAAATATGATAAACATACATGGTAAGCATAAAATACATGAAAATGAAATATTACAAAGCTGCAATGTAAACTAAAAACAAGTCATAGACAGAACTTTTTAATCATACAATACATTATATCCCAATAGTTCATATCTCTGAACAAAATATAGATGGATGGCTATGACAACATAATGTTACATTCTCAATTTCTGAAATCGCAAGTTTTGACATCTTTCAAATGTTTCAAACTAGTGTGACTGCATATGGTTTAGTATAGAGAAATCAAAAAAAGAATTATTATAATTGCATGCAGTGTGGTTGGTTGGTTGATATTGACATGAAACCAACACAGTTTTGTTCTACCACCAACTATAACTTACCAAACATGTTGATCTTCTGTCTGACCAAGGCTGCCAATTTACAGAATAAACTACAGAGAAAGAAGACAATTTCACAATAATCAAACAATATAGAGCACGTATGATAATATATAATTGTTGAATTTGCACAGCAGGAGTCTTCAGTCTGCATATGCAAACCATCACTGAACATATGAAGGTTTGAGAACATCAAGAACTAAGCAATGAACTGGTAAATAACAAGTAACAGTGTTTCAACTACTGTAAATAACAAAGATATTCTGACCATCTGTAAAGCATTGTCTACTTACTTAGCAACCATATCCTTTTCTCTTGGTGCAGCAATACCATAGCCCTGAGACTGAGGTGAACTTGAACTTGCCACATAGTACGAACAATGTGATTTGAAGTAGTTCTCTATCAGTGGTAGAATGATCTATGGTACAAACAACAAATATAATCATACTGCTTTATTAAAAGCAAAGTAAGATATCATTATGATGATTGTGACATTCTTAGTACAAAATTCATAACTAATATTTTGCTGACAACATTTAAACTGATAAACATGAATGAACTTGTGACATTTACAGACTATGATGAGCTACCAATCAAATATCTACCTTGTTTAATGAATGGAAGGGGCCGGGGAAGGTTTAGAGACTCGGGCAAGCTGTCAATCGCACATATACATTGTCATGGATAACAGGGCAGGTTACGACTCAATTTTCTTGTAATAACCACTTTTTGAATATCTTGTATCAAATGTTCTAACAACAGACAAAACACACACCTTGGCAAAGAACTTGTACCGATTTTCTTCTTTCCTTCGTACTTCCTTGGGCACTACGGAAAAGAATCAATCAAATCTTAACTTAACATTATATTGTTTTTGTGAGTCAATTGTATCCTTATCAATCTCATGAAGTCATACACACAAATAATGAAAGCTGGTTTTACTGTCCCTCACAAAATTTCCTGCAACACAAATTTCTGCTGTACGATTATGTGTTCAGACATTTTGTCTATCAGTGGTCCTTCAACCATACATGATAAGATCACATCAAAAGGTGTTTTTACCACAAACTACGTTTCTGCAAAGTTTGAACTAACTTGGTTACAGCAAGGCAAAATAACCTTGGAAGATTGTACACACAGAATGAATTGGGACTATTCATTAAGAAACATCACTTTAAGTGGATCATTTAAAATTTGCCATTTTACCTAAATAAAGCTCTTTAAGCTTATATTTCTTGCAAGTTACACTATTACAATAAAACTTTGTCTTCAGAGTAAAAGATTGACAAATATATGAACTGACAGTGAGATATGATAATATCATGCATTTACTTACAGTCTCTTCTGATTGGTTTCATTGCATGTGCCTTGTCAACATAATGTAACAACTTCTCCACCAAGTTGTATGAGAATCTCTTCTCAATAGCTGCACTTGAACTGCTAACTTGTGGACCAAGGGGTTGTTTTCCTCTGTAAGTAAAAACAACAAATTTATCACTTTTTCAATTTTTGTAATTTGTAAACCCCACAGAATGGAGTCTGTTACCATCATATCTGCAGTGTAGAGGAAAGTACTGGAACTTCAGTATACCTCAGAATATTCAAGAAAACTGACAACTTCTAGCAGGACCAAGTTCATGCTGGTACACAGAAAACTGCATTCTGAGGCACGATGCAACACACTAGACCAGAGAGTGGTTTGAGAGTCACTGACACATTCAAGAGGAAGAACAGATGAGAAAATTGCAATAGACTTCATTTTCAACTCCTAGATGAAGAGAAAGAATTCTACCCTTACAAACATCCAATGTACAGAACAGTTTATAAACTCCTTTCTATCATTCCTTATACTTTATCAAGACTTCTATACATTTTCGGAGGGGATGGATTACGAAACCCTGACAGCTGTGTGACATAGCTATTCAGTAAGTAACCACAGCCAGCATGCTGACATGGAGATTTATTAAAAGTAAATACCTCAACTTTGATCTGGATTGACCAAGAAAATTTGTAAAAAAAAAAAAAGAATTAAAAAAAATGAATATGTTCATACAATTTTGCAGATGTTGTCATAAAAATGAATGATTCTAATTTAGCCCATCCTGATGCATGATAGTCTAAACTTACTGTATGGTAGTAAAAATATGGGGAATTTGATTTTTACCAAATACAAAACATCCAATGCAAGGTCATGAACATATATATGATGAAATTTGAGTAAAAGTTTAAAGAATATCAAATAATGACAGTCTGTTCAAGAACATACCTAACAATGATGACATGAGCACCAATTTGGGATTTGTTTTCAACTCTATCAGAAGGGATTTTCTCTCATAACAATGAATATAGAGTTTATAAACATTCTTTCTCACAAAATAAACTTAAGTTTACCCATAATGATGTGAACCTTTTTGAAATCCTTAGTACAACATCCCCAGTGTATGCTTGCAAACAACATCATATAAATCTGGTTATTCTGTCTTCAAACAAGACATTTAGACTTTAAATAGCCTTCCCCATCGAAGCCATACCCATCCCACTGCCCACCCAAGCCATCCCCATCCCCATCCCATGGCCTACCCAAGTCATCCTCATCACACAGCTTACCCAAGCCATCCCCATCCCATTGCTCACCCAAAGCCATCCTCATCCCATCCCAATCTGATTAAAATCCAATGTAGTGTACACGTCGCGATTTCTTTTTGACTGTTACGTTTACTGTCGCTGTGAGTGCTCGTTACATACATCTGACATTATACCATACGTTTTCCCAAGCCACACAAGAGCAGTGAGTGAATTAACTAAACCAATGAAAACTCGTAATGTGCCAAAAATATGGGTAAAGTACTTCAGAGCACTCTGTTTGAAAAGAGCATGAGCACAGAGTATGTGATTTGGTTTGGGAATACCAATAGAATTTTGTCAGATGTATGTAACAATCGCTCACAAAAGAACAAGTCATTGAGAATGACATAGTCCCCCGCTATGATTGGGTTTTAAGGAACATGAAAACTGTGCGAACAAAATGGCTGCCAGGCAGCCATATCGGATTGCATCACGACGAAAATGGATACGCACATGAATGTCATAGAACACTGTGCTAATACCAACTTTCAATGAGATCTGTTCAAGCATGTCTGAGTTATGGCTTTGGACATGGAAAATTCGCAAACAAAATGGCTGCCAGGCAGCCATATTGGATTGTATCACGACAACAATAAATATACATATGTATGTCATAGAACACTGTCCTAATACCAACTTTGAATGAGATCTGTTCAAGCATGTCTGAGTTGTGGCTTTGGACAGGGAAAATTCGCAAACAAATGGCTGCTAGGTGACCTTATTGGATCGTATCATGAAACAAATTGACGTGCATATGTATGCAATAGTATGTTGCCTTGTACCAAGTTTGAAAAAAATCGGTCCAGGCATCTCCAAGAAACGGCTCCGGATGGACGGAACCCAATCCATAAGTCCCCCGTCCTGGACTTTGTCTGATGGGGACTAACAAACGACAGTAAACGTAACGGCTACAATGAAATCGTGACGTGTACACTATATCGGATTTTATTCAGAATGGGCTCACCCAAGCCATCCCTATCCCATGACTCCATCACTCAAAGCAATCCCCCCTCCAATGGCCCACCCAAGCCATCCCCATCCCATGGCCCATCCATTGTAGAAATCTACAGCCATTGTACACTGTTATTCACAATCACTGAATTCCATCCTACATAAATGCTCAGATCATCAAAGCTATAGAAACACCAGTTCAATGCTGATGGATGGCAAGACAAGATAGCTGGTTGGATGGAGAGAGGATATGTCCTATAGTGAAAAGAGATGTGCTTGACATGTATGATTCTTAGATAAAAATAATGAGCAAATATCTATCTACACACCAATTGAATTTATGAATTAGGGAGAAATTGTAACAACCAAATGTTAATAATAAAAGCAAATGGCTTACAATATTCAAACTTTATCTCTTGATAATAAGTATTGTTTACAGTGGCATTGGATTTTATGGCAAGGAATTATAATTATGACTGAAGTCACACTCAAATCAACAGATTTTTTGACATCGCACACTTCAAATGTCCTAATCAATGTAAATTATGCAACAATGCAGAGTACAGTGAAGATGTGGTAAAAGAGGAGAAGATGGTGGTGTAAAGTGTGTGGTTAGTGGAAAACAAACAAACATCACCCACAATTCCCTTTACCTTTCTTCTCGTTCCAGCATCTGTTCTTCAGGGCTTCAATGAGGGGTATTAAACAGCAAATAACCAATTATTTGGACACAAAAAACACAAGGACATGATGACATAAGAAATGAAAATGAAGAAATAGAATGACAGAATGAAAAACACAAAGAAAGTAGATAGTAAACAATGGAAAGGGACAACATAGTTACATCCATAACTTTGTGTGATTTGCCTTATTTTCATTTTTACGAATATTGACTCATGAAATTGATTTAGCCAGAAAAAAGTATGATTTTTGGTTACAGGCATATTAAATCAAGTTCCAGGGCTAAAGAATTCTGTGCAAACAACTGCATGCAAAATTTACATGCAAGCTGAAATGCCCTTGAGGAATTGAAAATAATTTGGAGTTACTTTTTCTATATTCTAGGACAGAAACTGCATCAATTGCTTTCAAATTGTCAATTTTCAGAGAAACTTAGAGTGAAATTGTGCAACTGCATTTTCTGAATGGTGCAAATAGTTAGAAAGAGATAAAAAATTTGTTGTGCAAAAAAGTGCCCCATGACATGACTGACTAACAATGACTGAAAATGAAATTCACATATAACACAGGACTATGAGTTTTGATGTTTATTCAATAAATTTCACATATCTATATACATATTGTACTCACCTTTGTAACTTGTATGCATTCACCTGTAAGAATTTCAACAATGCCTGGGCACAATCTCTATCAGTTCTTTTCTCTTTATCGGTAAGCATGTCATAGGGTACCATTTGTGGATGAACACCTCCCCCTGAAAACAACAACCCCACAATACGGTTATACCCATTTGACAGACAATTTTGAGATGGTAACAGTTTCCTTCATGTGACTGGGGTATACAAAGGGCACCATGGCTAATTTAAGTTCTGGGAAATTCAAACTACTGGAGCTCTGAAACCATAGGGTCTCATTTTCACCCCTTTTTTCTTTCCCAATGGTCTAAATGTCTAGTTATTAAACTTGACACTAACTGTATATGAATACCGTAGGGTTGCAACCCAATAAAAATTTCTGGCGTAAATAGACCTGTTTGTTTTGTAAAGCAAGAAAATGATCAAAACAGGAGCTAAATCACATTTAAAAATTGTTGGTTCATTCAGGTATCATAACTATTTCAGTTACTTTTATATGGGTAGGATTAGTAATGTGATACCAATCCAGTAGTGTGAAAATTTACATAATTTTATACTGTTCTCACCTCTTCCCCAAGACTCCTATCACTATCATTCAGGTATCCTAACTATTTCAGTTACTTTCATATGGGTAGGATTAGTAATGTGATACCAATCCAGTAGTGTGGGAATTTACATATACTGTTCTCATCTCTTCCCTACTACTCCTATCACTATCATTCAGGTATCCTAACTATTTCAGTTACTTTTATATGGGTAGGATTAGTAATGTGATACCAATCCAGTAGTGTGGGAATTTACATATACTGTTCTCACCTCTTCCCCAAGACTCCTATCACTATCATTCAGGTATCCTAACTATTTTAGTTACTTTTATATGGGTAGGATTAGTAATGTGATACCAATTCAGTAGTGTGGGAATTTACATATACTGTTCTCACCTCTTCCCCACTACTCCTATCACTATCATTCAGGTATAATAACTATTTTAGTTACTTTTATATGGGTAGGATTAGTAATGTGATACCAATCCAGTAGTGTGGGAATTTACATATACTGTTCTCACCTCTTCCCCAAGACTCCTATCACTATCATTCAGGTATCCTAACTATTTCAGTTACTTTCATATGGGTAGGATTAGTAATGTGATACCAATCCAGTAGTGTGGGAATTTACATATACTGTTCTCACCTCTTCCCCAAGACTCCTATCACTATCATTCAGGTATCCTAACTATTTTAGTTACTTTTATATGGGTAGGATTAGTAATGTGATACCAATCCAGTAGTGTGGGAATTTACATACTGTTCTCACCTCTCATCCACTACTCCTATCACTATCATTCATGTATAATAACTATTTTAGTTACTTTTATATGGGTAGGATTAGTAATGTGATACCAATCCAGTAGTGTGGGAATTTACATACTGTTCTCACCTCTCATCCACTACTCCTATCACTATCATTCATGTATAATAACTATTTTAGTTACTTTTATATGGGTAGGATTAGTAATGTGATACCAATCCAGTAGTGTGGGAATTTACATACTGTTCTCACCTCTCATCCACTACTCCTATCACTATCATTCAGGTATAATAACTATTTCAGTTAATTTTATATGGGTAGGATTAGTAAAGTGATACCAATCCAGTAGTGTGAAAATTTACATTATATTGTTCTCACCTCTTTCCAGTCTCTTACTACTCCACCCAATATAAACAATGCAGAACAATGTGATGCCACACATCATCAGTTGGGGCTTTAACCTACCAATGTTTTGTACCTCTCTTCTCAGTGTCCTACCACCACCATTGAGACTTTGAACACATCTCATATCAATAGTTTATTAGCTTCATTTTCTTCCACAGCTAAGGTTTTTAAAACTTACCATTAATTTCTATCTCTCCTTTCATTCTCTTTGCCCAGATATCATGGGCATTTTCAGCCAATCGTTCAGCCATATTCTGTGAGAATACACACAAGTAAGACTTAAATAATGAGAAGAATATCTGGATTTGATTTTCATCTCACTATTTCAATTGACACTTTATTTCTTTTTCACAAGTGATACAATCCTGGTGAGTTGGAGAAAATACACTCACATAATGATTGAACACCTGGCGAGTTTGAGAAACCTGGTGAGTTGGAGAAAATACACTCACATAATGATTGAACACCTGCATTTCTCTAGTCAATGTGATGTTGGACTTGTCAATTGGGTCCTTTAACTCACCTGCATTTCTCTAGTCAATGTGATGTTGGACATGTCAATTGGACGTGGATTATAACCATGTGGAGAATCATGTCCAGTCTAAAGAAGAGGATACAAAATATGAGAATTAGTGTTCAAAGTCACACTTTGAGATAAGTAACATGGTGTTATGAAGCTTTGGACCCTTTGGTACATGCTTTGATTAGACATCAATTGATAGCAGTTGGAAGCAGACAACAGAAATAAAATCAAAATAATATAAAATCTGCCATCAGATCAAGTTATTAACCAAAATTACGACAATTATACTGACACAAACAGACCACAACAACTCAGTCATAAACTGTGTGAAGAAAAAAGGAAATAAAAGGCAGCATGTACGTAATACAAAGTTGACATTACAGTTGACATTAAAAGTCTGTTGCCTATAGAATCCTTGTTGGCAGTCCCCTATGCATAACATAGGAGACCATAGTGTTCAGAATTTTCATAAATTACATTAATATAGGACACTCCTGGACTAGTTGCTATCTCAATTAACCCTCATAAGATGATTCCTTCAAAAGACATCAAACATCATTTTCAGGTACTAACATTTTACATGTATGTGAACAAAGTTGACAATATCAGTATTCAATGCAACAGAATTTTAACTCTACTGTACAAGACTATGTTATGAACTGAGACAACATGAATCAGTTTCAAGTAGTGATTAACATGTATTGCAACTGACACCAGAAACACAGATTATCTTGGCCATCTAGGTTGGGTGGTGATCTCGGCACTCACCTCTGTTGTTTGCCAATCTGGGCTCTGTGGCTAAAGGGTAGGCAACGGAATAAAGGAAGTTGTTATATTGGTTAAATGATGAAAGTGGGAATATGAACCTTACAACAACACTACGTCCATTTCAGAGACACCTTTCTCACTCTCAATGGAACAGTGTACGTATGACAAAAACATTGAAGACACCAAAGACAAAACAGTAACCAAGCACAAATGAGATAACAATTACAGAATATACAGGAGACTTTGGGATATGAGTAGTTAATTATGGAATGTAAGGCACCAATGACAGAGTCAAGAACTTGAAATTGACATACACCCTACGATGATTCAGGGAGAAGGTGAAAGGTAAATATGATTTACAGTGAGGTAAATTTGACAGATTTCATAAAGGTAATGATGAACAGACACCTGAAACCTCCACAATACATAGCAAAACACCACCACAATTATCATGTAATACAACATTATATCACAAAACACCACATTAGTACAGAGAGTACCAGATGCATGACAATACACCAAAACAATGGTTCCACTACTGTAACTGATGTACATACCAGACTTGACTTGGATAATCTTCTTTGACGTTGAGCTGATTGTGCATGTTGTTCTGTAATCTTAGCTCTCTCTATACTCCATCTCCAGGCTAGCAGGGCTTTCAGACTCTCTCTGATGTGTTCCCGGTAACGTTCCTTCTCCTGGATGTGAGCAACATAAGGGAGACAGCAAAAGCGAAATCAAACAAAGGGATCTACAAACTAGTTGACTAAAGAAACAGAAGGAAGAATATGATAGAGAAAAAAAGAAGTAGAAATAGCAGGCAGGATTAAGAAGAAAAATCAGTCAAATATCTTAGGCTATATCATGCACTTTGTAGTTTGGTTTTTTTGTTAAAGTGTGGCTGTCTTTTGGAATATTTCATTTTCACTTTACACTTTATACAATACAATTACTATGCTCTTCCTATAATTAATATTTTAGATTGGGAATCACACATAAGTCTACACAAAGGGTGGTAACCATAATACCTTCAGTAACAAACATACTCCTAATAAAACATTTACTTTTAAAATTTTCATGATTAAATTTCCTTAATACTTGTGACAAAAGTCACAGGACTTATATTTTAAGAGTATTGTGTACAAAATATACATAGTATGGAGGGAAAACAAAGGTTACATGTCAGTAATATTTGGAAATGTGTGAGTTACTGAAGGTATTACATCATATCAACAAGACAAGACATTACAGATTGGATGGGTAAGCAACACAGTAAGCAACAACTGGTTTACTTTGAAGTCTTAATACTGTACTTGTCCAAGTGACAGCTCTTCCCATTCTCATCTCTGTTTTGGATTTAACAATATACAGCATAGATATGCTGCAGGAAATTGGAGTTACAGTAGAGATACACCCCTTTTTTGGTTTATCTAAATCTAGTATATTGAGGAAAAGGGCTCTCAGGTTACACAATTGGGAAAGGGGTGTCCCCAGGAATAGTACAGTAATTCAAACCTGCTACTGCATATATGCATAAAAAGGAACCTTACCTTTGGTATGAGCACACGATATGGCTTGAGAATAGGACTGACTTTGGCATTCAGATTCTCTACCTCCCCATGAGCCCAGCCCTCTTCAAACTAGAATATGACAAAAATACATCATGTAACTGTCATTAACTACACATACAGCACACACACAGTTCATATAACTGTCACTAACTAAGCATACACACCACACATAGAACATATAACTGTTACTTATACACACACCCATGCACGCACCCACACACACACACACACACCCACGCCCACACCCACCCACCCACGCACGCGTGCGCACACACACACACACACACACACACACACACACACACACACACACACACACACACACACACACACACTACAGAATATTTCAAGTGTCTGTGATTAATCACATGTCAGGTGGAATAACCAATTCAAATAACTGAAAGAATCTAACTACATTGGAAAAATTTAGAGAATAATTTCTAAACTTACTCTATCATGACACCATGTATCATGTAGGTGTTCAGCAAATCTCTCTCCAAATGCTATCATGTCTTCACTCAGCATTACCCTGTGAGAGAGAAAACAAAAAAATACAGTTATAATATAAATTCTTGGTACTGTACCTATCGTCATGCTGATTTGAGGAAATGGTTAAATCATGGGAAACTGACAAGGAGACTTTAAACTGTTACAGCTCGGTTGGTTCATTTGGATATATAAGTGAAGTAGTCTCTGCTGTGAATGGACTAACCAGTGATAAATCATGTGTGATGGATTACAAGTTGTAATAGGTGATTATCATAGAGCACTAGGTGAATATGGCATATCTAGTGTTATAAGCTACTCTGCAAGCTGATATGTTCATGGCTATTTGGTTCTACGATGCACATTTGCATAACTAAGTCACAAAATGAATGAATTTAGTGTTGATATGGGTAACAGCTATAGATCTGCCAACTTACAAGTGAATGTGTTCACTTACCCAGCTGTGTCTATGGGCTGTGGTAGGTAGATTCCATCACTATCGTATCTTGATTCTCTCTGGAAATTATCCTCATGGAAAGCTAACGCATAGTCAGGTGATAATGCAGACCCAATAGCACCAAGACACGGTAAAGCTTTGTTGAATAAATCTGAGTCATAATCCTGAAATACAAACAATCATACAACTTTAAGCTTTCAGTCAGCTGACAAAGTTATATCAGTGAAAACTGAAAACGTTGTCATGGTGATGAACTAGCTGATAAACCATAACCCTAACATTTCCATGGTACATATTCTTGATCTCCAGCTCACATTTTGCAATGGTTGTCACACAGTATAAACTATAAGTTTCTAATAAGATTTCCTTTGTATGAACTGCAATTTCATAAAACCCAGCAGTCATATACAGCCATAAGTAATGCAAACTTACCCTGTCGGCCAAGGCATCAAAGAGCCCAGTAAATAACATCATTGTTAGACGTTTTTCATCTTCATTAGCAGCTCCGTATGTTCCCCATCCTCCATAGCTACCATAGTAACTCTTACATCTCTCATAATGTAAGGTTAGCACCTGAGGACACAAAGATGTTCAAACGTTGTGTGACACACAAAAAAAGTTTACACATAACAAGGTTACTGTATCTCAATGTGATTCACTGTGAATATCAACAATGAATGCTAAGTTGTACAGTCTGTCATGTTCTCTCCATGAAATTGAGTAAACTGAATCAATTTGAGTTCTTACCTTGAGAGACACTTCAGTATGTTCAGCTAACTGTGGTACATCTAATATCATTTTTTTCAATAATTTCTGCATGATTGTTGGACGCAACCTCCTGTGGTGACAAATCAAAGATAAAGAAATAAATACAAAAATCTTCAGTGAAAATTCAAAAAAAAGTTCTAACAAAATATACCATACATCTGACTATACACTGCCTCAATATGCATCACACTTTTATAACATAGCAAATATGTGATACATATAGCTTGATAACTTATATATATAACAGGTCAAATATGCAAGCAGTACAAAGTGTTTTAGCATTGAGCTTTTGATTTGTCTTGTGGTCAGTTGTTAAACTATGGAATTTGTCATTCTGATGAGGATTGTAGACCACAGTAGATGGAAAGCTCAATACTAAAAGTTTTTATTTACTTGCGTGTTATATTAATCTGTGTATGTTATATGAAGTACCAAGCTGATGAATATTTTTGATCGATAGATTAGTATTTTGGTAATACCAGTATCAACATCATGAATTATAACATATTAGCCTGTCTGCAGTTGCTTAGCCATATTATATTCTAAAGGAGAACGAAAATGAAAACTTTCAATTTCAAAAATGATCAAACTTTGTGAAATTTTACAAGTCATGAGGGTTAGTATTGACTTACGTGATAAGAGCCGACTGGAATTCAGCTACTACTTCTCTCTGTCTGTGAGTCAGTGATCTACACTGAGACATCCTGTACACTGTATGCAGTGTAGCATCCAACAAGGCACCATGATCATCGGCATTTTCGAACATATCAGCATTTCTGGTTAGTAGTGGTAGCACTGAGTTGCACAGGTAACGATTCAATGCCAAGGCCATGTCATGATCATGGGTGTTAGGCTGAAATGATATGATGAATCCACATTTACATCCAGGCTTTTTTTACATTACGTCGTTTGATTGTCATATCGCATTCATGGTCTTGTTCTCAACATAATTTCTCAGTCTTTCCATGAAATATTTATTAGCTCTAAAAATATCACGTATATCTACAAATGCAATGATGATAAATAAAATGCTGACTTACTGTGTCCATTGACGTTGCTGCTCTAAGGTCTGGTAAAAACGCTACTTCTAGTAGTGCATAAAACATACTCTTATTACTGATACCGTAAACTCTATCTAAGAATAGCACCATAGCTTCTTTATGACTTGGTGTTAAACCCTTCAAGTCAGCTCCTAGTGGTTTGCCAACACCATCTGGTAAAATATATAGACAAAGAATGATTACAGACAACAGTATTGAAACCTACACATTTTGATTTTAAATGAGTATGGTGCAAAGTTAATCACTTTACATTGTATCTCTACAACTATACTACACTGCACTGCACTGCACTGCATCGCACTGCACCAGACTACACTACACTACACTACACTACACTACACTACACTACACCACACCACACCACACCACACCACACCACACCACACCACACCACACTACACTACACCACACCACACCACACCACACCACACTACACCACACCACACCACACCACACTACACCACACCACACTATTGCATATAAACAGTACAAATAATAAATTAGCTGTATGAATACAAACAATATTCTCCTCCAAATGGTAAGTGAAATAGTCCATATCAGTAAAACTTTATGGCCAACATAGAATGACAACACAAGGGTATATGTGGACACTAACAGACTTAGAGACTTTTCACTAACCGTCTTTCTTTTCATACACTTTGGTTGGTGATGGCAGCAGGAACTTCAAACTGAGTACTCCTTTCAGATCAGTCAGAGGAACTAAACTTCTCAGGATTGCTCTTATACGATATGGTTCTGTCTTTCCTTGATTCAGTGCTTGTTGGTCTGGAGCACAACGACCCAGAAGGTCAATCAAAGCAGCGTAGAATGTTAGTACGGCACAACCAATGTCTACATCATCTTCATCTTCTTCTTCTTTCAGTTCTGATGGACTGATAAGGAAAGAATACACAGTCATATCAACATTCCAATTAGCAAACATATTGTCAGCTGTTCATATCTTTAAACAGAACTTTTTCTGTAAACTAAACACTCCTGTTACCTTCATGACATCTTTTCAAGATCATTTCAAATGTTACATTTGTGAACCAAAACACCAAAAGACACACACACATAGAATATCTCTGTTGATAAAAATTCAATAACTCAATATCACATATCAAAAGTATTGGACTTGAAAACATTAGAGGGGAAAACTAAAGAATCAATTTTGGTGATCCATGAAAACTAAATTTAAATAATTAAAACCAGGGGCCAATTAACAAATAAGTAAGTGAATTATCGTGTTAGACTTACTGTGGAGAGATGGCACCACCTTCCCCATCACCTTCTTCACGTATCACCATCATAGGTCCTGAACCCATCCCCATGTCTTCTTCTATTTCACATGTCTTAATAGCATCCTCCATGGCAGATAAAAGACCTTTACCTTCTCCTCGTAGAGCAGGCCCCAGACATTCAGGGTGACGGATCAATAACCTAACAACTAAGTTGGCGTTCTCATTCACTGTTTCATCTGTATGTAGCAGGGTGATAACAAACAAGATATTTCAATTCTTCTGTATGTGAATGCAAGGTATATAAGTGCTATGTTTTAGCTTTAATGGCCTGATGAAAATCAATGCCAAAACACATTTACCAGCTGTAAACGCAAAGTGCTAGAGGCAGACAACTACCTTAACTTTTCATTCTTCTCTCTACTGAATTCTGAATTTAGTCAGATGTTGATAGAGTCTACCAGTCAAACCATTCAAAATCTTGACTTCAAAGTGACATCTTTGGTTACCTCTCTACATTTTTGAAAACATTAATTTATAGCAGTCTTTATCATAAAATAGGCAATCAGTTAAACTTTCAAATTAATGACATTATTTATACTATATAAAGTTATTGCGATTGACAAGAGTGCCACAATACATCCATGGGCCATAAAACTGCACAAACTATACCACTGGTACTTGATTAGAAGTTCACCTACACTGTCTATTTTGGGAATGTGCATTGCATTATAAACTACCTTAGAAACAACAAACAACAAGAGTTTGGTTGAATATCAGCTACCTTACCATTAACCCAAACTGCTTGTTTCAGGAAGTCGATATATCTCTCTCCATCTACGGGATCCCAACCTACGTCAATTTTACCAAGTGACATCATTCTGGTGTTACTCTGTATTCCACATGTTGATAAGTAAGATATGACCTTCTCTAAGTGATCTTCTCTCAATGCCAGGGCTAACTCGTTGTTATCCATCAATGAAGCAGCAGCTACATCCAGAGGACAGGAACCTCTCAATGATGGATATGCTGTCAATGATAAAAATAGTAACAGTTAAAGGCTTATGATTACAATTTGGGTACTATGCAAAATAAACATCTGATGGGATGGAGCTATAGAAAAAGTCAGGAACAAAATAATGATCTCATGACATCTTTCACTTGCTATAGATCTATTGATAAGATAACACTAATGTGAGAAACTGAGATTGACACTGGCCATCAACTGACACTGGCCATCATCTGATAAGATAACACTAATGTGAGAACATGAGATTGACACTGGCCATCAACTGATAAGATAACACTAATGTGAGAAACTGAGATTGACATTCTGGTTATTAAACTTATCATTCTCTTGCCATAATTACAATAAACATTTTGATCATATTTTCTTTCAAGTCAGCTTTTTCTCACTTACAGATTGAGTTGTAATCTATAATGGTAAATAACACAGCACAATTACAGGGCAATTTTTTTTTTTATCTTTTGTTACAGATGTCGATATGATATACAAATCTGGAAATCGTACAAACGGCTCCTAAGAACAATATGAGAAGTAAAGAAAACAACTCAGAAATATTGCTGGTGTGTATCTAACATAAATACACTTACAGAGTCCCATGTAACTATGCTCTAGCAGATAACCAAGATGTTCAAACATAGCCTTCTGGTTGTGTCGACTTGTCCTCCCAAAGTAACACAGGAATCTACAAGAGCTAGCTACCAGTTGATGTGAGAAAGTTTCCTGTGGGAACAAAAAACACACAGAGTATAATTTAGGATGGAAGAATCTCATCAGTTTACAAAAGTGTCTCTGTTCAAGTGTTCTTTAATGTTCAGTACCAAAGTCAAATTCTTTATTTATGCTGTAAATAAATAACTTTAGTTATAAACCATAATTAATTATAATGTTGTGTCAAACATATAAACATGAATAAATTCAGGACAAAATTTGAATCTTGACATTATACATTTTAAGTTTGGTGGAACACATTTCTTTTAATAAGAAGGTGAGAAGAGAAAAGAGTATTCTTTTACCTTGACAGGATGGGAACCAACAGCTGATGGTGCAGCAAGACTAGCAGAGCTCTTATTACCACTAATATCTACACCAGCAGTTGGAGGCTGAATGGCACTTTGTTTTTTACTTTTACCAAGTACATTAACCATGACATTCATCACTGTTTCATGGACATTTAATGCTCTAATTAAATCTGGATGTTGGTAGAAGGCTTTGTTGTCTGTCAACTCACTGAAATGAAATGGAATTATTCGATATACGTTATACTCTTCTTCAGAATCATGTAGCTCCCTTGTCTTTCCCGGTATTTTTAATTTTTAAAATGAAATAAAATAATTACTCTTTGACAACTAATACACAAATGAGAAACAAATACAAGACTGCATTCTGAATTATCTTACAATCCACTATTCATTTCTAAAATGACTTTAGTTTCAGTGAAGACTAAGTCAGGTAGTTCTTCATTTAACTTTGTGCAAGCTTTAGTCACACTTAACAAACACATAACATTAATTTCATAATCTTAATACCAACCATGGATGGTAAATAGAAGATAACTTACGATAAATGTTTCATCAGAGCTGCTTCTTCACTGGTTCCCATCTGTACTGTCAAAAGTGATCTAATTTGTCCTAGTGATGCTACAAATCTCACGATATCATTCCGACCATTGGCACTCACAACATAGGTCTTGGTTAAAGCACGACACAGCTACAAATAAAAATCAAATCAAATCAAATGTTATCAGAAATTTATATTTTACACATGACGGACTTCAACATTGCAAAAACAAAATGTTTGCAATCTTTATCATAATATTGTAAAAACCATGCCAATGAATTCCGGGTACATTTGGAATTAATCTCAGATGCTGAAAAAAATGTTAATGAGTTTTTAAGTGGTAGACCCACGTTTGTAGACCACATTTTGTTTGTTACCCCTATTGAGAGGACACACAGAATTTTTGTGTCTGTTTGCATACATAATTATTATTATATTTTATAAAACCAGACATCGAATTATAATTAATGTTTATCAACTCACCTCTCCCACACCATCATACTGCCTATGCAATAAACTAAACATTTCACGCACCAATACAGGGTCTTCAATGTACTTTTCTTCAGCCCACTTGACCATGGTGGCAGCAATGAGTGATGATAAGGAATCTATAGAGTGGAAGAAAATAATTATTTAGTTTAATTCTGTTTCAAAAACCTCACTCATCTCATTATCATTGGTGTCAATATGGCTGTATTAAATCAATCATCAATTATTCTGCCTGCCTACACTGGTAGTGTTAATCAATCTTCTAACAAACATACAGCTAAATACACACAGTCTCATGTAATGCCTTGTGTTGCTGTTTGAACCACACACCAGTACAATTCTGTCTGTCACATCTAGTTTTCTTATAATTTTATAATTGTAATAATTGTGTTCAAATCAAATTATAATCTATGCTAAGTATATGCAGCTGTAAATTGGTCACTATAGAGGCAAATGTCACATACGTTATTATTTTTATAATGCATCAGTTGAACCACTGACAAAATTATACTAACTTTGCCATCTCTAATGCATGCTATACCACACTGTGTGTGACAAAATGTCAACCACAAAAGTACTGCAAAGGCTTACCTCCTGAAAATTTCTCTGTGAAATGATTTCCACCATTTTCTCTCTTGCCATTTTCACCCTCTCCACCGTTCTTCCTGCGAATCTTGTCAAGTAACCATCCAAGCCATGATTTTTCTTCCTCCTCCCCATTTTCTTCTTTGACATGTACTCCACAATGAATGATAAGTTCATCATGGAATTTTTGGAGTACTTCTCTAAGATCTTCACGACATGGACACTCTTTGTCATCTTCAAGTGATTTAAATGATAGTAACATTCTCATCTGTTGTACAATAGGAAAGGATAGAATTCAATTTATGGGAGAAACTTTGGAAATTGCACATTGAAACAACTGACATATGGGTTTGGGGTTTGCATGCATGCACATACGCATATGTATGTGTGTGTGTGTGTGTGTGTGTGTGTGTGTGTGTGTGTGTGTGTGTGTGTGTGTGTGTATATAAAAAGTCTCAACATGAACATTTCTGGAGTGTATAGTTCAGAGTGTTTTGGATTGGAATTCTCATAAACAATAAGTTTATATGACAAATACTGCAATACAATACTTACTATTATTGATACTTTGTTTGTTACTGAGACTGAGTGGTACTGTCTGAAATCTGACAGTTCTCATGGCATAAACCATGTTTTCACTGTGTAACATGAGAATGAACTGATATATATTGTATCCTCAACATAATTACATATTCAGTAAGTAATTATACTAAGTATGGCATTAACATATATATTACAAATTCCATTTTAAGTTCATTGTTTGAAATCAAATAAAAGGGCAAGTCCAAGTCCGGTTAAAACTTCTGTTTTATTTGAACCTGACATTTCAACTGTGCACAGGCAGTCTTTTTCAAGGCTTGAAAAACAGGAAAGCAGGTAAACTCAAAGTTCACTGCTTGTTCCTGGGGTGTTAAGTAATTATACTAAGTATAGCAATTTACATATTTGTTACAAATTCCATATTAAGTTCATCACCTGTTCCTGGGGTGTTGATCTGAATTCCTTGGTTTTCTTTGCAATCAATGCTGGCGCTAAATTACTAGCTTTGACCTCCATCAGTCTTCTCAGTTGATCCTGAAAATACAAAGGATAGTTGTGTAATTCAATACTTGCATTTACTAATTTGATATTTTAAGTTTGACAGGTGATGTGTTCATAATATAACTGGATAATATAACGAAGTAACCCTGTTAAGATTTAACAATTACTTACAGCTTGACTTTCTCCAACAAAGTCATCAGAGAAGTTGATGATTGATTCTACACGATGTCTGAGTTGTTGATCACATAGATGTTGTAATAAATGACACATTTGTAGTTTTGTTGCTTCATCCAAGTACATCTGAAGTAGACCAATATTGCTACTAACACCTACAGATTATATCAACAAACATGTATTTACAGTTTATCAGCTAACAAGTATAAACATTTCTTTTTGATAATTTTCCTTCACACATACAATTACATTCAGCATTTCATTTCATGGAGACTGAAACAGTTTGTCAATGAAATGCAAACTCTATTTGTAAATTCTCTTGTAATAATGATTTGACAGCAGACTGACTGGTTATAGAAGAAACAGCGATCCTAATATACAGTAAAAATAGTGTTTAAATACCTTTGATGTAACTGTCATCAAATGTTGTTGGGTCAATTAAAATCAGCAATTTCTTCAAGTCTTCATCATCAAAAATACCTGTTGATTTACATAGTAACACATCAATTATTTCAACAAAAGGAAAACACGAATACACTCATCAGATATACTAACAGAAATGTGTTGAGTGCTATATAGTCACAAAGTGTTTACCTTGTGTATGTCAGTCTATCAGTGATTACAGCAGACATGTTTCACCTGAATATTACAGTTATGGTATATGATTTTACAACTTGTATTGTTGTATTCCAGCTATATATCTAAACCACATAATAATAAATAATAATGTTGGGTTCTTATATAGCGCTTTCCCACTTCGTGCTCAAAGCACTTTACAATTATTACCCCTGGCTCAGATCAGAACGTACGGCACAACGGCCCTTTAGTCTTCCTCAACTCCCCAGGGAGCATACAATCCATTGCAGCCATTTAAGCGCATAGGATTAAAGCCTTCACATTGCAACCTACATCCTACCAGGTCCCCAATTATACAGCCGGGTTGACTGAGGCACAGTCGTGGTTAAAATCTTGCCCAAGGACTTTAGCCACTCAGAAACAAACATTAGGCAGCGACGGGGCTCGAACCTGCAACCTGTAAAGTTATATGTGTATGTCCCCTCCCCCCATAGTATTGTATTGTATAACAGTTATATGTTTATGCCCCTGTATAGTATAACAGTTATACATTTATGCCCCCTGTATAGTATAACAGTTATATGTTCATGCCCCCTGTATTGTATAACAGTTATATGTTTATGCCCCCTGTATAGTATAACAGTTATATGTTCATGCCCCCTGTATTGTATAACAGTTATATGTTCATGCCCCCTGTATTGTATAACAGTTATATGTTCATGCCCCTTTGTATTGTATAACAGTTATATGTTTATGCCCCCTGTACTGTCATATAACAGTTATATGTTCATGCCCCCTGTATTGTATAACAGTTATATGTTCATGCCCCCTGTATTGTATAAGTTATATGTTCATGCCCCCTGTATTGTATAACAGTTATATGTTCATGCCCCCTGTATTGTATAAGTTATATGTTCATGCCCCCTGTATTGTATAACAGTTATATGTTCATGCCCCCTGTATTGTATAACAGTTATATGTTTATGCCCCCTGTATAGTATAACAGTTATATGTTCATGCCCCCTGTATTGTATAACAGTTATATGTTCATGCCCCTTTGTATTGTATAACAGTTATATGTTTATGCCCCCTGTACTGTCATATAACAGTTATATGTTCATGCCCCCTGTATTGTATAACAGTTATATGTTCATGCCCCCTGTATTGTATAACAGTTATATGTTCATGCCCCCTGTATTGTATAACAGTTATATGTTCATGCCCCCTGTATTGTATAACAGTTATATGTTCATGCCCCCTGTATTGTATAACAGTTATATGTTTATGCCCCCTGTATAGTATAACAGTTATATGTTCATGCCCCATGTATTGTATAACAGTTATATGTTCATGCCCCCTGTATTGTATAACAGTTATATGTTCATGCCCCCTGTATTGTATAACAGTTATATGTTCATGCCCCCTGTATTGTATAACAGTTATATGTTCATGCCCCCTGTATAGTATAACAGTTATATGTTCATGCCCCCTGTATTGTATAACAGTTATATGTTTATGCCCCCTGTACTGTCATATAA
This sequence comes from Glandiceps talaboti, assembly GCF_964340395.1. NCBI lineage: Eukaryota > Metazoa > Hemichordata > Enteropneusta > Spengelidae > Glandiceps > Glandiceps talaboti. The sequence goes on along the minus strand of NC_135550.1, from coordinate 28,716,095 downwards.
CAGTTATATGTTTATGCCCCCTGTACTGTTGTATAACAGTTACATGTATATGCTGCCCTGTGCTGTTGTTAGTATTAAAGTTATACTGTTTATGCCCCCTGTAGTGTTGTATCATATGTTTATGCCCCTACACTTTTACATCAGTTATGTTATTATAGTATAGCTGCCAATTGTGAATTATACTATGATTAACCTTTTCTATTTAGACTTAGACTAGCAATGATCCTTAGTGCTGTGACCCTATGGCAAATTACATTACAGTTACTTACCCATCACCAAAAGCCTGTCACACAATTTTAAAAGTGGCCTGAAAATTACAGAAAAACAAGGATTCAACATGTTACAGAGAGATTGCTTGCTTGAAAAAGCTCAATAACTTAAGTGAAAAATCTTTAATTATGGCGATTAAAATTGAAACCATTAATGATGATATGCTTAAAGTTATATTTAGCAAGTGCACAACTTGAGAGATAAAGATTGGTGCAGAAGAAAGAAAGAGAGAGTGTATTTTATAATATACTTACACAAACAGCATCTCATAGCTCCCACCAATAGGATCTCTTCCTGCAGCCTTACCCTGACTCACAGCTAAACTCAGTGAATCAATCACGTGACTTTTCAACATATTCAGTCCAAACCTTGGCATTCCAATTTCACTTGGATGACCAGAACTGGAAATTAAATGTAAAGTCTGATTCAGGATGTTTTAATCTCTATACTAATAGTACTACTGGTACTACAATTTGAATAATGAAACCAACTTTGTCTTACATGTAATGTTATCATTTTATCAAATCACTATCATACTGCAAAAATAAACCTAAGTCTGGTAACTAACCTGATATCTATTGAAATAAAACATAGCATTGGAGAGAAACAACGTCTGTGATTAAAATAACATATTCAAGAGAGTGTTTGGAGAACATTTACTGCATAACTAAATCTTCATAAACTACAGGACAAATAGTCTAGCTGCTAGCTTGGGTTATTCTGCTTTAATACTGTAAAGGTGACCAAAGGTTGGTACTGAGGGTGGAAGCCAAGACATAGCTACTCAATCCCTGTGAGCTTTACTCAGCAACCCCCAAAGGTCTTACTACAAGACTACAGGATGAATTAAATTACACAAGTTTAGGTGAAATTATATGTTTTTGACCATGTTGCATAACAATTTCATGATGAAGAGAAGTTCTTGTTCTCAAAATTTAGACAACTGTCCTTGGCAGAATATTTCCAACTGAAATAGTTATACATAACCACAACAATTAGCCAATGGTGGAGATTAAGAGTGGCAACTTTAAAAATTCTTTACATTCATATAATATTTAGAAATGTAGCAAAGTATAGTGATGTGACCTCATATATACTTACTGTATTATATGGTGAGCTGTAGCTGAGTAGTCTAGTTCTGGTCGGATGGATGAAGTCTGTGTATGACTGAGGGCTCTCTTCAATGAAAAGCTTGGTGATGGTGGTTCTTCAGTTTCCATGTATTCTGGAGTTTTAGGTTTCTCACCTCCAAGGGGAATAATGAACTCACCCTGTGTCATTGCTCTGTGAGCAGGAAAATTTCACAAAACTTTCAGTATTCTGTTCATTCAAGGTAGGCTGGTAAATTTGTGCATAAGTAGTATAACAGGCCAAAATATAGGTACAACTGATATCAGACAAATGGGAAAAGTAATGACAATGAATAGGCCTATACTGGAACAAAAACATATGGTACACTTCAGCATACACCATCCCTAAGCCTGAGGATTTCTTTGTTAATGAAACATATGTCATCTCCGGTATACTTATCAGTATTATATGTCTGAGGTGTGCATGTCATCTTTACAACTAAATATCTACTTCCAGTTTATCTACTGAAATCATGATGTATATAAGAGTATTTTGGTGAGAGAATCCTCTAATCAAGCATGAACATTTTTGAGGTTCCAATTAAAATCATATTTCACTCTGAATCTGAAAGCAGGATTGAAGGGGTATTAACGATTGACACACACCCAAATGATTTGGAATTTACTGTACCTTGCACTGGCATACGTTTCCAAGTGTAGGGCTATCAGTAGGTTGTGATAACCAGATCTCAATGGACCAGACAGATCTAACAAGAATTGGTAAACAGGGTGAGAAAGATTCAATTCAGGTCATACTCTGTACGTTGTTGTCATAATATGGTGGTCACAACATTCATTATTGACACTAGTCTTTGCATTAGGTTTATCTGGTGGGTCAAAGTTCATTTGTGTCATGGAAAGAACTGGTTGACGCACATAGTGAAAGCATTATGGATAACCCAAGTCCATCTATTGTCAGTTGGAGAAGGGTGTTCATTCATTTATTGAAATCAAGCATCTTACATACTTACATTCACATTGTATTGTGTGCATCAACTGATCTTGATCAACATGTTCTGTCAAGGCATGTGCAGCCCGATGGTTGCCAAGGGAACACACAGCTCTGTACAGGTCCAAGGTATGTGAGTGAAAGCTGAGGAGGAAATAGAAATTTACATTAATTATGCTTAAGGTAAAATAGCAAATCAGACAAATCCTTCAATATGATCTGTATATCTGAGGCATGACAACAATATTTTTTTTCTTTAAATATATAGGTAATTGAAACATATGGTTCATCAACTCTGAGTTGAACTTGAATTATTTAAATGTTATTGAATAAAACCATCATTTTTTCAATGGCTCAAAACGTTGACAATATTTCATCACAGAAAGTCCTTCTGTTGGTGACAAATGTATATAGGACAGGTAATCATGCACCATGGGTTGTCATCTTACCAGTCATGGACAAAATAGTACTTAACTTCCTTGATACAGGTAAGTGTGTGATGTGTTAACATTTTTATATAGTGCCGTACTTACTCCAGAAGGTGGTGGTCTTCAATCAATTCCAGCATGTCTATACATCTAAACTCTTCAGGAATGTGTACCGCCATCCAAGACACTGAAATACATAGTTTCATATCATTAGGGATCATTTATCTTGAAGCAGGCAATAACTTTAATAACATATCATATTTTATTCTATACTATTCACATTATATCTGGTGGTATATATTATCTACATCAAGTATCAACTTAATCATGAAATTGTATTCATTAAAATGAATGTGAAAGTTTCAAATTTCATATTGTCATAGTTTCAAATGTAACAATCCAATTTTAATACCGAGATAGCTTACATATATATTAAAACATATTTACTGTTTATGTCTTCACATACTAGACAGATGACTATGCAATCACTAGCTACCAGTCTCAAAGACATTTTACGCCTTTAAGCTATGAGAATCAAATTTGTTCTAAATTCCTTGATTTCAAAATGTTTTGCCCCAACTATTGAAATACTTCAAGTCTTACCAGAGTCAACACTGGAAACAATCCATCCTGCACTATCCGAATACTTATGGAAATCAGTATTCATTGTTTCTGTTGGCACTCTGGACCATGTATAGGTTTTTATTGCTTGGACCTCCACTCTAGAGGGGCACTGAGGAGTTGGGTTGTTACATTCACATTTGAACCAGGCAGCAGATAATGGAAGACAATTCTACAGTTGAGAAACAGGAACTTGGTGTGTTATATTCAAACTCTTACAACAGGAACTTGGTGGATTAAATTTATACTGAGTTATAGCTACATAGCTCTCACAGCGGTGTTTTAAACAGAGTTATTCATTGCCAAGTGTTTTGTAATCAAAAGGCTTAGATTTCTTACACTAAGTAAAATCAAATGTGTTGTAATTTCTTTGCATTATATCTATAATCACCAGACCCAAAACACTTCTCTCTACGTACATAACCAACTGACGACTGTAGAAGGAAAAAGTATCTGTATAGACCTGGCATGTTACAACACTGTTACAGTTTTACTACTACTCTTCAATGAGTATGTTCCACTAGTTATACTGTTTAATATGTTTAATACATGGCATGTATTAATTTTGATGTTAAAAAGTGTCATGTTTCATGGTATGACGAGACCCCTCCATTTATCTTTAATTTGACTGACCATTGATGTCAGTTCAATTAACTCTAATCTCCATTTTACCAAGAATAGCAACAAAGCCACAAAATCATGCCAACATAACATACTCATTACATTTTCTTACATACTAGATAAGTCAATACTAACATTTCTTGTGAACCTTTCACATTTTCAACTTATAGGCCAACATACACATTATGATGAATACATTCTATGGATGATGTGACTGTTACAACATTTTCTGACACAACATGACACAACACGACACGTCACAACACAACATGACATTCCTGACACAACATGACATGACACAACACAACTCAACATAGCACAACACAACATGCCACATGACACTACATCCCATCATTCACGATAACACTTACAAATTCTGCACATCAAAACATTTGTACAACACACCAACAATTTTAGAATTCAATGCAACATTACACAACACCACAATACAATAAAATTTAAAATACAGATGGCTGTTTTGTAACATAATTAACTGAATGGAAAGTATACCTTCAATGCTAAGGTATACACACACTTTACCTTTATACGTCCTAGTTCAAACTGCAGCATTTCACGACTTGTTGGTTCTACAAATACAGCAGGAAAGAGTCTGGTGTTTGGCTCAGCCTATAAAAGAATCAAAATATAAACAACCATAATAATAGATACTATAATTTGAACTGTAAATTAAATACAACAGGCATGGGTGATTGTCCACATAGAGATTAATTCACTTAGAACATTCAGATTACGAGAATAAAACATCTCAAACTTTCCCATTACCGTATATCTCAGTGGAATGTCCTTTCCATTCATAGTAAATGTAATTTCACCACTAGATACATCAACAAGACAGCCAATCACAAGTCCTGATGACAACCGTCGGCCATCTTGGGTCATCAACAATTCCATGTAGTCACCCACACATATCATGAAGCAGTCTCTCCTCTTCAAACTGTAAAAAAAATCATAATCAACAAATTATTGGGTTTTTATCTTTGTATAATGTCACTTCTCATCTTGGAACTCGTAGGTTAGATATTAACAAAATAGTATGTTTGACATTCTGAAAGAACTGCCTATCCTTGTAATATTGACCATTACAAAGGATGTACAAACTGTTTAACAAAATTGATACCTAGAGCCTCTTTCAATTCTTTTAACATTGATGAAATGTTTTCAATTTAATGACAAGATAAAATTCTATAAAAACTGTTACTCTTTATTAAGAAATATATGATAAATTTACTTAAAATGTGTAAAATATTACAGTGAATTATTCAAAGTCTTACCTGTCTTGTATAGTGCCCCCTTCATTGAGAACGTTGATGACAACTTCCCTTGTCTTATCCACTTCAAAGCTTGAGTTGTAGAAATGATAGCCAGGAGTTACCCAGCCACAATAGACACAAGTCGGATCTTGGCCAGGAAAGACTCTGACACTGTAGTAGTACTTTGTACTTAGATTGATGTCCATAGAATCATTCTCACTGATTTCAGATGTCAAGTCAACTGATCTGTACATATCAAAGCTACCACCTGATGTTAGTTTGGATAACTTTGGAGGAGGTGCATTATCAGCATGTAATGTCGTAAGTGTAGTTGGAAGTGGACTTCTTCTGCTGGCATCTCTTGGCAGTGTTGACGCAAGGTTTTTCTTTCCACCTTCCAGATCAGTACCGTAGGGAGATCTAGGAACTGTTCTATCACTCACTGTTGAATCCATACTAGAACTTTTAGCAAATTTACTGCGCCTCAATTTGGTGTTGTTCATATCAGTACTGCTTTCTGATATTCTAGACATTGTCTCTGTGGATCCACTTCGTGGAATGCTCCTTCCAAGTGGAAGAGGTTGTCGTTTTTTATCTTTTTCTGATGGTCCATTTCTTGATCTAAAGTCTCTATCAGATCCGTTAATTCTCATAGTTGAATCTGAGTCTGTAAGGGGTGTTTCCAACCCACCTTGTTGAAGTCCTAAATGTACAAAATGAGATTCAAGCATTCAGTCTACTGTACTTCTCTAAACAAGTTCCATATCACATTTGACACAAGAAAGTTATGTTGTCAAGTTTGTCTGTAATTTTCTTTTTGCTAAATCTGTCCACTTGGCCAGTGGTCTACTTTTAACATATGCAATTTCACCAATTCCCAATACAAAAATGGAAATGGGCTGAGTTTCAGCATACATCACTACCCCTTTACCTTTTCTGTGGAATAAAATGTTTGCTAAGCTTAACTGATTTTTGGCTTTATTGCTTTTCTTGAGCCTTTAAAAATTCAAACATCTGCATTAAAAAAAATTAGGCATGCTTTGAAATGTTAGTATATTACGAACAGAAATGTCAAACTTGAACTGTATAGTAAGCCAGTTTTGACTAACCAAGTCTGCCAAGTTGGGTTTGTGGCAAATTACCACATGGACTGGATGGAGTTTTTTTTGTTGGTTATTGTGTCTTTTGTTGGTTATTGTGAAGATGAGAATTAACAAAAAAAAGAAGGAAATGAAAAAAAAAGATGGAAAACAGTGTATTACTTCTCCTGTGTAAGCTTCCCATCATGGCAGCCTTAGTTCTGTAAGTTGTGGTAGGGACTTCATCAAGTTCTGAATCTGCATCCAATACACTACTGTCACTGCTTCCTTGTTTAAACACTGTATAACATATAGTTTACCTTTGGTTAGTAAGTTGTAACACTCAACAAGGAACAATGCGGGAATTTAGTCAATTTCAATATCCGATAGTGATGATGACGATATTACAGGGGTTAACAGAAAAGTTTATTAAATTATGACATTCTCACATGCAGCAGAATAGAGATAGCAGGTAAATGTGTGACATGCTTGGTATAAGGTAAGACATGCTAATACATACACATTACAGCCAAGGTAATAACACCCAATACACATTACCAGTACTATAACATTGGTTTGCTTACTTCAAGCATAGAATACACGTCAGTCTGTATGCCACAGTGCACATCAATTTAACTTGACAGTAAACACAGTGTACTTCCAGACCAAGTGTTTGATTTTTTCTTGATTCTTTTCACTACTGATTAATAATAAGTCTATCTGTAGTACACGTGAAGACTAAATAATAAGTGATCCCTTCAATATCACTAAGTATTTTTAGTTACGTTAAAAATTTAGTATAAATTAGACCTAAATGCTGTTGTGTATGACAACATATCAATTACTGCTAAAGTGAATATCTTTCATTAAAGAAGCAAATAAGTCTGCAAGCCACGCCTAGAAATTGTAATAAGATCAATGTTTCTGATATGGTTGTCCAAATTCAATGAAATGTTTATATATATTAGTCATTATTATGTAAGAATTCATTCAGATCACACATATCAATACCCTGTCAGTTTTTTATTGAATTTTAATAAAATAATCTCACTGAAATAATACACAACTGTAAGGATTACATAAATGTATAATAATGTTATTTAATAAAGAAATACAAAAAAGACACTCAACCCTAGTTATTAAATATTTTGAAAATAACGGCAGTCAAGTGAAATCTTGACACACCAGAATATTGTCAAATTTTCTTGAAATTACAAATCATAGCATGTATTTTGTTTTATTACACAAAACATTATTGATATCTAATAAGTATCAAATTGCCTTTAAAGGCATCAAAATGAATGAACAATGTTTTGTCTTTTCTGAGATACTGAATAATAAAGCATAAAGTATGATGTAAAACACCAGCTGCAATATTCAAATTATACCACCAATTCTGGATTTTTGCCTTAAGGTTCTAGCTGAAGTTATTTGAAATATCAAGTATGTGATCTTGTCTTTATGCAAGACAGACAGACAGACAGACAGACAGACAGGCAGAGTATGACATAACTCAGCAAATATTGTTGCACAATACAATTGCTAACACTCACACTTAGATACCTCAATAATGCATCCATGAATATCAGATGGGATCTGACAATCAGAGTAGCAGTGTCCTATTACTAGTATTAGCCATAGCCTTACCTCTCTTTCCTCCTCCACCACCTCCTCCATAATCACTGGAATCTACTTCACTGTAATCAAAACTAGCACTTCCTTTGTACAAGAATCTTCGGCCACCAGTCTGTGGAGTTGCTTGTTCTTTTGGTATGGAAGGAACTGGGATGGAAATGGCCAAATCACCACTGAACAAACAAATATGAACCAAATATTCAATTTAGTTACTTGGTGCTCTAAAAGGAATTCTGATTCTACTTTTTCCTTCTGTATTTTATTTGTTTTAACAATCAAATACATCCATCATTATGTTTTGATTCAATCTCCGTATCACGTTTCATAATACAAATGTTACATTAACAAATAGCAAGGTATCAAAAGTGGGTACCGATAGACTGCAAATGATTCCAGGGTGGCGGTATTTCCATCATGAAACAACTGTCAGCAAGTGGCACTATGAATACAGCTTAAGTTGAAGAAGAAGTTTTCTAAACACAAGTCATTTCTTACCCTGTAGGATAGTCAGTCACCTCCACTGGCATGCTAAGTCTCAGATATTCAACAGGTGGGTTCTCTACCATACCAAAGGTTTTGTTGGATACCTTCAGGCAAGGTGGACCTTCAATACTGTCAGTACACACAAAATATCATTTAATATGAGGACAAAGAATTATAAATCTTGGTGACTGATCAGTTCAAGTTCATGAAATATCATATATAACAAACAAAACTCATACCAGGGGATATCAATACCGTAACTGCAAGTCTTGGAGGTTGATCAGACAGTTCAAGTACATGAAAAACAAAACCCATACTAAATATAAGGAACTGCAAGTCTTGCAAGCTTATCACACTTTTGATATGTAAAATTTACAGACAAATTTTCAATAAATTCAGTAGGAACAATTTGATTTACAAAACCTAATTTGGTGAGTGAAAATGCAACATCAAACATTAAAATAATTATCATGATTAATGTCATCTGGAAGATTTCACAGGACACAAAGTTTAGATTCTAAAAGTTAAAGTTACACAATTTATGACGCTTCATGAAATTTGATAGAGTTGATCTTTGTTTTCAATCATCCACATATAGAGTTGACAGACTACACTTACCCTGCAGGTATCCTTGTCACTTCTAGTGATTCATGGTTTGTTACAATTGATTTAAACACAGGTTGTTCTCGACTATACCACATAGGCATGTTTCTTTGCATATTCCTAAGATAGAGTAAGGTTAATACAAAGTCATGATAGTAACCACAGTGTGTGATACCCTGTCAGGTATAGGCAACCACTACAACGCTACGTTTCTATACTCTAAACTAAACAATACTGTCATCACTGTGTACACTACAAAGTTTACAGTAAACTATATTATAGTCCAAATATAAAACGTGAATTGTATTATACAAAATGTATCACTTCTCATAATTGACCCTAAAAGGAAAGTCGTCAATTAAACAAAAGAGAGAAGGTGAGTCAACATTCTTATTCAGTACATACCAGATTATATTTTTTATCGTTGGCAGAAAATATTTACATCACTCGCAATTTAGGATATGTGAGAAAAATGCTCTAGCTTCTTAGTATTTTTAGTGAGGAGTGTGCTCCAAACTTGCGAAGAAACCAGACCCAGACTGCGAGTAAAGATAAGACTACGACAGGCATTCTCTACTGTAGAAAGGAAGATACACATACCCTGGTGCTATTGAATTAGCAGGACAGCTGTTAGGAGAACGGAGGAAAGAGCATGCAGATTGCAAACAGAAAAAAAAAGAAAGATAGAAAACTGACTAGACGTGCATTGATCAGAAGCTTAGTTGTTGCCAAGAAAGTGACATTCAAAAATATTGAGTGTTGGTGAAGTGATCATCAATGAATGTAGTCCTATGGTGCCATTAGTGTGGTTATGATGTCAATAACAGCTGTAAGTGTTTGTTAATGATGCTGTAATATTCTGGATGGCTGTGAATCTCTGAACAAGCATACTAAAGGCTGGATCAATATCTGTAATCTACCCTTCATATTACCGGTAGTAGGCAGATAGCTAAGTCCTAGGTCAAAATGTTGCTGCTGAAAAAGTTTAAAAGACAGAAATGTGGCAGTGAAAGTGGTGAGAATGGTTACAAAACATCTCAGTTCAGGTGAATTATTGACAAGTGAAAAAGAAAATGAATGAAATACTTACACACAAAATGGTTCATAACCTTCTTGTAACCCACAAACGGTGAAATATTTGAGGGCATGGAGATCCTATGAACAAAGAAATAAGAAGACCTTCTTACGCTGATGTTTATGAAGGCATGGATATTTTGTGTCCAACCAGTATGACTGCAATCTATAGCCTGCATGGGCACTTTCCTATACCTAGCTTGTCTACTACAGTCACTGATTTGGAATCCTATAGGATATTTTCGTAAGGGTACACGGTAGCCTGTCTACAGACATTGGCTTAGATTTGGCATTCACCTTTTTACCTAGCCTGTCTACAGACATTGGCTTGGATTTCATATTCACCTTTTTACCTAGCCTGTCAACAAACATTGACTTGGCGCTGACATTCACCTTCCTTCGCCTTATCTGCCTAGTACACTCTGTGGCTTGATTTGGCATTTGCCTACCTAAACCAAGTCTGTAATCATAGTGTGTATTATTACTAATCATAACAATTAATGTAATTAATGTAAGCTCATAGAAACCATAGAAACTCATTTGTCAAATCTATTTTCTCTCTTACTTCTCTCTTCCTATGACAAACCAAACTCAACTAGACTTACTTGGCCAAGATAAAGTGACAAACCAAACTCAACTAGACTTACTTGGCCAAGATAAAGTGACAAACCAAACTCAACTAGACTTACTTGGCCAAGATAAAGTGACAAACTAAACTCAACTAGACTTACTTGGCCAAGATAAAGTGACAAACCAAACTCAACTAGACTTACTTGGCCAAGATAAAGTGACAAACCAAACTCAACTAGACTTACTTGGCCAAGATAAAGTGACAAACCAAACTCAACTAGACTTACTTGGCCAAGATAAAGTGACAAACCAAACTCAACTAGACTTACTTGGCCAAGATAAAGTGACAAACCAAACTCAACTAGACTTACTTGGCCAAGATAAAGTGACAAACCAAACTCAACTAGACTTACTTGGCCAAGATAAAGTGTTGCTTGCTGTCCAGTAGCAAGAGTACATGCTGGTACAAAACCTGTTGAAGAATCACACAGAATTTTATTAATTTTTATTCATATAAAGATGAAAAATTTGTTCACCAATACAGGGTTTAACATTTTCAGTATCTTATTTAATAACATAAATTAAATATTTATACAATTGCATTGTCTATTTAATCATTGGAATCTAATTACTATTGGTGATCACTTATTAATGTAGATCTGATAACCTTAATATCAGCACATCAACACATCATAAACCAAACTACCGGTACACTATCTAGGTACAAATGTACCAAGGTATAATACAAGACAAAATGACAACAGTGTGTTATCAACAAAGCAAATTTTACCTTCACCAATCTTAATATTATCAAAGGCTGTTTCATGCCCACTCGCATCAGTCAATGGCTCTCCATTCAATGTAAACACTGTAAAAAATATGACAAGTCAACCTTACAACATAATAATAATAATAATAATAATTTATATAGTGACTACAATCCACAGAGACGGTGATCAGAGCTGCTTAAAATACAAAACAAGCATAAAAAGTATATGAATTAAATTCCAAATCTAAGAGAAGGCAAGATTAAGTAGATGTGTTTTCAGCATACGTTTAAAAACATTCCTCTTTCTATGAAAAAACTCTTCCCTCTTTTCCCCTCTACAATTCATTTGGTAAACTGTTATCATACAATTGCTACACTGTTCATCTTTCTATTGAAATGTAGAATTTTCTATCAAGTTTGAATTCACTACGCATTTTTTATTTTTCCATAAAACTGCTTTTTTTGTCAATGCTTGTACTTTGCAGTAACTGGTCTGACCCTGTAATAAAATACATAAATCACATTCACTCCTCGACCAATGAACTTTCTTCCGTTCAATCAGTATGTTTGATTGAAATACTTTACTTACTCATGGTTTTATCATTGAAATCCAGCATACATCCAATGACATCACCTGCCTGCCAGGTCTTACCAAATGATTCAGAACCCTGGTGCCATTTACGAGCCTGTAAATACAACTCTGAGTCAGTGCATCACTTTAGATCTCACTTCATTTATACCAAAGACAGAACACAAGAAGGAATACTGGTAAGATCACATTACTGTATGCTCTTCACAGCTATTCAAAGGAGCGCACTGATAAAAGTGTTTGAAATTTATGAGCAGTGACATTCTTTATAAATATCTTTGAGGGGCGGGTCTCTACAATTACTGGTGTTCACAATCAGTGGGAATACGGTAACTTTGCTGATATCATTATGCATACATTCATGCAGAAGTTGTTAAGATGACAGCATGGTACCTCCAATTTGATAAGTCTATGGAAACTACAGCCACAGTATAACTCCTGTACTAGGATATTATCATATATAAATTGATACTACTACAGTATTCAGCAATGGCAACAAACTGGACTATCCTTTGGCCAAACACTTTAGCCAAACATAAGACTGGCCATATAAAAACTTGTTAAAATAGTCTCAGTCTGGTAAAGTTAAAATAGCTGATGTTTCAGGAAAAAACTTTTCAAGAGGTGAATCCTCACACACAAGACTAACTAACTGTCATACTTACCAATAACCCATCAAAGGCATAGGACTGACCATCATTTCCCAGTTCACATTCTGCAGGACATGATGGCCTCATCCACCCAACTCTCATGAATCCCTGTGTTACACATTCAAATTCATAATACCTGAAAATTATCAAAAAACAAATGGTGACTTGTAGTTGTGCCCAGCCTATTAGGTCAACTGTAATATTCAGAACCAGATTTGAACTTTCCATATAGGATAACAGGTGTTGTGGACTAACCATTTGCCAGATGTTACAGTATAACTCTTTTCTGCTCTGTATGTTCTTGTTGCTTGCTTCTTCTCTACAGAATCTCTATTACGACCCCGTGAAGAGCCTTCAGATTCTGAACTCGGTGGTTCCAAGCTGTAGCCAAATCCTAAGATAGTACGTACTGTCTCACTGGCAGTGTCTCTGTTCAGCTTCTTGGCTACATCATCCAATTGTGTAAATGGTACAAGTTGGGGATTTCGTTTGTAAATTGTGTCCTGAAAGATGGAAAACAAGGTTGAAAAAATAAAATAACTTTTTCCTTTGCAAAATGAAGGTGTCTGTGATGGACACCTCTTGTAATCCTTGCGTGTGTGTGAAACAAAACTCAAATGTTTGTATATGGTAACCCTTTGTCCAGGCTGGCAACAGTTGGCAAAAAATACTTACATCTCAGCTCATCACTGTCAATTTGCATTCAGTGTTTGTGAGATGAGATTTTGAGCATAATTCATTATTAAATAATTGTAATTTTTTCAATGCTTTCAAAAAAAAAGCATCTCACCTCTGTAAGCCCATAGGTCCATCCCTGCTGTATGCGGTCTTTAGCCCAAACATTGTGAGCATTTTCAGCCAGTTGTTCAACCAATCGCTCCATCTTAGGTGTCAAAGTGATGGAGGATAAGTTGTAAGGTGCTGGTTTATAACCATTTGACATCAAGTAGCTGAAATAATCATGATGTAATGATTTAGAATTAGTACAAATATTCATTCCTATACTAGAGTTTCAATTTGTCAGATACAAGTCATTCTTTCAGAGTTACTTTCACTTTTATTGCATACAAGCAGCAGAAGTAAACACAGACATAGTTTGTTCAAACTTTGAAATGCACCAGTGGTAATAACTACAGACTATTTTTGGTTCACATGTACACATACACTTTATGGGTAATATTCTCAATACTGAGAGAGAAAAAGACTGCAATACCCATACCAATATCAATCTCATTGTCAGCACACTATTATACACAAAAGATTGAAACAATGTTCACCCTTACAGTTATTTAGCTGTAACCATATTGTATCAATGTTTATCATGTGACCTGTCAATCAACCATTGTATCTATAGTAACTACTGCTTGGATTGCACCATTGACAAGATAGATGGGGATGACAGGGTGTCTAGGTAGGGGTTGTTGTACAGTCAGAGATGAAATCCATGGGTCAAGGTTGTTGTGCTTGAGATGACAGGTGAGGGTGATTATACTTACTTCATTGGTAGTCTGAGTCTTCTTAGTGTATGTCTTGAAGCATCTTCATCAATACCAACATGATAACCTAAAGCTATCAGTGTTCTACAAGAAACAAGGAAAAGACAAACATCATGCAACTATAAAGTAAAAACTAAGACTATCATTATTCAGAATCTTTTCACTTTCTACTGCTTGGTTTTACATGATACAGCTTATTTGTTCTTACAAGTCAATGATAAAGAATAGAAAATATACAACCTAAACCCAAATATTAAAATCATGCAATTCATATCAACTTACTTTAGTGTTTCATAAGCCATTGTAATATCAAAAGTTCTTTCTTCTTCTGAAAGGTTGTTGAAGGGACAAAGACAAGGGTGTGTTTTCTTGGTGTCATCTCGCACCTAAAAACAAATAAAAGTACTCATTCTGTAAAAACAGAAAGTTCCTTGCAGCTTCCATCATTGTTTTGCTGGTGTAGATGTATCAAGCAAAGACATAGTCATTCAAACATTACTTAATGTATAACACAAGTTCATTAAATTTGTTTATCCACAGTACAGTTTGCATAAAATACAATTTTACAGAAATATGAGATATACTTACTGGTCCATACATCCATCCAGCTTCAATCTTATTCATACACCACAATTCATGAATATTTTCAGCCAGTTTGTCTCGCACTCCTTCTATGTAGTGAGGTATAATGTACTGTCAATCAAAACACAGTTTGGAAGATGATGTTAGATTTTACATACAACATTAATTTACCATGGCAACTTAATATCGAAGCACCTAAAAATATAATAGAAATACGCTGTGGGCATACTATAAAATCTATGAAAAAATTATTGAAAGTAGAAAGAGATCTCACGGGAATAGATAAGAGATGCATACATGAGTGTAAAGTAGATGATGAAACTATTGAAAATGACATATTTAACATGTGAAATAATTACAATGTAATGTTCACAACACATCTTCACAAATTACTGAAATATCAAGAACAAATCTTTGCCATTGATTTTGTCATGAAATGTGGTGAGAATATGTAGAAAGTGACTCACATTAGATGTATCAACTGGTTGTGGAATAAATGAACTGTGTTCTCTCCAAGCTGCAGGACCAGCTAATGAGCCTTCCTTGAAACATCCAAAGTTAAAACACTGTTGTATGGCCAGTTCTTCCTTTGGTAGCAATGACTCATGAATTGCAGCAAAGCCTTTAGGTGATGTATATTTGAACCTCCCATGCTTCCCTCCCAGTATAAATCGACAACTGTTACGAACAGAACAGCATCAAAATTACACTATATCATACAATTGGAAATTAAATGGACATGGTTTGCATGAATCCAAGATCATTATTTGCATCAAATTACATTTTATCAAATTTCACAAATTGGGGGGTATCTTTTTCTTCAATCTTGCTGTAGATGCTTGAGAGTATTTTAATGTGATTGGAAGACTTATACTAATAGTGAATACTCAAATGAAAATTATAATATGCCAAATAGAGTTTGTGTTCCCCAGAATGCAATGGGTGGATTACATCACTACCTGGAATGGGTCTCTCTTATTACCTATGTGCCACAGGAGCAGTGGAATGGAACAAATGGCATGAATAAACATCCAACCTCCAGTGCAAAAATGGAACATGACTGCCTGAAAGTTTGCATGAATGTTCTTATAATAATAAACAATACAGAGCAAACAGGTAACATTAGCAATAACAATTTGAGAAATTGAAAGAACAATTTGAAAAACTGATTGCAATCATTATTTACCTGACTGTTGCTGACATACTTATGACAGGATAAAACAAGCCATCCAGATTGAAACTTTCAAAGGCTGCCTTGACAGGATTACCATTGACATGAAACAACATTCTAGGTACACTCAAATCTAAACAACATCCCACTATGTCACCTTTAGATAGTTTATGGCTGCCATTCCATGGGGCTACTTTATCCACACCACCTACAGACACAATAATCACTTATCAGATTATCAAGCTCAATGCATTGGTTTACAATCATTATTCTCAGAGTTGATGACATTAGCTTCAATGGAAGTTAACATTCCTTCATTTCCGCAATGAATATTTTACAAGTTTCAATTTCATACTTCACATCAAAGTTAAAATCTAGCCCATCACTTAGTTTTACACAAACAGTAGGTCTTCAATCTTCTGAAACATACAAGCTAAGAACCATTATGCATGTGTCCGTCAAATATATACTAATAGTACTCTATATACCAACAAACCATCTATAATCGGCTGATCATACTGCCACCTAGTGGTCAGCTGTAAACATGTGATTTGTCATTCAGATGAGGATCATTCACCAGGACAAATCAAAAGCTCAACACTATGTACTAAATTGAACTGCTTGTGTTTTATAACCTTTGTCATTTGATATATGAAGCTGATGAATATTTTTGGCTTTATGGGCAGTCAACAGTTAAAATCAGTACACTGCTGGTTGAGTTAAATGTAACACCAATCTGTATATACACCTATACAGCTGCAAGTAACTGAGTAGCCAATATAGAAGTAGCTGGACCATATTAAATGTACCTGTCCATAATGCCAATCCATCAAATCCATAGGAGTAGAGATCATCACCAACAGCAACACTATGCCATCCCTCTCCACCACGTGGATAAGGACGGAAACCTTCTGTTGTGGCCCAACCAACTCGTAAAAATGCTGGTCTTGGAGTTGCATTGGATATAGCGTCTACTGCCATTTCAAAGTACCACTTCTTGTACATGGCAGCACCTTCACCAAGTCCTATGAATACATTGGGTCTTACACTAAAAGAGAGAGAAAGAACAGAACTAAATATATGAACCCTGAAGTAAGCTGTTCCATAAATTAATGGAAACGTTATCATGCCTTCTCTGTATAATCTATAGCACTATATTCTTTTACATTGCTGTTATACTAAAACAGAAAAACATATTGGATATTCTGATAAAACCATGTAATGAAGATATTCAGGAAATGAATAGAAATATTATATTCTATTCTAATTCAAAAGTATAGACAAAGTGTATTTAATACCTTTAATTACTATCCATACACCAGGTGACTATAAACGTGATTAACTCATCAACCAATCAGGTTTGTCATGAAATATCTCTACTTGGCAGTAGGCTATCACAACTATCTTTGATTGGCTGTTTAACTCACCTGATGATTTCATCAACCAATGATGTTTGTAGTAATATATCTCTACTTGGTAGTAGGTTATCACAGATTAGGTTTTGATTGGCTCTCACAGCTACACCATTACCCACACAAAGTGAACATAATACCTCCAACACCTAGCAAATAAAATGTGCATATTAACATTAAAGTCAACCACTAAATACAAGACATCTTTAATTTCAATGTGTCTTAAAAGCAACAGAGAAATTGCAAATTGGTGAAAAGTATATCTATTAATTTGCACCTGGAATTTGAACAAAACCTTAATTTGAAAATGAATTATCAGTAGGTACCGGTACTAAGACTTGTTCACTAAATACAGACAGTTACAACATCACTACAAACCTTTGGATCTCTGCCATGTTTTTCTAACTGGGATATCATGGATCGGATGTGTTGTTCTTTCACCATTTTCAGAGCTTCTGGGCTGTCAGTCAACACACAGTGTAGTACATCCAACACACCTGATAACAAGATTAAAATATCAAAGCTACAGGAGTATATCAAAATAGACTGAGTTCTAGACATTGTAAACAAAACCTGTAAAACATGCTATATTGAGGTCCTAGAAGTACACGATACAGTCATCATAGAAATAGACCATTACTATATCTTAACAGTAAACCATCACTTCTGTTTATCATGAGATAGTTGAAATTAAATGAAAGTCACAAAAATAAAAAGATAATTTATTGTGTGAGAATAGTTACAGCTCTTGACTTTCAGCTGAACTGTATCAGGTAGTTACCTAGGTTCTTAGATGAAATGCTTACCTGTTGATGCCTGTTGGGTAGTTACCTAGGTTCTTACATGAAATGCTTACCTGTTGATGCCTGTTGGCTTTCAAGTCTCTGAATTAACCAATCAAGTCGGGGGATCTGAGCAAACTGGGCACAGTTGGCAGGGTTTTTACGGATCATAGCAGCTGATAGAGAGCAAACATGACGATAGAAAAGTTATTATATTAATAAAAGAAACACATTACTAGCTGGAATAGTCGTCCATTATGATCCTTATCCATAGTTATTTTGGAACATACAAGAAGTATATAGTTACATAATCAGACAAAATCTCAGATTCATTTTTTTCATTTCATTCAATAACATGACAACATGATATATTTGCAGGTTCCTTCAAAATATGTCAATTTACAGAACTTAAACCGTCTGATGTCCAGAAAACTTGCCAAACTTTCTATCAACAAGTGTTCCATGCGTTATCAAGTCTAGATTTTTTGTTTGGTTCATAAGTATGTACAATCAATCAATACATAATGTTCGATCTTCCTTTAACGTTGTCAGGGGACAATTTGATGTTCCTGTTCAATTGACACCCCTAAATTGCCTGACCACTTTTCTTACTTACCAAGAAGAACGTAAAGAGAGTTAAGGATTTCTTCATAGTTCTGTCCCGATTCTTCACCAGCCCATGCAGCAAAGTCACGTCCACTTTTGTAAACACTAAACTTGTCAATAGTTTCCAATACTAACACAATCATACCCTGTAGAAGACAAAACATAGTTTTCAAGTATGAGCATTCTACAAACAAATAACTTACCCAACAAATGAGGGTGATGGGAAGTGTAGTTATTTTTATCTATTTTAGGTCATGAGAAGAAGGTGGACAAGTGATTATACACATTAAATGGTGACTGTCTGGGTCAGACACTTATCTGCCCACGCACTAACATTTTTTATGGCTATGTAACAATTTGATTGTGAATGCTTTACTCAAATGTTGTAGCAGTAACTGACCCAGAATATTATACAATGTCAAATTGAAAGGCTAACACTTTCTATTGATGACATTTCCAATCAAAACATAAATACCTAAAGGTATTTATTATGAAATCCAGTCAAACATGACAGTGCTCATCAAAATGGTGTGAATATAGACGTATGTGACTTAATATTTAGAACAGCCACATAGTTATAGTTACAACAATTCCACTTGCAGTTTTGGATATTCTACAAGCATAGCTAGTAACAACTACCTACCTCCTCATTGAAAAGATCTTGTCTGTTTTTAAGGGCTCTCAGTGCTTTCTGTTTGTCTTCATGAACTGTAATTGGTGAAACAAAATGTCAAGATTTACTGTACAGTTAAAATTTGTTTCTACAAAAGCATAAGCTTAACAGTATACTTTCTGAAACTCAGTTTTTAAAATCACTGATGAAAAGACTTGATTATCAAAATATTTTAATAGTGCAAGTATGAAAAATATCACTTTTTGGTTTAAACTACCACTTGAAAATTTCTTGGCATTCATGATTTCTAAATGAGTAATGGTCCTTGCCATAAATTATCTGAAAATATTCATGTCCATTAATTTTTGTATATGTGTGTCCAACTTTCTCTCCATTACATCCACCCTCATGTCGAAACTCAAATTTTGTTACAGTATATCCTACTTGTCTCGCATTTCTCCATTAATTTTAAAAATTTAATATTTTTTTATATACCTCATATGTGTGCATGCGTGTGTATGTATATGTGTGTGTGTGTGTGCATGTGTGTGTGTGTGTGTGTGTGTGTGTCCCCCCACAGTATTCCCGATCTATTCTCTATACCTAGATTTAATTACTATTCCCATGCTGCAGTATTTGACATCACCCATCACCATTCAATAACACTTACCCATGTCTTCATGTGGTTCAGCAAAATACTCAATGAGATCTTCAAGACATTTGAGTACTTCTACTAAAGAACAGCTAGCCCACTGCTCACTGTCTCGTTCTATCCTTAAGGAATCCAATGCACTAAGATAGACAACAGAAAAACATCATTCAGTAAAATCATCGTCAAATATTTTTAGATTTTTAAAACATTTTTTCAGTATTATTCTTGAAGTATAAATTATATTGTAATTCATAAAGTTAATTTGTATGAGCAGAGACTTCTCAAGTTTTGACTATTGTACGACTGCATTATCTTATTATGTAATTATCAGCATTTCCACTTTTCTTATTTATATCGTTATCAGTATCATAAAACTTGAAACCAACAATCTCAAATCTCAAGTGCGGCAAAGTTTCTACATATCTCTCACATTTATGTTGAACATACTGAAACTTTCTAAAATATGTGTACAAAATTTTATGAGTAATTCAAACTGAGAGATATCATACACAAAGTAACCACACCTAGATGTGTCAAATGATGCCAATTAAACTGTGCAAAGGAGGTCACCAATCTAAATAAACACTGACCTGTTAAATAAGTGAAATATTGAGGCAGTTTTCCTGATAACTCTGGCTGAGTTGGATTCTTCTTCTCTAGCTCTGGCCACTGAGAATCCATCATCCATATGACCCTCTGAATGCATGATAACCTGAAAGTAATGTTGTCATGACAACAAGTTTAGTCTTGTTGAGTACTATGAATGAGTATTTTTAACAGACCGCCTTTACTTAATTCATTTATTTGATGCTCTAATCAAGTCAAATGGAGTCAATTTGTTTTCGAATTGGTACTACTTCGCTTGGAATTCATATATTCCTTGAAAGTCATTAATATTTTCATCTCTTGAATGTTACTATGACCTACATGGATACAGTTACATATATAGAATACATTTCTTGACACAGAAATGTTAAAACTATAGTACACACCATCTTTAGCATATATTTTATTCATTGATGTTAAACTTACAGTAGGAAACACAGTCATGAAACGTTTTAGCATTTTAAGTTCAAGTCAAAGCCCTTACCTTTCTGTCTGTAGTCCTGCCTCTCACATTGGATTCCACTGACTGTAACAACAAGAAGACATCATAATTACAATGACATTGACTATCTTACCTAGGTACTGACAAATCAATCTGATTTGATGTTATATATAATTCATAACATATCTGCCTGCTTGGCTGGCACAGATTTGGGGTTTTCAAAAACACACTATGTGTGTTCAGGATTGGAAAATATTAAAATGTAAATAGAACGTAGGCAAAGTGATAATGTATGTATTACGGAATAGACAATATTACAGACTGTGTATATTGTAACATACCAAGTATGATAGCCATTGGCGTGTTGATACATGCTGCACAAAGACAACAGAATCACCATACTTGACATCAGCTTTACCCATTCCTTCATCTTTCTTGTTATCCCATTGTGTCTTGTCATCCTGGTAGTACACAAACAATACATGTTTCAGAAATCATTTCAACCATGTAGATAATTCACCATTCCACTTATTTTGAAAACAGAAGTCAAAACAGCTAAAATTTTGTTTAAATATATTTAACATTTGTTCAGATATTTGCACTAAAATGTAATAATACCTTTAATACTACTAACACATTAACATTCACTTTGCAATACACAATACTCTTCAGATTTCAACATTATGTGTCTAAAAATGTTACTACTGATAATGATCTTATTCTTACCTTTGATTGTCGAAGACAAAACACGGCACGTTCTCTATCAGCTTTCTGTCTAGGTACGATACAAACTTCTTTGTCTGCAGTCACAGCAAGATACTTTCCTGGGATAAAAAGAAAAATAATATACTTTTAGTAAGTAACGCCTAGTATTACAATATACTGATCATAACTTCCTGAAATGTTTATCATCTACAGATATACATGTCGGCTAAATGCTGTACAGTTTGCACAAGGTTATCATCAGTTTCTGACAGTAAAACACAGAGTAAAGCAGATTTTAACTCACCTGATGTTAAATGTCTTAGTCTACACAGTTGTCCCCAACCTAAGTAACTGCCACTCCATCTAAAATATGATATAATCAAATAAGAATTGTGCAATTATTGTACTTTATGAGAACATACAAACTTCCCATTTAGGATGTTGAATCATAGACAGTGGAGGGTCCCTCCACTGTCTATGGTTGAATACACACATTAACAATAGTGTGGACATGTGCATTCAAAAAATAAATGCAGTGCTTGGTGCAGGTATTTCAATAACTTAGGGAGTCCAACATACACTTATTTGGTTAGATATTTCAAGAGCTTATTAAGGAGTTCAATATACCCTCAGTTGGTTTAGGAATGTCACTAGCTTGGGGAGTTCAATATACACTTATTTGGTTTAGGAATTTCAATAGTTTGGGGAGTCCAATATACACCGATTTGGTTTAGGAATTTCAATAGCTTGGAGAGTTCAATATACACTGATTTGGTTTAGGAATTTCAATAGCTTGGAGAGTTCAATATACACCGATTTGGTTTAGGAATTTCAATAGCTTGGGGAGTCCAATATACACTGATTTGGTTAGGAATTTCAATAGCTTGGAGAGTTCAATATACACTGATTTGGTTTAGGAATTTCAATAGCTTGGAGAGTTCAATATACACTGATTTGGTTTAGGAATTTCAATAGCTTGGAGAGTTCAATATACACTGATTTGGTTAGGAATTTCAATAGCTTGGAGAGTTCAATATACACTGATTTGGTTAGGAATTTCAATAGCTTGGAGAGTTCAATATACACTGATTTGGTTAGGAATTTCAATAGCTTGGAGAGTTCAATATACACTGATTTGGTTTAGGAATTTCAATAGTTTGGGGAGTCCAATATATACTGATTTGGTTTAGATATTTCAATAGCTTGGGGAGTGTATATAACAAAATTTAAACTGTAGATGTCATGTACTATACAGTGATTTGGGGTTTTTTCAAGAGCTTAGGGAGTTCATCTTGACACATTGATAATATGAAGTATAGACATTGGACAGAGAGTCTCTCTCTATGCTTGACATATAGTTTACGGGACCCTAACAGTATAACAATTCATGACACCACATTACTTTATAGTCATGAAATTTGACGATCAATCACTAGTATTGTAAATTAACTGTATCAGACATCCTGAGATAGATCATTGAGATAAGAGGTATTCCACTAGAAGCTTATACTTGAACAGATAAATTTCTATAAATGTTCAACTTAGATCCTACGATATTGCTTGAGTATGAAGTATTGATCACATACCCTGGGAATTTGACAGATTTTATGAATTTATAATGCTTCACAACAAATAACAAATAAAAGAGCAAAATATGAACATTAATGTTTTACAACTAAGAAGCTATACGTCATATTGATGTATACATTTATTATTATGAGACTATCAAATTTGATTTGGTCGGTCTTTTTTTTTTACTTCCAATAAGTTTGAAATGTTTACAATACAATGAATACATCAATAAAAAGTACAGA
The DNA here is from genome assembly GCF_964340395.1 of Glandiceps talaboti. Taxonomy (NCBI): domain Eukaryota; kingdom Metazoa; phylum Hemichordata; class Enteropneusta; family Spengelidae; genus Glandiceps; species Glandiceps talaboti. The sequence goes on along the minus strand of NC_135550.1, from coordinate 28,692,472 downwards.
CATATTTCAAATGTTGTCTGTTTAATATGACACTTTCCAGGATGCAAGTTCAATGTTTCCACAAATAGATAACTATTGATAAAGCAGTTCTTTATCTTGTGGGAGGGATACACGAAAGAATTTCCCAACGACTTGAAGGGTTAAAGTGCATGGTCTAAATATGCTATGACGCATTTTCCATCACCCATATAACATATCTTACTAATAATAGCTACTTTATAAATAGATGATGAAATAAACAAATAATTCATATTACGCCATTACAATTTGATAGAAAAGGAAGAAGTCATCAGTTATAAAACCTTACAATGGGCCACTAAATAGATATTACATTGAAATGACAAATAAACATATCAGAATATCACAGCATAAAGAGATGACAGAAGTTATGAAGTCAGACATTGGTATGTGATTTAAAAACAACCATGGAAAGTAATCCATCTCGTGTAAAAACTAGACTTACTTGACTTTGAGAAGCTCAATCCGCCATAGTGACCTTGCATGACTACAAACAGCACCACTTTCATACGATACCTCACTGTAAATAACACATAAAATCAGTTAGCCACAGATGGGACGTATTTAACCTTTTCCTATTTATGTATTTTATTTATTCAGCATCATGTCATGAGTTTAGTATACCCTTGCATCACTTTCATATTAAAGTCATTTCACTGTAAACAATACATAAAGCAGTTATCTATGGATGGTAAAAATCAATGTTTCATTCATTTGTTCGTTTATTAAAAACTAATGAAACTGTTTAATTTTAATAATTACTACTATTAAAATATTTAATAAAATGATTAGGATTATACCAACAGACACAGCAAACAGACTACATAATAGCCTCAGGGTGCTGCAACATTCCATCACTGACTGGTTACTGAACTCTCATAACCTTTCTTTCCAAGGTCTACTTGTACATACATGGCACAGCATGTTTCTATCTAATTTATAGTTTATATCATTCCTTGTTGTCATTTCAATCAAAATATCAAAGGCTAAAGTTGTGACAAAATGTCAGATTTTTGACTTATTAACGCACAGTATGATATCTTTATCATGATGGAAAAGTCACGAATTCAACCAAGATATTATTAGCCTCATTACACTCTAAATGTTTAAAATATCTAAATACTACCAATTTGATGGAATACTTTCAGATTTATAGGTAACTAAGGTTACGTAGTCTGTTTACTTATAAAAGCAACAGGGTGATTTCCACTCAGCTAGATATCTCCCATCTTGTTTTGTCATCTTATACTGATCATCAATAATTGTACATTAGCAAGCAATGCTATCAGATGTCAGTGTGTGAAAATACTGCTGGACACATCTTCATCGCAAAAGATGCCCTGGTTGCCATGATTGCCATGACCTCCCCTCTGACCTTAAATATCATCACGTCAAAATGTTATGGATATTTGATGTCTGCAACATATGCAAGTTAGAAGAGATCTGACCAATCACACACCTGATGTTGCCATCTTCCTTACAACCATTGGGAGGTACAGTAAGGCACTCATCCATATGTCCTCGGAAAAATCTCAATACATCCAATCCGTTAACAAATCCTGAAATACATATTGAAGTATAATTTTAATGAATTGGAGCTGAAAGATAGATATATTGATTCTATAATATATAAACATAGTGATGAAAAGACTTTAAGTTTGTATCCACTAAACTTTGTTGAACTATCCATCACATTCTATATCAAGTTACACTGGTCTCTAGCCACTACATCAACATATACTAACAGGTGCCAAATATAGTACGTGATTATTGGGAGATGTGACCACTCATACTTCAGACATATAGATTTCAATGCAGACACACAGTAATTTAATAACGAGGTATCAGGTACACCTTTATGCATAAACATGACATTCTTGTCGACATGGCTAAATGCTCTGTTGAAGATGACAAAGTTCATTTAATTACTGGACATCTCTATCAGCTACAAACCAACACAGGTTCACTGCACTGTAATCATCACAATACTTAGCTGACATATACATCTCTATTTATCTGTGTTCTTGCTAGGATTTTTTATTCACAGGACAGTGATCATACTAGCTAATTGGAGGCCAGGAAAGGTCTATCTCCTTTCTTGAAGATTGAAATTTGGATTTTAAACACTATACTCCTAGCACTGGAAAACTGGTGACTTTTAAAATAAAATTTTAATACTGTGTCCAGTTGCTTGAAATACAATCTTCATTTGTAGAAGTAAGAAATAACAAAGGACTTGATGTCTATATTGTCTTGAAACTATTTCGCAATGATCTTTTTTTTTTGGGGGGGGGGGGGAGGTATAGACAACATGCTTGGGTATGGAGATGTCTTTAAAATAATTCATTTTGCATATCAGACACATATTATGTTATTGTTAGTAGTAGCCTCATTAAGTTATGGGTATTTTAGTGTCGATATCAAAAGTAGAATGTATTGTTCACAATGATATGGGGGGGGGGGGGGGGCAGTATGAACTTTGTTAGTAGAATAAAAATTGATACTTGTCTCCATGGAGTGTGAAGTTACCTTACTGGAATCTAGTTTTTGAAGCTTCAAAAAAATGAAATTTGTTATTTTCATTCTTACCCATTGCTTTTGTTTTCAAACTACCAGTACTGACAGGACCAACTGTCCATAATGTTTGATGAAATGATGCTAATACTTTACATGGTTCTGGTGGATCATTGCATGGTGGTGACAGATGCTGAAGACAATTAAGAAAGCAAAGTTCAAACACTAAATTACAACATTTATTGTTTTATCATTTATTTGAAAGTGGACAACTAAACCAAAGAATGATACCAGGTGTATCTCAATACTAAAAACAAAGAATTCAGAACTTGGTATTTACTCTCTCACTACTTCCATCTTGAAATATACTTAAATATGTATAAAAAAAAAAAAGTATTTTTCACAACTCCTATTTCTACAAAAGAATATTCCTCATATTTGTAAGTTCATTCTGTGTATTAATATTGCATCACAAATTTGTGTTCATTGTATAAATATAATTACAACTCACAACTAATAGCGTATGGTTTTTCCCACACTGTCATAATATATTAACTGATAAGAAATCCTGTTTCACATCAAATCTTTACTTACCAGATATCTTTCTGATGATACACTAACAAGGATAAGGTCATCTCCTATTCTCACTTTCTCACCCTCTGATCTCTGTTTGGAGGCTGGATGAATGGTCCACCAACAAGCTTCCCCTACCGGGTAAAACAATGAATGGAAAATCAGATCTTGTACAATTATGCAATTCATACAGCCTTTGTTGTAGCATGATCTGAGGAATAGAGATGTGATCACATATCTTGCCAAACTGAAGTCATGCTAAAGAAAAGGATATTAGGAAGTAAGAATTGATGAAGTAATGACATGGCAATTTGAAATGTGTACAGCTAGAAGTAAAGTAAACAAACAATGAGAATAAAAGATAAAATATATCATGAAATAATTGTATGGGAAAATATCTCATGATTTGAGTCCCATACATATGTAGTAAATGTAATACAGGAGATCTGTATGAATATACACTGGGTTCTGTTTGAAAACTAAGCACTGGACACTTCTTTCTCTGACAGATAAAATAGAATCAATGGTGTTATAGAACAACTGCATACCTATGTAAGCATTAATTGAAGATTTTATTGTGAGCTAATCATTACAAATCAATGATGATCCCACCAAATTGCAGACCAATTTACCCAGTAATCATTGAATGAAGTTTGTTTTATCCAAAATCACTTTTTTTTATATATATCATTTGGAAATCACTTATCTGATAACTTTCAATTAGACATTAACAATAACATCCCCACTAAACATCACAGTATTGGTCCAACAGTTTTTGTCTGTAAGTTATCTATATATGCATAACGCACAGTCTGACACACAGACGCTTTACCATGACTACAGACAGCATTCACCCATGCTAAAACCCAATTTGGATATCCGAGAATACACCATAATACATAAAACACAATATCTTGATGATCTGTGCTTATGTACATATCAACCAGGCATACATCAGAACTAAAGCACATATATAGTTAACTGTGCTGAAAAGACTGGGTTCTTTTGCAGCTGGCTGAAAAAAAGTTGCAAAAGTTTGAAGAAAAAAAGTCAGTCAAAAAAGTGTTAAGACATAACAGTGCTAACCAACCAACACTTGATTAATTCCTTCATAAATTCAAAAGTGAAATAAAAAGAATTTAGTGGCAAGGATCCAGTGACTTTTGTGGAGTTTCATGTCAAAAAATGTATGTTTTGTTATATTCAATATTTAGTTCTCTTATGGAGAGGACAGAAGAGGTTTTATCAAAATCATAAGACTTTATTTCATCTTTTGTTTTTGTTGGCAACAATAGTTGACTTTAATATAATTTACCACAAATATGAAAAAAAGATCTGGAGTATCTGTTTGATAATCTCTCAGCATTGTAGTAGAAACTGTGAAGTTGTAAAACAGTACAAAATATGGGAACAAAATTCCTCAAAAGTCTCTGATCCTTAGCCTGGCTGAGAAAAATGGAAAGTATAGGGTGGAAGATCACAGGATGTAAGAACAGAGAAAGGAGTGCCTGCAGTAGTAAGCAAACAGTATGGTGAATTCCCCAGTATTGAGATAAAGGACAGCATACATGGTGGCCACATATATATGTAGATATTAAATTTGAAAATATCTACTTTCTCTACATGCAGAACAGAAGGATTGATTTGGAGGTACAGTTTTCTGGGGAAAACACGTACTGTGATTGTACAAAGCTAGCCCCTTAATTCCCAGTCACCCAAAATGGTGTTAAAACATTTGGACTTTACCTATCATATTTACTCTTCCTGGCCCTGTATCAGTAGGGGGAACAAAACACCAGTCAACCAAGTTAACATGTTAAGAACAACATAGGAGTACAGTTAAAGTACACATAGGTTTCTATAAAAATACAAGCAAACCAAATTAATTTTCTGAGATACACAGTGTGAATTAGTAGCAATTCAATGAAGTGATCATGTTTATATTCTTTACACTATGAAGCAGCCAATAATTAAGCTAATAATATTTAGTCATTTTTTGTCAAAATAATAATTCTGTTGTACAATGGTGGCAGAATTGGCTATCATTAAAGTGCACATTTTTCGAATGAGGTCAAGATCAAAGAACGATGACTCATATAAGATATGTAACCTGTTTATTTCAAATACATCAAGAATGTGTTTCAAATGACTTGAAAGTATTCCCTAATCTAGAAGTACATTATTGGCATAGATTTAGTTAGAAAACATATCAAAGAGAATTTGTATCATGCTTTTACTTATGAGTCACTAGAAAACAATTTTAGTAGCAATGCTGATATATAGACTTTGGACAGCACAATGAAATCTGAGTGGAAAGGAAAGTCATTAACATTCACTTCTGAGCTATACCAAACAGTTCAGACACAGAACAGGAGTAGCAATATATACGAGCAAGTCGTTAAATTCAAGTTAAGTAGCAACAGTTGGATCTAGTTTGACAGAAAAGAGAATTTGAAGATCATCATCATTTGCCAAGAAGACTCTAATTTTTTTGAATAGCGTTACAGCAAAACGTAGATCTCATTCAAAAAAGTGTTTTGCATTCTCTGTTATCTGGTTGTTAGTACTGACATGCTGTAGGCTATGCAGGCATACATAATAATACCTTTCCCTTTTTTAATAAATTTACTTTGGTATTAAAAGATTGTTACTTTGACGACTGCAAGACAAGGAGGTTAAAAGAGGAAGGACAGAACATAGGAAACATTGGGAACAACATTCATCATTTACAAGCCAGCTCACTCCAAATCATCTGCAGTTTCTTTGATATTTGACAGCTAAAACACTGTCTCATGAAAAGTTAAAAATATACAAGAACTTAAAAGTAAAAGCCATCCTATATTTAATGTGTACGTGTACAAGAAATGCATCAAATTACACCAAAGGTTTATGACTTTATAGACAACCCCATACAACCACTACCACACCTTCCCCTCCCCCCCCCCTCCACTCCCTACCATTCCCCACCATCCAAACAGTACCAGTATGTGTAAAATCTAAAACCTTGCCAGTAATACATTGGGCTTGGCATTAGACAAGGCTTTCTCAGTTTTGTTGATTGTTCATATCAGGATACAGTATTCTACAGCATTTTCTTCAAATATAAGAGTTTTGGCTTTTACACCTTAAAATTGAAGAACACAAGTTTCTGTTGAAAGAACTAACTAACTAAATAAATGAAAGTGAAATTAAAATGATGGATATCATCTAATATTTATTCCTGCAAACATTTTGCCTTTTAGTCTCTCATAGCTGTACAAAAAAGAAACTGCAGTTGGCAAAGACAAGAGCTGAAAGAACTTTCGGTTAAGCATATTATGCAAATAAATTAAAAATACATGTCAACAAAATGGCTGCCTCTTACCTTGGGACATTTCTTGGAGACCAACATCAAAGGCTAGCTTGTCTCTTGATGAACTTGTTGATGCCAAACATGCTAGATACTAACACACAGAAAACAAAAATGTTTTTATTATATTTTGGATCAGAATATTTTCACTTTCAGCTAAGTGTTTCAAACCATTCTCTTCCCCTTTTGATATATTCCCTTTACTTTACTGTATATTTATTTATTTTAAAAATCTACTCATTTTGTTTACCAACAGTCATTATTTTATGTTCCTTCTCCCCCCCCCCCCCCCCCACATGAAAGTCATTTATCTGCATAGTTCCTTGATTTCAATTTGATAGTTTGGCTAATTTTATTTTATTCCAAAATATATACAAAATTGAATTACTAAATACACAAATCATTATAAATGTAGAATTAGTCTCTTAAGGTTCCTTCCTGAATTGATATAAGCAAGTGATTTAAAGCAAAGACTACATAAAACACATATTCTCTTCAGACAACTTTCTTCCAAGTCGCAATCTTATTTGAACAGACTGACAAGTCTGTGTGGTAATACATTCCATTAGTGCCGACATCTGTTAGAACATCTTTCCTATTTACCTTGTACAAGACAGATGCTATCATCAGAAACGGTAATTTGTATGTCTACATGTAACCTATTCCTGTCTAACATCTACACTGATAGCATTCAATAGTAATATCGTTTCAACTATTCACCTTCAATACGCTCTACACAATCGTCAAACCTTTCCAAAGTAAACTGTAACCATGGTAACATGGTGAGGGTCAAAGGTTAGAAATGTGCATTCATATTTCACAAATCTTTTTATAATCTGACAATAAGAAATGGGTTTTTATTGATGATTTATTGCAACACTCCTCCTTTCCATGATGGAATAACACGGGATGTGAAATTACTAATTTACGGTTTATTCACAATATAGACTGTACTTACCATATTACTCAGTGAGTGTCTTAATAATACTGCATGGCCATATAGAAGTGTTCTGTGTCCTGCACCTGCACCCTATGGAGACAACAACATATACATCTAATATTGCAAATAATAAAGTGTCTGAATTAATGATGCAAATCTAAGTTTGTCTATCAATTGTCTTCAATGTTAATACTTGTAGGTTTTATTTCAATAATCTGAAGTCACGATTACGATACATCTGACAATGTTAAATTTACTACAGGATCAAAATGTATCGCTAACGTGTTATTCCGCCTGGGCTACTATATGCACTGCACATATCAACTTTAATAATAATTCCTCTTTTAATATTCATGAACAGACTTCATTGCTAGGAAGTGTATGTCATATCTTAAATATTACCTTTCCAATAAATAAGCTAGTCACAAAAAATTTCCCGACCAGGATGTGCCATTGACCATTTTCTGATTTTATGATATTTTTCTCTGTAATAACACCTGTCAATCTGCATACTTTATTCTACTATTTGGTTACTATATTGCAATGTTTATTGTTCATCTTCTTATTTCTAGATTCATTCTTGCGATGTGTCTATGTACTTTATAGAACATAAATACAGGAGATTTGTTGTAAATATAGGTGTCTCATTATAAAGCTAAAAAATAACCAGACTCTGAGAAGTATAGATATTCTCAAGTTGGGTACATTACATCAAATAGAGCATTATGTGTTACAACATATTATGAATTTATCTTTTATGTATTATACAATACTTTTAAATATTCAATATGTAACTTTATTGGATAGTGTCTGTAAAAAGACAGTACAATGCCATGACCGTCACCAAAAACAAAACACCCAGCATATGTAACTATATGTTTCTATCCATTCATAATTGCTAGAATTCCATATGCTGGACTTGGGTAGATCAGCGTGATATATTCCATCACATTTAACTATGTAACCTTGTGTTATATCACAACGAAACAGAAAGTTGTCTTCTTACCACTTTCTCTGCATGATCAATTACCCACAATGCCTTGTGGTATGACAGAATAAGACCTGACACATGACACATTGAAGAGTGTGTGCCTCTAGAGATTTTGTACTTCATCAAACTGTATCATTTGAATTCAATTTTATAACTCAACAATATATAGGCTAATTTCTGACAAAAACTGTACATGGTAAACTCTGTTAGACTACTTCAGTGTATGCTGAGTACGGCACTACAACTCAACTACTCTGCTGAGTGGTGATCTAGTGCATTGTTGCTATGACGACAGCCATTGAGACAGAAAAGCCAATTTCTTTCAAAATACCTGAGGATCTCAACTGAGAACAAATGAAAGGAAATCATGTGTAACAAGGAAGACATGCATAATGCAAGACATTCCCATTCCTCACTAAATTGATAGGGTTCATCTTTAGGAGAAGTAATTGTGAAAATACAAGACAGCGACTTTTCTTGTACTGCATGACATAGTATCTAACAGGACTCTTTTTCTTCTATACATTGCATCTACCAGGATTGATTGATTGATTGATTGATTGATTGATTGATTGATTGATTGATTGATTGATTGATTGATTGATTGATTGATCAAACCACTGATTGAGTGGCTGACAGAAAGACATACAGACAGACAGACAGACAGACAGACAGACAGACAGACAGACAGACATTTGGCATATCTCTTTGAGGTGACACAATGCAAAACAACTCTTTTTGATGACAAATAAAGCTGATCCCTTCATAATAGCATGTAAACATGATTGGCTCAAAACCAAATGAATACAGGGATTATACCCAGGGGTAATCTAACATCCCTTCATATTATTACTCCAGATGTGATATATGGGTAGAGATAGATAATTACCAGATATCAGGCTCAAATTTTCAATTCAGAAAACGTTATCCAGTAGGTAGTGTCTCCTAGCTAGCTACTACTATGTAGTAATGCCATTAATTCTGGAAATGGAAACATTCTCTGGAGACTTCATGATGCATGTCTCAGTTTGATTAAATTTCTCCCACCGGAGTAATGACATGAAATAATCTGGAAAACTCATACATCTTAACTATTGCTGTTTCCAAAAATACTGTTTTTTTATTTAAAGGTTTTTTTTTATCTAATACAGGCAATGCTAACTTTAATATTAATGTCCAGCCATATGTAAAATGTTTTATGTTTTGCTTTTAAATTATTTTCAATAAACTGTCAAGAATGATCAAGAGTTTAGGAAGAGTTTCCATGTTTTATCGAGGCATCTGATTAATTCAAACTTTATGTATTTCTATAAAAATGTTTTAATCTACAATTCTATTGGGTAGTATCCTTCTGAAATCATGCTTGTAACAATAAAAGAATCTTTTATCCATTTTTGTTATGAATTAATGATCCATTTCCCCAGGAATCATACTGGGCCATTTTTTATGATATTATATTCAAATTCATGTCATACTCAGATTTTATGGGCAGTGTTGCGTTTCTCAGATATCTGCATATTGAAGCAACTACAAAATTACAACAGATGCAGACTGCCAGGGTCCTAAGATCTGATTGCAGTAAGGGGATGATATTAAATGTTATGATGAATGTTGACAAGTCCCTCAACAACCTCATCATGACATCACAAAGATACCACAGACAACACTGCACAACTGGTTGTTTGGAATTCTAGTAAACTGGGCTAGTATAAAGTACACTGCACTTTACTGCCTAACATATGATATTACTACTTATCATATCATACCATATACTTGTAGGTTAGTGGTATGTCCTGTACAGTACTGTACTGTACTGTACTGTACTGTACTGTACTATATACTACGGTATACTAAACTGTTCAGACAGTCTGTCATAACATAATTGATACTTACTGCTTCGAGTCCCTCTGATGTCACCATTTCTTGCAAGGCCCTCACAGATAAGGCTTGTTCTAGTACAAAAACACATACTGAAAGGTAGGGCGGTATGTCCTGCAAAATACAGATAATATTGTTAGTACACAAGACATAAAATATTGTAAACCTAGATATTTTTGCAACTAGAAAATTTTATAATTTTATAATCTTCAACTAGTTCTCAAAGACTAATTTTTTATGAATTACTAAGCCTGGTGCACTGTTTATGTACAAAATATTTATTTTAGTCACTACTTACTTTTGCGTGCGTGTTTGGTTTCCTGTGATATGGGTTTACAATATTTCCATATGTCACCTCTTACTTGTCAAAAGAGGCCTTAAATTTTGTTATCCTCACCTAACATGTCAATACTCTTTATAAAACATTTCATATGATGTACATGTACCCTTACCGTCATGACAATATCATAGTCATTGTATTATATTTCTGCAAAAAATATTTATTCATTTCCAAATAAATTGATTTGGGATATAACTATAAAATATCGACCATCAAAATCAAAATTTAAAAATGCTCACATATGAATAACATGAGCCATATGTAAAAATACAGGCTTCTCTGGAGTTATATACAACAAAGCTATTACACTCACATAAAATATATCTTTTTTATTATGTGTTGTTTTGTAGCATACAAAAAAGGAGAAACTGTAGGCTGATAGGCAATAAAAAGTCATTTATTACCCAAGGTAGTACTAAATCATGTGTGAAGACAAAATGAACTCATTAGTTTGACTTGATCAATAAAAAACCATTGTAACGCACTGTAGCATTCTTGATTTCAATTACAATACAGGATGACTACAGATTGACTGTGCTAAACAATTATATATAGAATCATAGAAAGGCACAGGAAATAACAGGAAGACCTATATAGAATTATTGGAAATTATTGTATGTACAATATATAAAGGGTATGAGTACATCATGTTCTTTGCTAATTTGACTAACAGACTGACTGACTGACTGACTGACTGACTGACTGGGTGGGTGGGTGGATATATGGGTGGGTGGATAAATGGAAAGATGGTGGGTGACTAAACAAATGAGCTGACAAATGGATAGGAAAACAGACTGACAAGTGGACACCGATAGGTGGGAGGGTGTAGGGGAAGGTGGGTGGGTTGATGGATGGATGGTCAGATAGAAAAGGTGGACAAGAACACAGAATGATACAGTTGTGTACATGAGTTGGAAGGTGTAGGGAAGGACCCAGTTGTGGACATTGAAATGTGAATGAATGGACATGGTATAAATGTTGTATTGCAAGATCACATTGCACTGGACTGGACTAACCTCAGGATTCTGTTCTAAGGATGAACACAATTATGAACAGTGGAAAAATATCTTTTATAATCTGTTTACCAAATATTAAGTCCATCTCACCAGCTACATCTTGTCACAAATTTGTCTTCATTTATATATGAAATCATCTTTTCATGTTACATTCACATACTCATTTAGTTTGCTAAAATTACAATTTCCATCACATTTCAACTGATGCTTCCTTCTGACTTAATCTATTCACAATGACATTTGCAAAGAAGAATTCATGTCTGTATCATTAAAAGCAATCTAATTTCATCATGTGTTTCCTCAGGTCTAAACATTACCATAGCAACCATCCTATTCAAGAAGAGCACTTTGTCTGATGAGACAACCTGTTGAGGTCTGAGGTAAATGAGGTTATAGGTCACATACACTATTCAGACTGTCCTTACTGTAGCATACAAGACAGTGAATTTTGCAGATTTAGGCATAGTGAATAGAAGAGAAGCCAAAGGTCAAGGGTTACAGTTTGGAACTGATTTCCTAATCAGACAAACATGTCCAACAAATTGATCCTGAAAAAAAAAGAAGTTCTTTTGTACAGCTGACAGCACAAGTTAATAACATCTTTTCCAGCTTAACAACAAATCTGTGCAATGAAGCAGGTAGTTGCACGGGTCAGGGCTACAGTATTGGCTTTAAAGGATGCAAGACACTGATGGTGCTGACATTTTAATCTACTTTAGCTCAATTTCCTGTCAGGATAGTCTGCCACATCTGCAATAAGATATTGACAGTACATTTGATATTTCTTGACATGGTCATAATTCTGACTGATTACATTCGCAAGATAATACCTGGAGATTTGTAATATTTTCACTTATCCATCAAATCTACTGTGGTTGTTTGAAATTTATGGTCGCAATAAATAATGTAAAATATGTCTACTGTTTCATAGCAACCCAGTCCTATCCCATATACCTACTACCACAATAATGAATGGTCACGTTTTATTTGATAAATGACATAACTATATTAATTTCTACCAAATTGGCATAATTTATAGTTAGAAAGTGTCAATTTGTTGTTAGAACAAGACACTATTTGGCATATGTCACTAAATATCATCTTGAAAAACTGACAAAGTAAAGTAGCTAAAACTTGACAAGAAAAAAACTGACAATGGTTAAATTAACATATCTTCCCTTTCCTACAATCCTTCTCCAAGTAATATTAACACTACAAATTCATCTAACAAGCTTTCTCTATGGTAATATTTCTCAATCTTAGCAGTGGGGTGATCATTATTTAAGCCAAAATCTATCAAAACGATGTATATATATTTCACCTCATTAATTTTGGTGAAATGTCATCGAGTCAAATAATTCTGGCATCATACAATTTAGTTCCAGTTCAATGGTTGGAAAATACAGACATACATGCAGTAACAAAAAAAAAATAGTAGTACTCCTTAGCTTATTGGTAGCAGACTATAATAGATTATCAACGACTGTGAAATTATTATATGATTAACAAGTAGTGCTGATTTATCAAGCTAGCTTCCATGTCATTATTTAACTCTTTTAAAACTAATTTATATTTTTTTAAAAAGATTCCTTTCCTAAAAATTTCAAGCATTATTATTTTATAGATATTCACAACATGTTCCATTACAAATGTGTGAATAAATTATGAACATATATTTCAAACATTTTTATTTTGATTGTTTTTAGTTTCTGACAATGAAGCCACATAGTTATAAATTCAAGTCACGATCGCATAATATGTAAATGCTGTATATCGAAGATTGATACAACTTATCTGTTAGAGTCATAAACCATTTACTGTTTCATATTTCTATGGCTAGTGAATAACATATACTATGTTTGACTATTTAAGATTTAGTGCACACACAACAAGCATCAATTATGTACAAAAATTATTGAAATCATTTGCTGTTTGTTTAACATAAGTTAGGATTTGTGACATAAATATAGTTTCCAGCCTTTACTACATACATGTATTTATAAATGGGAAAGATAACAAAAAATAATTTGTGAAAGAATGAAGAAAAATTAACATACTTCCTTTCACAAGTGTTTGTAAAAATTATTTCTTGAACATTATCTTAAAATTCTTACATTACATTATTTAGTAAAATATTACAATATTTCACATACTATTCCAAGATTTCATATATGACATTACCATAATTAATAATCATAACAGCTCTCCTTAAATACTACAGTCTATTATTGCGGTATTAATTTTGTAACACGCACTTTCCAACACTGATTCCCTAACAAAGCAGTTCATCTTTATTCAAGTATATTTGATTTTCCCTCTTTGACAATAATGATGCATCAAATAACATTTCAATCTACATTCCTTACCTCAGACGGTTAGGATGAATACAGTAACTGTGAATTTAGCCTAAAACTTTATTACTGATTGTAATTTTACATTACATCTGAGGACTCATATATATCAGCACAAATTTTAGTCTAGGACAATTCAATTTTGATATAATTCAACATATTGCCATATAATGTCTTCATTTCAAAACTAATTTCTTTCCTTAGTTTGTCTATTTCTTTCAATAACTGAACAAAAACATTATCAACAAATTTACAATTCACTTTTATTCATGAATTTTGACAGCAATTCAAACAAATTTTGGAGATTACTGGCAAAATAATCAACAGAGCATATGCCAAGCCTTATTATTTCAGATTTTTATTCAATGTAAAATGTTAAGACATGATACAAGATTGTGAGTAAGACAAGATTGTGAGTAAGACAATATTGTGAGTAGTTTTATATTGTCCACTACAAGACCTGCTTATTTCTATACTGCACTTTAAGGTGTTGAATTTAGTAAAATAAATAATAAAAAAACATAAGAATTAGGTTAATCATATTATCTATATGGCCTGATTATTTTCATTGATATTCTATGTGTCTGGAACAGATGATTTAAACACATGGTCATCAAAAAAAATCCTGTCTATCATCCATTACAAACCAAGAATTGATCACAAAGATAAACCGATCACACTGTAAACTCTGTCAATGTTTACACACAATGAAACAATGGGTCAAGGAATTTGTTATTTTATCATCTGGAGGTGGTAAACTTCACTTAAATGTAACTTTACATGTCAAAATACAGCTCATAAAATGTTGCAAGCAATTAATTATTCATCATCTTTAAGGTTACATTCATGCATAATATGAGGTCAACTTGAATCTCAATTGTCTCATTGATAATTTTGTATTCTGATATCTGTAACATTATGACACAGAAGTATGTTTAAGACATTTGATGTAGAAGTAAACAGAAGAATTAAATGGTGGATTGATGTAGAAGTACACAGAAGGTGGATTGATTTAAGACATTTGATTGGCAAACACAAACTTTTACGTATGATGTTCATGGGTCTGTTCAGATTCCAGTGAAATAATACAAATTAAAGTAAATGCTGGAGGTTACATGTGGCCTCTCTTTAATCAAATTTATTCTGATGCTAACATTGAGTAATTTAAAAAGAATGTGCCATCAATCGTGCCACACAGCTGTTTACTTTGCATTAATCTTCAAAATAACACCTAAAGTAACACAATGCATTGTTGAAACAAGTCTTTTATACACATTGTCACTGTAGTGCTATTAAAAACAGTTATTTGTCCTTACCATGTTAAACAGTGATTTTTTCATAAATTCTTAAGAATTTCTGTTCTTCATTAATTCTCAACAATTTCTCTTCTTCCAGAATTGTTATGAGGAGTGTGTATGTATTTGTTCATTAATTCAGATTCAACACTAAACAGTTAGCTTTGTTATTATAGAAGACATTCTTCATACACACTGTCCATTGGTAATTGTTACCACACACTTATCTTATATCTATAGACACATCACATCAGCTTGAACTTTTTGACACAAATATAACCCTTAGGTCATTTAAGTTTATCCCAACATTCCAAATGAGCTTGTAAATTTCAGTAGTAACCCAGTAGACTGAGAGTGAGATATGGTATGAACATTGGCCTACTAAAAGTTTGCTAACTGAAGAATACAACAAATCTTGTAGTTTTGTTTTTATATCCATTTTTGTTTCACAGAAGTATGGTTTTGTTCCTATGCGCAGTAGAGGGGGGGGGGGGGGATTTGCATGAATATGACAAGTATAATGAGAAATGCAATATATTACACATGTATGACCCCTTTCAAGAAACAGGGCCAATTCAAAGTATTCAATCTCTTCAGGTTAAAGAGGCCATAAAATATTTAAAAGAAGAAAAGGGACGAAATTGACTTGAAGATTGAGTAGGAAATGGAAAAGAGATTTCAGGCAAACTTAAGGACTGATGGATGAGAATTCTTTTAATGGATATCACACATACTTGATATGCACTTGAGTTGTAGGAATATTCAAAACAGCCCTGACAAAGCTACATTCACAGAAAATTATCAAGGTAGGTAGGTTGGCGCAATTAATTGTTTGATATCAAAGTTTCCTTGAATGAAAGGCACTGACTCCACACTGACTTAGCAGGACGTGTTCAGAAGCTTAAAAAAAAAGATGATATAATAATACTCAAATTTAATTTTAACACCATATTTTATCCTAACCAGTTATTGAGTTAAATGGATCTTCTCTTTCAAGCCATGGCTCCAAGGGGATGCATTCTATGGTCATCTACTGACTGAAACTTTAATTAGAATGTGTTGTGTCATTCCAATGAAACCCAGTGTTATTCCCTGTAGAGATTCCCTGTCTGGTTCCTGTCTCAGATTATCCACAGAGATTACATTTCCATTTAATACAAGAGTGGGGAAAGGTTACTCCTGACTCTTCACCTTTTCTATGCTCCGTGAATACTTGTATTCTTATTTTCTCTGCATTCATTTCCATAGCAGTATGCAAAACTGGTTTTACATGTAATCATCAATAAAAGTTATTACCACCTGGTTTAAGCAAGAAAACCAAACTGTTCATGTTTCAAATGGTGCCAACGTGATACTTACCAACAATAAAGGCATACTACAATGGTAAATTCAATTGGTTTTTGTTAATGTCAGCAGTTTCGTATAATCTTTCTTTTTTTCCAAAACTGTAAAATTATAAAGTATGTGTCCTTTCTTCATTGTTACTCCACTAGCTATAGAGTACCAATGGTTTAAACATTCACATCAAAGTACATGTCTATGAAAATATACTAGACTATAGACAAACAGTATTCACAATTAGTATTTCATCAATCACTGTTGAGCTATAAAATGTATTATATACATAAACAGATCTCTTTGGCTGTATTCTTCCCAATTATACAATATTTTCAGCAAGGAGAGCTCATACTGTTGAGGAGACTATATCCGATGATATTACCCAGGGATCAATTGCAATAACATCAAGTAGACCTATTATTGAGATAATACAAACATCTAGTGATGTACTGCCAAAGCTTAGTGTCTGCTCATGTTTGCCAAGGATAACTTAAACAGGTTCCAATTTCCTTGAAAACAGCATTTCATAAATAACCTATACTGTACTTTTTCTTTCACAACTACAGAATAGGCTACATCATGAGCAGCAAAGTAACACATGGCACTGATTCTTAAATCCCCACTACAGATATCCAAGGTTTATTCCAAAAATAGTTACAGCTAAATATATATTATAAATCTACAGTTTCAGATGCAATAAACTGATACAGGTGTATGCGTATATAATTTTGAAATCCATCAACCTGTGTTACACAATGTTATTATTGCATTTATGGGATTTTTGTTGTACCATTTGGTATTGACAGTTATTTGGCTCACCATCAAAACTGTGAGATTATTTTTCAACTGTAATGATAATTTGTACTTTATACTGTACCCACCTGATCTGATGTAGGTTCCAAGTAAGCAAGTCTACTAGCAAATCCTTCCGCTGCAAGGCATACTCTTTCTTGTCTTTCTTTACATTTACTTTGAGTTGTGCACATCAAGCTTACTTTATCTCCCTGTAAAAAAAATGGAGAAAATACACCTTTATTTCATCATTTATGTGTACTGATCAATTAAAGTGCAAGACATATAAGAAACCTTAAGGAAAACCATATAAGGGATGTGATACCTTTGTGGTATTATTTCAGACTGAAGCTCTCAAATGGCTATATGGTGGGTATGGTCAGGGATTTTAGGGCTAATTTTGGATAAGTACGACAATCATAGTTAATAGTGGGGCCAAAAGCTTATTAATTATGCCTCTTGTTGAAACATACACATGCTTCAATGTTCACAATCATGTTTTCAAAAGTGCATACATGTATATTGTACACATCAAATTACAATACAATACAAATTCAATATACTTTTACTTATTATTCTTACTGACAGAAACAGTAGTGTCTGCTGTGAAACATATAAAAATGACAAATGATTAGACCATATGGCATATCAACCCCATTTCCCTGTTTGGTTCATGCAAGGTTGTATCACTGGTGGTAATTACACAGTGGTAACTGTGTTAACAAAAGTCATGTTGGAGTAATGTTCAAACAATTTTCGTAATTGCCAAGACATGCATATTTCATGTCATGTACAGTTGACAATCTACAGATAGACAGAATTCATCTTAGAAATGTTGCACTGATTTCAAGTTCAGTGTGACAAAATATCATCCAGAAAACTTTGTTTCATCATTCAAGTCCAATCATTAGCCCCGTCTACACGGCACTAAAAATCCTACCTGAGGTAGGATTCAGGATAGTTTGAAGCGCGTGTAGACTCAAACGCGTCCTGAACCTGTCCTGAAACCGTCCTGACTTAGGACACCTTTGAGAGGTTTCCTGAAACCCTCCTGACTTCGTCCTATAGTACTGTCAGGACGGAATGCGCGACATCCACGCTGTAACCTTCCTACGTGTAGACACAAATCTATCCTACCTCAGGTAGGACTTGGGACTGCCTCAGGTAGGACGACCTACGTGTAGATGGGGCTATTGACTGTCACAGAAATTACATGGTATGTACAGCAATAGATTGAACATTACATGCGAATTACAAATGATATCCACAACATGTCAACTATAAAGGAATAGTCAGTAATTCATACCAGATACATCAACATCTTTTCCTTTTTGTGGCAAATTTACTTAATGATTCTCTCTAAAAGTCTCCCTCCCACAGTAATCATATGACTGTGCAAATTATGCAAAATGCCCAAATGATATGCTTCAATGATTTTTCACATTACACTATAAATGTATGTTGAAAGTCAAATGTCATAACACCGGAGAAGATTGGATTTCTAAAATTACACGTTAGCAAATTTAAATATAACTTTTATTATCTTTAAATAATTTATTACAACTTGTGAAAGAGGGAACTTTTCAATTGGTATATTTTTATCCATACAGTAATTATTACTCTCCTACTCAAATCAATAGTATGTAGTTATCATTTGTATACATATCTTATTTACATATTTATAGCAACACTTTTTCTCATCCTGCAAGTACAAGGTAATAAAATTGGAGCATGTAAATCACAAATACACAAAGAAATGGTGGAATCAAATTAGCTTGGTCATTAATATTTCATGACATGTTTGCTCAAAATAAATATTTTATTGCAAGGCATAAATCTATTATATCAATTACAAATTTATGACACACTTTAAGGCATGCATCCTCTATGAATATGCCTGTATATAAATATACCTTACTATAAGGTATCAGTTTTGTCTTCGATATATATAATAATATGTAAGCTAAACCATAGTTTGATCATCTGACATTAAAAATGGAAAAAATATGACGTCCATACTTGAAAATTAGACACACTAAAATAAGATATGAACTTTATAATAAACAGAAAATGTAATTATATACTCATAGATAGATGGTATAGAAAAAGTGGGGTGAAGTGAAGTGAATCAGTTTATCAAACAGCCCATTACATTTGCATGAATTACATGTACACTACTGTTGACATTACCAGCTACATCAATGTGTAAAATTCAAAGCTGGTTAGTCATGCTACAATCACACAATTTTGGGTATAGCTACTAGAACCGGGTACAAAGTACTTTCTGTAATCTGCCATTGCTATCTGAAAGGAACAGAAAACATGACTGTTTTATACCAAAGAAGACTATGAATGCGTCAGAGTGATGTTATAGGATCATCTTAGTCCCATTCCTTCAGAAATTCAAGAGATATGGAAATGTCAAACACATTTGTGGCAATCGTGGTGGTACATTTAATCTCATGTACTCTATACAAAACAGAATTGTTGCTCATCAGATATGATCTTTAACTGCATCAGGATGTTTAAAGGTCATCCAACTATATGAGACTTGCACTCCCCTGTAGAGAGATTACATAGAATTCACATCACAAACAAGTAGGACTGCAAAGCATTCAATACTGTCTTGTAATTTACTTGCAATTTTTCAACTTTCATTCTGATCACAGCATGTGCTTCAAGGGTTCTGTTCATCTACACGTAAATCTCTGTGAGGTCGCATATCAGCTGTATGTTGTCCTTAGGCTTAGTTTGGAGGTCACGGTATTAGAGAACATAGCTACTGGAATTAAGTATTATTGCTCTACCCTTCTACTAATGTAATCTGTTATCAGAGCTACAACAGTTATTATACATCTGTATGTAGCTTGCAGATGGTATTACTTAGAGATATAGTGAAGCTTTGCACAAACACGGATAAACTTTTCGGTGATTTTCATTCATAGCATCAGCTGGTTTATGTACTAAAGCATCTGTACAGATAAAACTCCTCAGTCAATGTGGTACACTACTCAGATGGAAGGAATTGAGCTACTAACTAAGAATCACCCTCAGGAACAATAATCTCTAAGGAATTACGAAAAAGAACAGTAATGGCATATTTGTGTATAATTCATGCTTTATCAGGGATCTGGGCAGGATCGCCTCTTCTGATCAGAGATGTTGTCTTCTGTAATCAGAAGGTATTATCTATCTTTATCTCCTTCTGGGGAATATATAGTAACATCTTGTAGTTAACTTAGACATATTTGATGTAGATAATACAACAGGAAACCATTGTAGATTGCAGACAGCATGTGCAGCCGATACAGCTTGGTGGTTACTAACATGATAACTACATTTCAAGCAATACCCCAAGGATGAAAATAGTTAAATAGGAAGCATCCATGTCCAGAAATGATTAATACAAAAATTTGGTTTACTGGGTAGCCATTGCTATTACAAGAAGGAATGTAAGAAGACATGTATATTTGTACATTGATCTCTACAACAAGGCCAAGCCAATCCTAAAGCATGTACAAGATAAATTTGCCAATGAAAGGCCACCGTGCTTGACCTAAAGGGACATGTGTTCTACAAGAGTAGGAAACTACAACCTTCATCAAACTTGTACAAGGATACTTGACTTGGTAGGGAATGAATCATAACAGGAAAACAGCATTCAACTACAGACCACTCATCTACTTTGACAATTTTAAATAAAGATATTATGATGATGCAATGATATCATTTGAAGTTTTAACAGATCGAGAGAGAATTGCCCTATTATGCAGATTATGTTTTTTATACTTTTAACTATATCCAAGTACATTTCTCCAATTACGAAAAACATCCTGTCAAGTCTTATGAATGAAATCTATCTGTACAATCAATTTAGTTGAACTAGTTAACGAAGGCGATTTGTACACTTTCCCGACCGGCCCTGTATTATGATAGCTGAGTACAAAACCAGGTTATATATGTAACTATATCCAAACTATTTATGAACAAAGTAATACCAAACCTCTTTATAAGTGTTAATAAATATTTTTTCCTCCAGTAGGTATGAAACAACTATTTGAATATGTATCTAAAAAGAAACTTTCACAGAGGTGTTCCATGGAATGTACTGAATTTTCACATTCAAATCCACACTATTTTTAGCAAGATTATTTTCTAATACATGTGATTGTAGAATTATCTAAGCATACAAGTATCAATCATTGGTCTGTTAGTAATGCATCAACTACACTGTTTGACAGCATATGTTGTTTTAACTCTAACTAGAACATACATCAGCTGTGAATTTATTACATATTTAGAACACTTGCACACACACGCGACAGACTGAATAATTCTGGAATGACATTGCCTCAAATTTGCATATAAATATATTAATAGTTCAATTCTTTGAATATCATGGTAGACTTCCAGGGTAAATGTCTGTGCTGCATTTAAATGATTACTTCATCTTCTGATAACCTGTTGACTTGTTAGGTCACTATCTCAATCATTGGACAGTTGTTCTATAATCATTTGTTAACCCCTAGATAACATGTCTGATAACTGGAATAACCACCATCACATACAATTTATTTGCTTTAAACAAAATATGGATTTTCTTCCTGTCAAATATAAACTGTCTAATTTGGTATTTGCTTAACACTGATCAAATGAACCTACAATCCCTCAAACACACATGTGGTAACCAAATTGCAACTGACATCACAAAGTTGAAATATTCCCAATGAACATACGTAATCTGAATTTTAATTTCAAATTTCATATTTTACTCATTTTACATACAGTTGATGGAAAATCTGGATACACAATAATAATCAGCCTCATGAAAATTTATGAAGACAAAAAATGTATAATTGTATAAGTCAAGTTCCTGCCTATTCATTAGGTGCTATAATCAAGTACCATGGCTCAATCTAGCGTTATAAATCCCACTATCAATTACTCACTCAACCACATTACATTCACAATGTCTGCGATTTGTCTTTTCTGAATCTTATGATGATCAAATACTCTGATTTTTTTAAAGTTCCTATACTTAAATTTACAATTATTACTTTCTGTGTCTATCAAATGATTGTACTCAGTAATTTCTTTTATTTCATATGTACCAGAGATGACATGCACCCTTAGTCTAGTTCCTATACAGTATCATTGTCATTTACACCTCTACTAGCTACAAACCACGCTGGCATCCAGACTACACGCACCTGTACACGCACATATTAATGGTATTTACACTGTAGTGCAATACCAAAAACATTATTGCATACCTGCATGCAAATGATATGCAAATAAGGACATGATCATTGTGGTTATACACAAATGTGCTGTCATTTACAGGTAACTGTTCTATTTGTAGTACAATCAATTAGTAAACAAACTTACTTTAATCATTAATGTATTTGGAACAAAAAATCTTTTTTGAATGTTCCTTTGGAATATTTTACTAAAAATTGTTAAGACTTTATATATTCTTTCTGGAAAATTGTTTAGCCTTGGATATGATATTTAGCATGTATACTTGAAATCTGTGTGACCAACACACCATCAAATCAGGTTTACAGGTAGTTGTTAATGTAGTATGTACAGGTCTATAAATACATGTATGTTCATGTCTAAACTATTTATATACTAACCTCAATACACATTAAAATGTAATCATCATTTATGAATGTCAGAATGTAATATTTGTATGAGCTAAAAATGCATTGTTTCATGCTATTTGCGGTACACACAATTTTAACAAAATTAGGTTAAAATCAAAATACCTCATAAATGAAATACTAAGAATAGAAAATGTTACTTAACGTCATTCATCTTTATGAATATGAATTCACTTTAGGAAATCATGCATATGATTCATTTCGCCATTTTGGTAAGGTCAGCATTAGCAGGTGATGTATCCATCATACAACAGTCTTACCTATACCAGCATGCATTGCTAAATCAACAGCTGTTTTTTCAACTGTCATAGACTACAGGTATATTGATATACACATACTTCCAGGTCACATGTTGAACAATTCAAACACTAATGAATATCCAGACATTTACACAAGTAATGTCATAAGAGCAATGAGGTATACATTCTGGAAAATGTTTTCATTAATGTCTGAGATGTTGTTTTCTCATAATGTCTTGTTGATGATATCAACTACCAATAGTATTAGTATTTGAGTCAAAGGATTATCTACCATTTGTTTCTATCCAATAGTCAATCAAACTACTAAAGTCATCACTTTCTCAAAATTCAATCTTTCCTAACACATATCAATCATGACGGCATAGGTAGCATTTATTTCAAACAATTCATACACTGACTAACTGTAAAAACTTATAACTCTGTTCAATAAAATAAGCCTGTGTACTGGCAAACTTGCCAGTTTACTATAATATATTATACTAATTAAATCTTACTCAACTCTAAATAAACATTTAGTGGATGACAATGGTTTTAAGTTATAATGTTATATATATTTCTATTGACAATTGAAACATTTAGTGCAGTTTTCATATTTCAATTTAATACAGCACATATCTTGCATCAATGGTCAAAACTGTATTACATTTTCCAGAGTACCTAATATCTATAAAGCTACAATCAATCCCCTGCCATATTTATCTATTACATTCGATGCTACCTAGCATGAAAGAGACAAGATACATTAAGGAAATTGAGCTAATTCTCATTTCCTGGCTACACAGATGACTATCAGATCTATGCATGCATGCTGAGTGTAATGACATCATTTTCAATAAATATTACTAATGAAAGTATAACATATATCTCTCATTTTCATCTAAATTTTATCATATGGTATTTGCTGTGTAATATCGACAACAAACAAGCTTCATATAGCAACTCAGTACCATTTGATATCATGATATAATCTTTGGAGTTGAATAATACTTTAAGCCATTCCTTAGATTCTTTAAAATTCAAATATATTTCAAAATTTACCTGATTTTCATTTGAGGCAGACTGTGTATATATATTGTACATAATAACATATACATAAGTATGCATATACACATTATTATGCTATATTAACTATTAAATGAAAAAATACCGCCAATGGCGTTGTAGCACAACTGTAGTTTTTAAAAATGTTTATCCATATGCTAGTCTATGCTAACAATAGGTGTTTATTTGCTGAATAACTATCCAGTTGCCTATCCAACCATGTTGCTATCTTTACGATAAATGCTATCATTTGGCTGTTGCTATGGGCGTGGTCATGTTGTTAGATATATTTGCATACATTTGTGTGTTTTTGTTCACTTGTGTATGAATTCCTGATATTGTCTTTGCAATATACGTGATCATTTGGCTGTTGCTATGGGCGTGGTCTTGTTGCTAGGAAAATTTACATACATTTTTTGAATGTTTTATTCAATTGTCTATTAAACCCTGTTGTTATCTTTGTGAAATACACCACCGTTTGGCTGTTGCTATGGGCATGGTCATGGTTACTAGGGTATTTGCATACATTTTTTGAATGTTTATTCATCTGTCTTTCTATTCCTGTTGTTATCTTTGCAATATACGTGATTATTTGGCTGTTGTTATGGGCGTGGTCTTGTTGCTATGCAAATTTACATACATTTTTTGGATGTTTATTCAATTATCTATTAAACCCTGTTGTTATCTTTGTGAAATACACCACCGTTTGGCTGTTGCTATGGGCGTGGTCATGGTTGCTAGGGTATTTGCATACATTTTTTGAATGTTTACTCACTTGCTTACCAGATGATGTTGTTATTTGACCAAAATATACTGCCATTTGGTTGTTGCTAAAGGGCGTGGTCATGGTCGCTAGGGCCAATTTTGTCAAAATGTTTTTAAGAAAATCTGCAGAATAACAGTTTCAGAAACATCTCGCCAAGTTTCAGACTAAATGACCAAGTACTTTTTGAGATATAAGTTTTTGACCAAAAATGAACATTTTTACACCTAATTTGCATATCACTCATGGAATCATGGTATGCTTAATATTTCTTTGTCCATACATCCCTAGATACATTCCCATTAAATTTCAGCCCAATCTGCTCAGTAGTTTTAGAATTATAGATTTTTAACCAAAAAGACACATTTTTAGTCCTAATTTGCATATCACTGATGGAATCATCCCGTCATGAACAAATCTTACTTTACACCCCCTTAAGATTGTTCCCACCAAATTTCGCACCAATCTGCCCAGTAGTTTCTGAGTTTAAGTTTTTTGACCAAAAATCACATTTTTTGACCCAAATCACACACCTGTGATGCGATCATTTTGATTTGAACAATTTCCCAACTAGACACCCAAAGTAATGGACCCACCAAATATCGTGGCAATCGGTTCAGCGGTTTTTGACTTTAAGTTGTTTACACACACACACACACACACACAGACAGACAGACAGACGCCGGGCGATCCCTACAGCACTACTGAACAAGTTCAGTTGTGCTAAAAAAACCAATATTCTTAAAAATATTACATAACATCAGTACCACTTGGATTGTAGCACAACATTATTTCATATACCAAGATACCTTTATTTAAATTTACAATCTACACATCCCTAGAAGTAATGAACCTCAGTTTAGTCATGCTAAAAAGTAGCCTGTTTACATCACAATCAGCTTGTAATGCTTGTAACAGCAAATGATTAATTTAGCCACGCCCCAATAGCAGTTATCAGCATGCCTGTTTGTAGATATTTATATTCCATTTGCTATATATGAAAACTATGTTACTCTTGTGCTCATCTCAATGAGGGCACATTTACATATTGACTTCACTTGAATATGAGCAATTAATCTGATGTACGTTATCACTCCCCATTGCGACCAATCAGTTTGAGCATATATTTTCAAACAGCATTAATCATTTGGTATTGCTAGCAATACAAGTGGTATGTGAGACAGTGAAGCAAAAACAAAACAAACAGCATCATTAATAACATAACAAGTAAATACCACTAAAAAATCAAGTATTTTATATATTCTCAAAAATTAAGCAATCTCTTGCACCATGAATACTGAAGTCTTTGTATGAACAATTCATATGATTCTCACATCACGCTGACATGTCTAAATTGTGTGCTGTGTAAGCCTCCATGCATATGATGACGCACAAAGCTGATATTGCTTTAAGCTATCTCAGCCACAGAGCGGTTCACTCTATAGTACAGTAAATTGCGGGGGATGTGATAAGCTATGGTAAATACATATATAGCACTTTTATAAGAAGTCAGACATAAAGAAATAGTATCCCCTCTGTCTGCTTCATATAAATAGATAGAAATGTCTTCAAGCTATGAACAGCTCATAATAAAAATATGACCCATTAAAAATTAATTTACTAAATTGTCATTTTTTTCCTAGAACTATACAATATTCTTTGGCAGAATACTATCATCTAAAGTGTACATCATTTCAATGTAAATTGTAATGTACATATATTGGTGAATGGAAGCTGAGCAGAGTTCATTGGCATTGGCTCAGGTCAAATTCCTACTGCATCTCATCACAAAGTGTTCTGCATACCCTACCCTTAAACGCAGTCTGTCTTGTAAACATGAAACTAAATATATTCTCCATTTGGTTACAATAGTAATACAACCTAGTTGTTGCTATACATCAAACAAATGCCAAGGTTCAAATTCTAAATTGTTCTAAACAACTTATCATTGTACAGTAATGTTTTATGCTTGACATGATATAATTTTTTATGTTTCTGTGTACATGTATGTCAGATATTAACACAACATTTGATGACATAGCTAATTAAATTAGGAGATGTGTGAAGTTAGTACTGATCAAATAAAGATGTTGATTACACAGAATGAGAATACAGCTAACTATCTTCATGTAAATGGTGTTAACTATTAAGGAAGCATTTTAAAGAACAGTTATTACAACTCAATATAACAATTGATTATAGTACTCAGTCACACAACTATTCCTAGATTAACCTGGTTTTAATAATGCAGTGTTACAGTAAATGGATGTACCATCAATATTTCATATCTGTCTGGTGGAAAATTCACAAAAAATGTCAACATAACAAAAACTTTTTATGATATATCTTCTGTAATAATCTGTAGGTGTATTGGTTTCAATTAGATATTAACATTATATTTTTAATTTATCACAATATGATAATGATTCACTAGGTATTTTCTGACAAGTGCAACCAACACACCATTTTGGGAAAACACCAGCTGTGTAGACATATGGGAATAACACAGAGCTGAATAATTTCCAATTACCCACTATTCCTAAACAAGCTACAAAGCACAGCATGTCATATGGAAGGTAAAAAATTCCCAAATGAAATAATTGGCTTCTTACCACACCCTTGTCAAAATATATTACCCATATTGTGCTATGTATTATTAAATTTATGTAATTGACTTCACTCCATAGTACTAGTAATACAATATTCAATGTACATGGTCTTGAGAGATGATAGTTTATATAAGTTTAACATTCGGTTTTCTGAATGCAAGACAATACTACTTAATTACCTTATTTATTTTACTCTTAGTACATGTAACCGACAACAAATGGCATGGTGGACATGTTTATTACAATTGTTCATAGTAATTATGCACCTCAAAAATAAAAGTCTTCAACTTTTGTTGTTCTTTTCTTCAAGAAAATTCCAATTTACTTTCAGTTAAAATCAAGAAGAATGATGAGGGGTTCCAGTGTATTATACAAAATAGCAACAACTAATCCTGGGAATAACAGCAGATTGGCTTTTTCCTTGAAAACAACATGGTGAACATTGTGTAATTATTTCAAAAGGATCAGAAACAAGCTTTATCCATATGGCCAAATTTGGGGAATTCGTTCTTTGAGGACACAGCGCAGTCATCCTTTACAGAAACAGTATTACATATTATCTACATGTAAACGTCAGCACAAAAAGAATACCACTTTTTTTATGTTTAAAATATGAGATAATTATAAATCTATACAACGTTAACCATCTACGAATCTAATCCTGACTGAACCATGCTACTGCCTTACAGTAATACCAACTAAGCTGACAAAGTCTATTTCTGAATATATTTACACTGGCCCTTTGAACCGAGTTTGGAGACATACATCTATTTTCATTTCCCATCCTATCTGAATTCCACGTAGCATCTCTACATGTTGTCAAACAATTCATGCATTGTATTGCCTGGGTTGCTATTGAAATACACCTCTTGAAGATTAAATTATATTCTAATTTCATTTTGAACAACATTTACATACATTTTTTGCTGAATAAACAGACTACAAATATAAATGATACATATTCATACATATCACATCCCTTAACAAGTAGCATAGCTGGCAGCTTAATTCTCTTTATATAATAACATTTCATGACATTTTTTGTTTCTAGAAGAAAAAAACTTTGACCTCTGCACAAAACTATTTTTGCAAATGCTTTCCAAACCACATTTTTGGAGTCAATTTATGTATCAAATTTCTAAACATGAAATTTGTCATTTGTGGGTGGTCAACCAATCTATCAGAACTATTAATATTTCATCTTGTCACATGTAAAGAGAGTTTGTTTCTAAAATAAGACAGAAGTCAGGTGTTGAGCTCATAAACAAACCATGTACATGATCACTGGTTTTAGTTTTCTACACACTGGATTTGGAAACCTCAGTCAAAAGTTGGACAATGGTAGTCTGAGTTATCGTACAATATATAGAAAAATTCAGTTTATGACTGTTTTACATGTATGATAACAGTATCAAATGTTGGCAGTAAGTATATGATTTGTATTGATGGTGTATCCTCACAATAATCTTTACATTAATCCATGTATTACTTGCTTTATTTTGCTCTGGCAATCACATTTCATTTTCAGTTTGATGTTTTCCTCTTCCCTTTTGTGTTTTGTACCTGTATTAACATATTTTTTTGCATTAAGCATTAAAGATGGTTGGGATTTTGATTTTCAATTTATTACAAGAAGGAGCCCAGAAATCAAATTAGAACTTAATTTACACAGCAATGTAAATATTGTAACATGGCATAATATTATACAAATTGATTATAAGAATATTTGCAAAAATGACGACAATCACTAAAACTGCCCTTGTTATCTTCACAGTTACAGTACAAGAATGATCATCATACTGCTGTGACAGATTTATTTCCAATATTTTGTAACAAATTAATAAGACAAACTGGAATCAGTTGATTTTCCACAACACAACTACGACACTGTCAAAATAGTTCTATAGCCAAAGGTCCCCAATTTTCTAAGGAAAAAAGACCAATGTTGCATGTGTAGACATCAACCGAATCATATATATGTATACTGCTTGTCTAATTCCTCTCAAGGAGACTTCCTCTTCCACACGGTATTGTACATTTAATAATTCATTCATGTCACATCAGGTATTCCTTCTCAAGGGAAAGTATATTTCAATTGGTAATTCTGACACAAATTCATCAAAATACTTTACCAGGGTACTGAATTGTACCAAGCATCTCAGTTTCTCAGTTTTTTGCCTCTTGCCCTATAAACAAACGACAATATCAAATAGATCCATTTTATTTTACATCTTTCTTGTTGACTACCCAAAACGTCACACATTATGATACCATGTGCTTTCAATTGCATGGTGTAAGATAATAAATATATTATTACAAATAATTCATACATTTTAAAACTGACAAAACATCTACAAATCTGATTATTTTGCTGAATAGTTTTATAATGTTCTTTAATATAAATTCTTTCCTTTTAACAATTCCAATCTGATGAAAATTTGATGTAGCAAATATAGCTGGATTTCTTTTACCTCTATGTCCTTCATGTACTGTCATTTACTTTCCATTTTGTTGTTCTCTGAGTAGGCACCTCCTTCCTACATCTGACTGAATACCATGGGCACGTTCACATTCAAAATAAAATCCTTTACATACACATAGCCAATCAAAATCTTCATTCCAGTTAATACTCCAGGATTGAAGTTGAAAACAAACAGACCCACCAAAATAATAACAATAACATCAATGTCTGTGCTCTGCTTTCTAGATCTGTTGTGTTCCAAAGTACTGTACCCATAGGTATTCAATGTAAGACACGCTCTCATTGATAGAGTGGGTTGTTCAATGCATGAGATTTGAACATGAACTATGGTATTCAGTCAGACATAGGAAGACGGCACTCATTCTCAGCACAACAAGATCAAAAACAAACAACAATAAATGAAGAACAGAGAGGTAAATAAAGATTGAAATTAGAAATCAAGGCATTCACTCCATCAGATTTTAATCAGATTGACACAATTCATACATCTGCATTTATTGTTTCAAACCAGAATGCAAACTTCCTTGCAGCATACATGTAAATGTGGTATTCAGAAATTCCTGTCTGATACACACATACTTGGCATGCTTTTCTGGACAGCTGTCCACAGCTGACAACAGCATAGCATCTTACACATCAAGGATTAACTAAAAAAAGTCTAACCATTCCAGGCAAATAAAAGTGAGGTAATTCTGGAATGGATAATGTTACATTACATACATTTAAATTCTTGTTTTGTACACTCTTTCATCCAGAATTGTTTGAATCTCAAGATTTATTGAGAATTCTCCTGAATTTAGTATTTACATTAACCTTGACTGGCTATTGATAGTATAGATACAGAGATATAGCAAATACAATAAACAAAATATACCAAAGTCCCATCAGAATCTATTACAGAATGAAATGAAGAGGAATGTTAGAAAATGTACCAGGTTTAATTTTTTTCTGATACTGGAAGATTTCTATCGCCTACATTTGTAGCTAAATCACTGACCAGATATACATATATGCCTATATGCCATAAATACCCACATCTGCATAAACCTTTGAACAACAGTAGCTGTTGTAAATATGTTTCTACATAGCTCTGGATGTATACATTGCTAGATTTCGACACATCTTCTCCCTTCCGCTGTGGTTCATCCCTATCTCAAACTGTGAGGCTGCGAACAGATTTCATGCGCACAACCTTGTACACGTTTAAGCTGTCATATCGTACGTTTTTGTGGCTCGAGCAAAAGTAATTAAGAATAGACAGAATAGACAAGACGTAGATTGAATTTAATGGTCCTGTGCTTTTCATAGTCATTAGCAAAGGGTCTAGGTGGTTTTGTTACCAAAAATCCGAGCAAATTAAGTCTGTTCACAGTTTTGCTTTTTGAGAGATAGGGAAGAACCATAGCGTAAATGGCATAAATGTAGAGGGTGTTTACATGTAAAGACTGGTTGTAAGCTTAATGCCCCTGTATTTGATATACATGGCTTAATGCCTAAATCTTTACAACAAGATGTAAATGTAACAAAGTAGTAAGATGGCCAGTGGCTTTTGATGTAATCCCCTTATTTTGTATGATTCAAATCACAGACATGTTACTATCTAATTTCACTTGTTATGGCTTGCGGCTTTTGATGTAATCTTCTATTTTGTATGATTCAAATCTGAGACAGTGGACTGTCTAATTTCACTTGTTATGTAGACATCTTACAAAATGAGCTCACACAAAAGACTGTGATTACACAATGCATGAAAAAATGTTGTTTGTGCAAGATCAGGGTTGCACAGGTATGTGTCAAGTAGGCTTGCTGGTACCATCACCATTATCAACTTCCATCAAAACTAATAAAATTGTAGTGATAAACACTGGTTGGTGCACTAACTCTAAACACATACTCAACATAAAAACAAAAGACATCACATCTCTAAATGTTGTAATCAAAAGTTTATTCAATATTTTTTATTCATTCAAGTGCAAAAGGCTAAAATTATCACTGCTTCCATGTAAAGTTGTTTGGAACAATGAATTGTCAAGATACAATCACAATTCTAAGGACTTACATTATAGATAACAAGTGTATACTATACTCTGCCCTGTTTATTACTAACAGTGCAATGAGCAACCACTTTGCTTTGAGAGAACATTTTGTTTAAACACTTCTTAACAAGTATGAGGTCACACAGAGGACATGCCTTGATGTCTGACATGCAACATTTGCATGATTACTCCAACAGAAGACAATTTAAATAACAAGATTGGTTGTCTGTTCTGTTGCACTAAATGATTAACTTTTCATAGGCTACATTCAACCATCCACAAAAAGTGAAGTGAAAAGACTTACAGTCTACAGAAGACCTTACAGCAGTATTTGTCATCTTATCATCCAAGCAAAAGATAATCTGACTAACTAACAATGATGACTGTTACTTGGTAAACCTGTTTGTTTTGTGAGCAAACAACAACACACCACAGAGGAAAGAACATGAAAGTATTAACATTTCAAGGACACATGCTAATAGGTATGCAAAATGGGACAGAACTGAAACATAGCATACATTGACTAATCAAAATAATTATGTATGGAATTAATAATTACAGTCTTGGCATGCAACAATGTCTGACAACATTATTTTACATGTAACTATTAGAGTGAACAATCTAAAGAAGTATCATATGGTATGTTGAAGTATACCATTGTTGCACATACTAACAGTAACAACATGCTGGTACTGATAAAATTACAATATAAAACACCATTACAATATACAAGTTGCTGCACATACTATTAATATGGTTGCAACAACATTCCAATTTATAAATGCTGCACTGTACGGCATTGCAGCAAGGCAGCAAATGAAAATATAGACAACATGGCTGTAAAGAATAATTAACATGGTACTGCACAGTAGTAAATTGCAATATCTCAACTTTCTTGGACTAAAAATCTTTTTATGGTAAAGTTGCAATAAAAATAAGAACACTTTGCTGCTCTAGAGTTATCTCCAAAATGGTAGGACTCCTAAAACTGCATGACTGCACAGTAGATTGCTGCTTCCAAAGAGCATAGACAGTACAGCAGCACAGAATAGAAAGGCTGCCATTACAGTGAAGAGTCTGATTGTAGGATAATTTCCAGGGTTCTATCAACTTATCAGCAGGTGGCTGCAGCATGACCCAGTTGTCCTTAGTGATGTGTTGTTGGCTTACCAAAGGAAGAGAAATGACAGTAATTCTGGCAAAGCAAATCTGATTTACGAAATAATAATAAATCACCAGGACAGGAAACCATTACTTTCCTCTGTGTTGATAGTGGATCACTGATTAATTTCACATAAATCTAATCTCAATTTTGTATGCACAATGATATATGATTATTATAGCTCTACTCTCTGACGCTTTTACAACAATATGCAAATTTAATGCATGATAACACTATACACACCCTAAAATATGTAAAAACTTTAATATGGTCTTTAAATATTAAAGAACACCAAAATAACACATAAAAATTCATATTTTAATTTCAGATATTAATCATTTTCAGGAACTATTCACAACAAGATATGATTAATGAACTCCTGTATCTGACTAAAATTATTCCTCCTATCACTTTGGTCAATTCATGAAACTAACAATGAGGATGACTTTAGAATGAAGTATCAAAATAATGATATGTTAATGTATCATCACCAGAGTTTATAAATATCTAGATACATTTTCATACAAAACAATACACACAATAGATTTCTTTCACAAGTACACCACACACAGCTGTTTTCCTTACTGATGAAAAATATCCTGTATTACAATGTTTCAATTCAAAGGTATGAAATATTCATTTGTTTATGAACAGATTGTCACTTATTATAAAATTTATGTTTAAGTTTTCAAATTCAGTGATGAAATATTATCGCATACATAAATATATTAATTTCTAGAGTGTAAATAGCGATGAAATATTCATAAAATAGAACAGAGGACTCTTCGTCAGAAAACTGTTTCCTTTATTTGTGCATTTTATTTCCCAATATGAGAAATGATGACACGATTGAACCTGTCACATGTATCTAATGAGAACATCAGTCAATTTCACTGCGCTGTTTCTAGAAATTTGCATCTGATCTATATCCCTTAGGAAAAATTGCTTGAATCCATCATCTTACACAGTGTAACAGTCAATAGTGGGCCTCATTCATTGGGTTTAACTTCAAGACATTCAGCTCATGATGATCACATGCATACTCACATAAAAGTACAAAATATAGACAACAAGGTTCAGAACAGAATATAATAAAGTTATGACAATAAGCTAATTTTTAACTTGTCCCTATTTTTGATACCTCTATACGTACAATATGTTATGTTGAACTTGTGGCAATATACCTAATAAAATTGTATTACTATTCAAACCAATTCTATTTGCAGACCATAATGCAATCAATAGCACATGTCAATATACTCTATCAATAACTATTTCACTTGAAATAACAAAGCTTCCGGAAATGCTTTTCAAAATGATGTGTAAATAATTTTCTATGGATGCCAATATACAAATATCACACTATAACTAATGAACATATTACATGAACTAAAATTACCAGTATGTTTTGATTATACATTCATATTTTAACCTCATTTGCATATCAATAATCATCTTATTTTTACTCACAACAATGCGCAAAATAAACATCCTTGTCTATAAACTAACATTTAGCATTGCGACACATGGCTCAGTAACGGAGCTCACTAATTTAGGTCTACATGTTTGCAACATACAGAGACAGACAAACAGACAGACTACTGACCCTACCTATGGCATTTCTAAAGTGAGTCAAGCTGTGCAAAAATTACTTCCGAAACCACACGTTTATGATGCAAATTATAAATATGAAATAAATTAGAACCATAATGCTCATGAATTATGAGATAACATTTCATCTATCTCTAGTGACCCTGTTGAGGATAACCTTACACAGTATTCAAACATGTGAAACCCTAACCCCTAGTGTAGGTGTATTTTTGGAACACTTTGTACATAGACCACAACAACCTACACAATACTAATCCAATACTTGTAATTCAACAGCATGATTCTATCCTGTCATTTATCACAAAAGAAAGAACAATAAAATGTTGACAGGGCTTGGTTATTGACACTACTCCAATACTGACACTGTGTATGTGTCTCAGCAGAACAGACTGGTTCTACTTGGGGGTATAACAATGATGGAATCAAATCAAATTATTATTTCTGAATTAATAAATGTTTCTATAACAACACATATTTGTGTTATTATTAAAGGTAATTTTCATATCAAATAGAAAATTTCATGTTGAAACATGGCTCAGTAAAACACCATTTATCTTTATTGAAGTTCACATTTTTTTAAAGCCATACTTCAATTAAATGGAATCGTGTTTACTTCTAAGAACTTCTTTTCAGAAGCCAAATTTGGAAGACTGCGAAGTGGTAAGGATATGTACAATTTTACGTTCATATTTTCATTTGAAATGTGCCACAGATAAAAATAGCACCAATGGTGCTGTAGCACACCTGTACTTTTTTTTAAATGTCTATCCACATGATGATCGATGCTAGGTATAGGTGTTCATTTGCTGAATGATTATCCAGTAGCCTATCCAGCCCCATTGTTATCTTCACAATTTATGTGATCATTTGGCTGTTGCTATGGGTGTGGTCTTGTTGCTAGGCACATTTACATATTCTTTGAATGTTTATTAACTTGTCTATTAATCTGTTATTTTTGCTATATAAGTGATGATTTGGCTGTTGCCATGGGTGTGGTCTTGTTGCTAGGCATATTTACATACACTTTTTGAATGTTTGTTCACTTGTCTAAGAATCCCCGTTCTTATTTTTGTGAAATACATCACTGTTTGGCTATTGCTATTGGCGTGGTCATGGTTGCTGGGGATATTTGCCTACATCTTTTTGAATAACTTGCCTACCAGATGATGCTGTTATTTGACCAAAATATACTGCCATTTAGTTGTTGCTAAGGGCATGGTCATGGTTGCTAGGGCCAATTATGATATAATGTTTTGAAGAAAATCTGCAGAATATCACTTCTAGAAACATCTCACCAATATCAGTCTCATTGACCAGGTACGTTTTGAGATATACATTTTTGACCAAAATTCCCATTTTTATACCTAATTTGCATATCCCTTATGAGATCATTATATGCTTACCACATCTTCATCTATAGACCCCCAGATTCATCCCCATTAAATTTCAGCCCAATCTGCTGAGTGTTTTTGGAATTAAAGATTTTTGACCAAAGAGACACATTTTTAACCTTAATTTGCATATTACTGATGGAATCATCATGTCATGAACAAATCTTAATCTATACAACCTTAAGAATGTTCCTACTAAATTTCAGACCAATCTGCCAAGTAGTTTCTGAGTTTAAGTTTTTTGAACAAAAATGACATTCTTTGACCCAAATCACACACCTGTAATGCGATCATTTTGCTTTGAACAATTTCCTAACTAGACACCAAAAGTAATGTCTCCACCAAATACCAAGGCAATCAGTCTAGTGTAGTAGTGGTTTTTGAATTTAAGTCATCCATACACACACATATCCACACAGACAGACAGACATACAGACAGACAGACAGATAGATAGATAGACAGACAGACAGACACTTTACCATGCCTACATGTATAGCACTACTGAAGCTTATCAGTTCAGTTGTGCTAATAAAACCAATATGTTGTTACAGTTCATGCAAGTTTAATCATTGCTATGTCAACAAAGTTCATGAATTTTGTACTAATAGGGAGCTTTCTCCTAAGATTTCACCTGTGTACAGTTACATGTATGTACTAGGTATATTCTGATTAGTTTTAAACATGGACCTGGATTTGACCCCATAACAACCACAATTGGAATTCAGAGAACTTTGTGAGAATGAAAACACAATTAAAAAGTATGAGAATGAAAACATGATTAACAAGTGTGAGAATGAAAACATGATTAAAAAGTTCAGCATAGACATCATTCTAACCATTACCTATAGAGGTTTTGATCAGTTTATGTGAGAGGCAACTGTGTCATCAATATTCCTCATCAAAAATCAATTCTTATTATTCCACAACCTCATCAGACCTTTGATAGTGTAAACCATCAATCATCCCAGGATGACACACGGTACAGAGATGTTGTCAACTCAGTTAGTATGTGCACATAATTACACCATATGTGACCAATTTCACTAGAATCATTATTGGGGGATATAAAGACCACTTTATTTCATACATTTTTTACAACTTATTCTTAACTCAACAATAAATTACTTTCTATAGCAATGGTTATTATATATGTGATCTCGATATCCAATTGATGTTTTAATAATCTATCATTTCTATTAAATATTAATACCTTAAAGTTTGTTTTCTCTATATTGTTTAACATGCATGTTTATCTAACAAGGGAGGTATTTAATGATGAAAGGAAGGTATTCAAGTACTCAAATATCTATGTAATGATAGACATACATATACTACTCACATGGGTGTTCACAAAAATGTATAAGTATTGTCTGTTACATGTAATCTGTAACATTAACTAAAGTGATTAACTTACACACATTATAAATCTGTTTAATGTTTGAAAAATCATGACTCAAACGTAATTCATGACCTTCAGACCTACCCATAGACATGTTACTTGCATTGGTTTTTTTGAACAAATTATATTTCATGAATATTATTTTTTCACTAATTATGCTAATTAAAAAACATCATTTTCACCGTGTTCCACAACTTAAATTTTTCTAGACTTTTGATATGTTTATATTCAGCATAAAATTCTGAGCAAGATGCGCTAAAAATTATTTCTGTTGCAATTAAGTCCTAAATTTCTGCTAGACTGATTGGACTATATTGAATACATCACAAATTATAAATGCATACAAATGTAGTCTACAGTATTGAATTGTCTCTTTATCCCACATGTGTTGCAAACGTGTAATGGTCAAGGATGGTCTGACTGTTTTTTGAAGCAGTTACATGTAAGTGTTAGAGGAAACTTGTAATCCAAAAACAAATGACTACAATTCAAATAATATAAATGATCAATTTTGCCAACAATAGTGAACTGATAAATAATTCATCCTACTAACTTTTGAAATGGTATAAAATTGTATTTTCTCATTTCATTCCTGTATGACTTTTTAAAGTGAATATGAGGAATTGATTTCACTACTTCATGTTTAGAGATTGAGCTCACAAGGGTTCAATCTTCTACATCAACTGATCCCAAAACTTTCAATCATTTATTTATCAAACCTTCCTTTTTCAGCCAAATATGTCTTTCTAGTACTACTGACAACATCCTACCAAAGACATTGGTGAAATTTCTCTAACATTTATGATTCTACAAAAGGAAATCTCAAAATGAATGTTCCTCCTGGGGACTGCATGATTACAATCACTTCATCCCACTTTCAACTCGTCTCATTGTAACCAACATCAGTCTTGACTCACCACACAGCCACCATGACAACCCTGTCTTTAATAAAATTAAATTCTTGTGTTTAAAAGCCTGGGAGTAGACAGGGTTGTATCATTTAATTGCAAGAAAGAATATAGTTTTGAACCAAAGGGGTTAGTCACCTCCTGATGGTGCCTAAGCATAAGCTGGAAAATGGAATAAGTTGAAAAGGGGCAAGTTGACGGTGGAAAGAGTTGAAAGTGGAACAAGTTGATGTGGAACAAGTTGAAATGGGGAGAAAGTTTGCATATGACATACCCTACTTACACTGATTTTCCTAATTTTCACAATTATTTTTTTTTGTCAGAAAGAAGAAATGAATAAACAGGAGCAAACAAGAACACATCATGCTTTCACTGTGTAACTCTCCAATACATGTACATGTACATGTATATCGAAACAAAGCTAAACCTCATTTTGGTTCCTGACCCTATCCCATGAAAGGAAGATAATATGTCAACAATTCACCATCACTAATCACATAATCTTGATTTGAATTAGTTGAATTAGAAGAAGAAAACCTTGAAGGATCATTAGCAAATGATAAAACTTAGAAATTCCTGCTATAGTCACTGCAAAATGGAAGGAAACACCAACATCAGGTACGTTATATGACATTGCCTTTTGTCAACAGGAATATCACAATGAAGGAGAATCACTGGTAATTTGCTGTTATTTGTTTACACAAAGAGTCTATGTTCAGTTGAGGTTGTTGGGGTTTTTTGTCTCTACATATTTTGATTTACATTCTCTACTTGTGTAGTTGATCTTGAAAGAAAGGACAGTGACCAAAACATAAATAAAGTATATAGTAACTTGAGTAAGTAAAGAAGGTTGCACTTTCTGTTCAACTGTAATACTTTCATCTTGAGTATGTGAAACTTTTATGTGCATCATTGATGGATATGTTTGCCGTCAAGTTCATTGACCACAATGTATGAGTTCTATACATGCAAATAACTTGACTCAAATGGCCAATAGTCTGCAATGTGTGTGTTCTCTACATGCAAATGACATGACTTACAACATCCAATAGTTTTCAATGTATGATCTGGGTTCTCTACATGCAAATGACTTGACTTGAAATGGCCAATAGTTTACAATGTATAAGTTCTCTGTATGACAGTTCTCTGTATGACTTGACCTGAATTGTTTACAGAGAATAATACAGAGAATATCTTCTTATAAACATGGAGAATGTTAAAATGTCAAAAGTTGTTGCAGTCCAAATCAAAAGAATAAATTCATTCATGTTTAGTAACCTTTGACCACAAATGTTTGTGTTAGTGCCATCTGACTAGCACCATGATCCATACTGTTCACTGATTACCTCTAATTAGTTGTTTTATAAATATGAAACTAAAACCCCACTGGGATGGCCTGTCTGAGAATGTAGAAGGGGAAAAGCAATGGCTAGCATATACATTTCTTGTACTTGATGAATGCTATCAACAATACTGTAAATGTCAAAATAAATGACATAAAGAGTTGTGGGTATCATCATCTGATGTAAGGAACCTTTCATGTACACTTCAAGCCGTACACACTTCTACTTCTAGCAAAATTGACGTCTTATTTAATGATCCCGAAATTCATATCACTATCAGGTAGAAAAAAAGTGACTTGATCATGTGACATAACATTCCCATGTTACTCTTAGTCTACATACATAGAATGAAATAGTTTGCCACGGTTTAACTGAAAGGAGAGAGATTATGGTGACTGGCCCATTGTTGTATGTACACCTTCTATAGCAGTACAAACACCTACAATACTATAGCAGTCCTCGTAACAATACAATCATGACTCAG
The DNA here is from genome assembly GCF_964340395.1 of Glandiceps talaboti. Lineage (NCBI taxonomy): Eukaryota > Metazoa > Hemichordata > Enteropneusta > Spengelidae > Glandiceps > Glandiceps talaboti. The sequence goes on along the minus strand of NC_135550.1, from coordinate 28,651,921 downwards.
TGTTGTAACCTCATACCAGGCATGGCAACTATGTGTGGTGCAGCCAGGCTGTAGACTATTATCACCTAAGCTATCGTCTCATGATGTGGCATGAACTATTAACAGCATGGACAAAACTAACTGAATTCATTTGTTAACACATCATACTAGTACCTCCTAGAAAGTACATGTCATACTCACTTGACTATGAAAGGCAAAGAAACACAAATACTTCAAGTATACATTGCATAATAATATTATCGCCTACTTTAGTTAACCTCACAGGTACTCTATTTCAGATCATTGCATGCACGCATGTGTATGTATCATGTGTGTGTGTGCGCGCATGCATGTGTGTGTGTTGTTTTTTGTTGTTGTTGTTTTTTGTGTGTGTGTGTGTGCAGGGGTGAACAAATCCACTGGTCCTGGGTCCGGGACTAGCGATTTTTTTGGGTGGACCACACAAATTTTACCTTGTCTGGTCCGTCGGACCAGTACCTTACTGTTAATAATTATGTTAAAAAGTCATCTGAATATACAGATTCAGAGGTAAGATTTAATGTTTCACATTAGTGGGACCTGGGACCACTAATTCTTTCAGCAGGACCACTGGATTTTTAAAGGCACTGGTCCGGGGACCACCAGTTCACAAAATGATTTGTTCACCCCTGGTGTGTATCTAAGTATATGTCTGTTTACATGTGTACCTGTACATTTGTATGTGTGCTCAGATCAGGAAAGGGGGTATTGTTATTAGACTTGCACAGAATGCCTTTCCAGCCACAGCACTTTCTTTTTCTAGCAACACAGCAGGGACATTTTGTTGGCCTTCCTGTATTACAAACTACTTGTGTAAGTTGACTCTCTAACATACCAATTGTAGGACGATCATTTTTGCGTAAAATAGGACCACTGTTTCAGTCTCTTCTCTGGCAATTTTTTGATAATCGTGTGGCAAATTTGGTTATAAGCATGCATTTCTGAATCGTATAACTAACAACCTTATGTTTTGGGGGTTTTTTCTCCTTAATTACATGCATGGCCACTTCTTCCAAATTGAATGCTGCATGCCTATTCACCATAGACCAAACAATCTTTTTCTGGGCCACCACATCCTCCAAACCTTACACTAATAACATAACCTTGAACAATAGAAAAGGTACCTGGCATGGATACCACCACACTCTAGTCAATGAACAAGAACAAATTTGGTGAACATCAGTGCCAAATATTCAAACTGCAATGACCGACTTTGTGACTTTTTTTTTATTCTTATATGATTGATTGTACATTATGTATTTCTTGACATCTTAAAACAGCTGTTCTATAACATAATAGTACATCTTAACTTCAGACAGGAATGTCTAGCACTTTACAGAATGGATTTCAATACTTGGTCAGTCAATCAAACAAACAAATGAAAACCTCAAGGCTTTGTTTCTAAATTCAGGTACTGTCATAATCATAGCCAATAGTATATAAAACACTTTTTTGTTGATTTCATAGGAAAACAGTAGTTGTTCATTTCCTCTTTTTTGTAGACATAACAACTCTACCAAATTGATGTACTCCAATACCATATGGTATTGGATGACTTTTACTTCCAGAACATTCTCCCACATATCATACAATATTTCCACTGAACAATAACATGTAAACAATGTATGCAACATTATCTGTATCAATGCTTTCCATAGTACTAATTCGATATAGTTACATATAGCTGTTTTACTAACAACAGCACATTCCAAGATGATTCACTATTCTTCAATACACAGATGTTTTATGTGATCACCAACACTCTACTGAATTGGATGAATGACTCACAATACAGCAATGGTAACTGCAGTTTTAGAGGACCTAACTTTATCTTATTTACAATCATACAGAGAGAACTCCACAGAGTGAGTGTACCATTGTGTACTGCATGCTGGTTTGTTGATTTTGTTTTGTTTTGATTTTTCTAAACGGACATTAGAACAAGATCTTCTAATTGATTGTCATTGAGGAATAACAAAGTGCAACATGTAGACATGAAATGCCTACTCTGGCCTCAATATCAAGATATGGCCAAGAACTTTCAACATGTGTTCGCTGAGCTACAACATTTTAATATAACATAAAATGACGACAGCTATATATAGGGTTCCCATTGCACAGCGTGCACACTTCACATGTTATCCACATCTGCCAAAGCTGCACTCGGAAAACTGAACAGATAGCATACCATACATTTCCATGTCATTTTGTAAAACAATAATCAATATAGCAAATCGTCACGTCAGTGACTTGTTTAAATGCTTAAACGAACATTATAATTATGTGTGCAACAAGTTATTGTACTTGTGACGTCAATTCATACATGTATTTAAAACCATGCCTAAATTAAAAAGACAAATATACTATAAAATAGAATGACACGTTGAAAATGTGTGCGAATGAAAACCTAGTAGGCGGCACACGTACGTAGATGCATGTACATAGCACCGCGATTCCAACAATAGCGAATAGTCCGATGGACATGGGCTTCCATTTGGTAAGAAGCTCTTTCTGAGGCTTGGGCGGCTACTCCAGTTTCAACGTGGAATACACAATTTCTTACACAAGATCTTTACTGCGAAGAAGATCGCGGCAAGCGAAAAAGTATGCACGGAATGTCGGCCATATTTGGCGAACTGCCTTCTCCAGTATGATGTCGACAACTACGTATATAAACCATACGGTGTATGAGCTAATGTAAAAAGATGCAACAGATCAGGATAATAATTACATAGATAAACACATTGCTATTATTCCTGCTATCTTGCTTTGATAAAAGAGACAGATATGTTAGCACCAACAGGTCATCAGTAGCGTGACTTCCCATTGAACATTGAAAAGAGAATTTGTCATCTCACGTACACTGCACCGTTGCGTTGCGTTGCGCGATCGTTTCAATCATCGGTGTTTGCCGACGTTTTGCTCAGTGGTACACAAAGAGGCGCCATTTCTACTAATCTCCTGCTTTCGCAAGATATTAAGATTCAAAATGGGCGAATTTTAAGTCAGACTTACCGTTCGGAGAAACGATACTTCGTCTTCATCCTGCCGCTCTATATCATCACTCGCACTCGCCATGTTGTTGAGTGGATGTGACTACGGAATGACTTGACCTCGAGAATAAAGATGTTACACTGAGTGGATTCACTCTAGAGTCAAAAATATATTAGTGATGAACGTCCTCATCAGACTACCTTCCATTCAATTCCATTAATTTGTGTTGACGCGAATCTGCAAGCAAGACGCTCAATGATCCAGATCCCGATGCTACATGAACTCCAGCTACCCACAGCAATCTCTCGTATTCAGAGCGCCCCTCCGACAACTATTTACCGCTGTTCCATTAATGCGGTTGCTACATCACTTGCACTCAAAAACGATCGATGGCAAAAAGTTGATTGATCAAATATAATTGCAATTGAATGAGTTGTAACTAATGTAAGTATGCATATGTAGGGGGTTTGGGGGTATTTTGTATGATAAAAACGATAGGTAGCTATCACGTTCACCTCAGATATAATTTCTACAGCAGAGGGAGTAGGACGCATATGATGTAATAGCGAATCACCGTGGATATCCGAAAAAGAAGTCGATTTTTTTTTCATTTGCTCATGTACTTAAGCTTATAAATCTGAACTAATCACTCACCAATGCTGTGATTTATCACAACCATGACCAATAACGTCAGACACTTCTGTAATGAACCAAAACTAACCCCTGTCCCAAATCATTCATAATCCTTGTACTGTTCTGACCATTGAATATGCTCATCAACCTAATCCCGAGCATTCAACTTTTGTGCATTTATTTTTAAATACTTGTTTTTCTTTGGCGATTCTCTGAGTATATTACATGTAAATGCACCAACATTGAGATATATTTCATAAACTTTATTTGCCTTATCATCAATTATTTATATGTATATAAACAAGAACTGAAATGTACAGATCAATGCCCCCGACTTTAAAGATGCTGTGTGATATCACTACAGTCTATGAAAGTGTTCTATATTTCTGTGTTGTCAGACTAACATTTCCTGGGGTCGATATTTCTAAAGTGTTCAAAATCCTAGTCCCGTGTAAACGTGAATAAACGTCTATGAAGTTATTTATCACTAGTGCCCCACTTGTCATATCACAAACCCAAAATTAAACAAATTAATACATAAGGGGCCTTCAGTAATTAAAAGGCGGAGGGCCGGTGGAAATCAGGCCCGGGCAGTTGTAAAAAATATGACCCTCCCTCAATTTCCCTTCTTTAAAACATGACCCCCTGATGAAATATTAAAAAAAAACGTGGTTTCAGTTCTGTCAGACATGGAAAGGACACATCCTATAAACAATGGTTTAAAGGACAATCCCACCGCTGCCACCACATTGGTTATTTCTCAATTTCTAGTACTACTTCAATAGTGTGAAATCGGTACTGCATTAATCAATACCGATGACATTTGGATCTCATTGACTGAGCTGAAAGCCACAACATCAATTCCCAAACACTAGATGGTCACAACATCTCCAAAATAGTATAATCCCTAATATCTTATCCAACTGTTCACGTTTTACTCCTGTGAGACCCACTTCTCTCCTCACGTCACAGCTGACATGGGTGTCATCAGAGATTTGATTGACATGGTCTGATATTAAACTACCTAAACCATAACCTTAACCGATGTGGCAGACGATATAACAAATCATTTTCCAAAATATGCCCCCCCCCCCGAACCGATTTGTAAAAAGTGACCCACCCCATTCCCCCAGCTCCCTGTAATTACTGAAGGCTCCCTAAAGTATATACTGTGGCTCCTAGTTTAGAGGCTATCCGAATCTCAATATCTCTTGCTTCAGCTCCGTCTAGCTCAACAAGTTGAGACATTAATTATGAACCAAAAGTTCTTCATGTGAATGCATGAGTAAACCCCACACTGTTAGAATGATGTGAACAACTAAACGTTTATGTGTGGCGTTCCGTGTTTAATATGACAAACCATTTCCCCTTCACTGTCTATGCTTTGTTTTAGTTCTGTCACATAGTGAGTGGGTGTTCTTTGCTGCCGCTTAATCTTAGGTGTATTACATTGTAAGTTTATAAATGTACTTTGCAGATGTAAACATCATAACATTAATGGTACACAGAGAGTAGTGGACATAACATAAAGACAAGAAGATTTTCCTTGCAAGTTACATTGATTGTATTTTCGGGGAAAGCCTCTGCCATAATCATTCATACACTCCTGGAGCCGCATACTCTAGAGGCAAGGAGTGCAAAAGTAATGAGTACTCTAGAGGCTATCCGTGGTTTTGAATCCATTCTCATGTCTAGCTCGATGAGGTTCGGAGATAAAATTTAAAATGCAGACGAAGCCACCCACATTACATCATGTCTAATATAGAATACTGGTAAGTTAGTCTTTATTGGGGGCATGCCACACTGTCATAATATAATGCGTTTGTCAGATACCCTTTTAAGATTAATCAAACTTTGATTGTGAACATTTTATATATTTTTTGCATATATTTTTTGCAGAAATTGCGAGGCTTTCAAGAAATATAATATATATATATAACTCGGTGAGTATCAATCTGCTAAGACAATGCTCAGTGGCAGAGCTTAATAGTTTTGGTAGTACTGGAACTCTTTCTTGGGTGTAACTCGGAGTTTCACGCATATTGCGATCATCAGACACTCTGATGATCGCAATATGCGTGAAACTCCGAGTTACACCCAAGAAAGAGTTCCAGTACTACCAAAACTATATATATATATATATATATATATATATATATATATATATATATATATATATATATATATATATATATATATATATATATATATATATATATATATATATATATATATAATGTAAAAGCGCAAAACAAGAACTCTAAGAAAGTAACAGAATCAATAGTTTTTTTCACTAGAGGGCGACACCACGATCGGCATCATGCAAACTGGTGAAGATGTTTATCATACATGTATGTGTACGTGTATACGTCCCTGCAAGAGGTATTCAGTCCAGTGCATCGTATGGGTCGACAACAGCGTGATTGAAGAGAAATTGCGTTGTTTAATGGCGGGAAAACTAACAGCCTTTTCTGGCAGATTGACTCATGCATGTAAAGTCCTATGCTGCTCATTGTAATCCACATTCATAATGTACTCTCATCTCCTGTTGCAATAGCGACCTCCTTTACAGTGTAGAAGTCTAAAAATACATCATTTCCATATTGAGAATATCAACGTCGTTTTGTGTTGAACAATATTTGTACGAAGACATCAAAAGAAGCATCCTCTACAATATCAGACGTATCTTCCCGTTGTTGTTGTTGTTGTTGTTGTTGTTGTTGTTGTTGTTGTTGTTGTTGTTGGACTTTGATCCAAAGTAACATTTCTGACCAAATTGTTCTACCAATTATTTAGTCATATTCCATTCACCAATTTGCTATTTACTGGCCCAATCTGCCCAGTAGATTGCACTTGGACTGAAATACATTTCACATCTAGGAACAAATATTCTTGTGCTGAACAATTGTTAATTCCGACATCCCCATAAATATTCCCACTAAATGATAGACCGACACACATGCACGCGCTCGCTCACGTACACACACACACACACACACACACACACACACACACACACATTTTTGATAATGTCAATAGTCCTGCTGTGTCAATAAATAATCCTTGAAATAATGAAATTTCAGAATATGTGACATCTAGCATACTGATTTTTTAAAATCATCACATCCTCCCGTTAATAGCAGATGATCACATAAATACCCAGCACCTTATTGTCATCAGTAGAGGCAGGAAGTTGGTTGAGGCGCTATTTACACAATACTATTCACAACAAATCAAACTAACAATGTATACATATGCTATCCAATAGCAATAGCTTGTCAAATTTATTCAATAGTATTAAAAGAACGCACAAGAATATTTTTGCCCTTTGCCATTCAGTACATTGTGATCACTTTTATATCTACCAGATATGTTACAAAGTGCTATATAAAATATATCGCTAAGTTTTTATGTTCTTGTCTTTTGTTGTTTTTACTTTTGTCATTTGTGTGATGCAAATATATCATTCCAAAGAGCATCACAACTGCAGGTACTTTTTGAGATAATCTCATGACAAATTTTCTTTTTTTATTCCTGGAATCTTGCTATAAACGTTAAACCAACCATTATCAACTATCAGTCTTTATGTATCACTTTATGCACTGAGAAATTACAGCATACATTTGTACTTCTGATGACACGTCATACCACATATCAATGTGGTATTATGGAAGCAGATATAGGGTTTACAAAAAGTAAAAGGTGCGATGTATTCAGAGGTCAAGTACTTCCATCATTGCTCAGATCATGAAAGGCATGTTGAAAACCAGTATTTAATACATTAGTTTGTGCAGCACTAACACAAGTAACAATAATTGTAAATTGTTTGTAATATTGAAGGTAAAGTCAGACTAGTTTCTTTGTTAGTGTATGAAAGGTAGAAATAGGTCTGACCACAGTCGAAGTTTCCCTTCAGTCCATAATACAGATATACTGCAATCACAACTCTCAGCAAAATGTTGAAAGGAAGAAAATTTCAGTTGAGCCCTGATTAATCCTAGTCAATTTTACACAAATGGGTATCACTAACAATACAATAAGGTAAATAACAACAACTTTTGAGCATATTTTCTGATTATCTTTATTTCCCAGTTTAAAGCAAAAAATAAAACAACATTCCAATGATCACATAAAATCAAATATTGGTACAAGATTTGATTTGGGTGCCGTTGTGCTTCTGATAAATTAAACGTGAATAAAAAGATGTAGCAAGCATTTATCAGTAATAACATAATAATTCACCTTATGGAATTATTGACTGTGACATGAGTATATAAAACATACATGTGTGAGGAGTATTTCTGATAGTTTGGAGTTCATTTCATCTTCTTAATGAATTTCATTGTTGGGTTCTTTGGTAGATGATCTATGCTGTAACCCAGGCATTTCAAATTAATATTGGCACAGAATCATGAAATGACATTAAATAATTGATTTATTAAAAAAAAACTATTTTATTGTATTACAAATATGAACCATTTTCTACTTCAAATATTTAGACTGACATGGATCTGTGTACAAAAAAACACCCCAATTGTCCGTAACTGATTATCTAACTCTAGTTATTCCTCTATCTAAGCCAGAGTTTTAATCGTAATGCATCTACGCCATTAAGGTAGTAGCGAAACAGTCGCTTGTCTCTCACAAAGCCTAGATTTTCATACAACTGCAGAGCTGCTTTATTAGTGATCTCTGTTTCCAACACAACCTGGAAGAAATATGAAATGCACGTTATACAAGAAGGAATCACCTGTTACACATTTACTAACCCAGAAGGTGCACGCAAAAGTAAAACATCAAATGAGACATTTGTATTTGGGTGGACTGGAAAACTGATTTCAGAAAGTAACACTTCACTAATATTAAATAACACCCTGATAGTTACAAGACCAACTGTAAGAGCTAAAGAGCTAGATATAGATTTTGATGGTTATCATAAATGACATGCAAACCCATTATTACATTCATCAAACAAGACTTCTTTGCTTTAAGGTAATGATAATAAGATATGTTTCAACAGAAATGAAAACATTTTCTATAAAATATGATAAAAATCATTTTGAAGGTTAGAACAACTATGATGACATAAGGAGGATTTTAAAACATTTACATCACAAAAAAAAACTGTTCTTACTATCAAGAATTGAATACCTACTATTGATGTTCTTTCAAGATTTTTTAAAACTTGTACCTACCTCATCACAGTTGCCTTCTACCATTGCATAAATAGCCTTCCTCACCAATTTAGAGCCTATCAAATAGAATATTACATCAATATATACATAGTCAACAAATGTATCCAAATATTGTCTTTTACTTACATCAATGTTATAACAATATACATAACCATGTTTACAATGTATCTATCTCCAACACACACACAATGTCCTGATGATAACCTTGTGAATCAATACATTTATTTGGCAAATAGCTTGGCAAGAGTTTTAATCCGATGTGTTTTGCTAGTGGCTTACATATTGGCAATTGTAAGGGTAACTGTAACATATGTGACACTGATAGCCACACAAAGTGAAATGTGGATGTACTTTATTAGAAATAGTTGACTCCAAAGACAACTTACCTATCTTTTGTCGTCTATAATTTTCATCTACAGCCAACATTGCTATATATCCTCTTTTGGCCATCTTCTTGTGAACATCCAGTTTACATACTATAGCACCTACACATATTTCTCCATGCATGGCCTGTAAAATAACAAATATTATATTTTTATACAACACCATATGATTAACTAACTCTACATTTCTAACATTTCAAGTGAATTTTGAGACTACCTATAACTAACATTATAATAATAAATATTCAACATACAACTGGACTGCTCCCCCATCACCATCCTTGTTATTGATTTCACACTGGGTCACAAGGTCACATCAAATTATATGCATTTACCCTAAAGCAAAATTGACCAAGACTGGCTCTTATAAATGTGCCTTCAGGTCGTGACCCAAGCTATCAACTTTCAAAGTTGGTGGCTACATTTGCCATTTCACACCAGAATTTAATTTTAGAAGGAATGTGCTGAAAGCAAATTGTTTGGTGACATAATATCAACAGTTTCGACAGAAAATTTTTAATGCATTTGGAACATTATTATACACTGACAATATTTCTATCTCTCCTATGCCATTTGCTTGGCTATAGCTGTCAATGTACATGTTATGATATGCATCCATTCATGACCAGTCAAACTGATTATCAGAGACTGTCACCACTAAAGATTATTAGATAGAGTGGAATAAACTGCAACAAATGAGCATGATCAACTCAATTTGTTCCCACTCTATAACCTCTCAAAATTTAAAAGTCTAAAGCTTCGTCATGTTACATTTACTTTCTAGTTCTGAGCCTATTAATAAGAACACATCCTCGTTTGAAATGTAGATGTACATGGTGTGGCACTGGGAGGAGGAACTAATTTCGACTAGTACCAACATTTCAAAGTTCATTCACCTTTCCATGGGTATGAATTTCAATGAAAGAGGGAGAAGTACGTTTTGAGGTTAAACTGTATTTGTGTCCATTTGATACAATATTGACTATGTATTTACATAAATACCCCGATACCTACCCACTCACTGTCTCCCTATCATAAACAGACAGTGAGTGGGTAATCTGCATTGTCAAGACAGGGACAGTGATTTGAAAGTATTTATAGAAATGTTTCTCTAGTTAACTTTCAATTTCAGAATTTTAGTAGCAATTAAAAAGGAACATTACACAATAATCAAAAAGGCCATGCCTGGTTGAGAACAGTCGATGCATTTCATCCTGCTCTATTTAGGAGTGATGTTGTTAATTACACTACCAATATTTATCAATTTTTTGGGGAGTGATGTGAGGAGCAGTGTTAGTCTGCTCATTCTCCCTCCACTGTCTATGGTCTGCTGTAACATAATATCAGTATTAAGTATTTTTTTTTTTAGAATTTGACCTAGTAGTACTACACTGCTTAGTTGTACTTGCTCCATTGTAATACAACATAACTTTAATCATATTACATGTCAATGTTCTCTAGGCATATGAATTTAATTTCGTTGTCAAATGGAAAATTCTTCAATTGAGACATCATGTCTACATTGCTCTGTCAATTGAGTAGTCCTTATTTCATAGTAGCAGCTGGTTCACCTGTACATGTATGTTGAAGGAATGCATGTTACAATTATTGTTAATATACCCAAGCATTCCTTCAAAGAACAGTTGAGCTACAAATTTCTGTGTCTACATTGTATATGGATGTAAATGGTGTTTTTTTTTTAAATTTCAAGTTGGAAAATGAACCGGTAGAAAAATGTGAATGCTATTAATTTGTGGCAAGATTTTGCCCCAAAACAACACTAAAAGACCAACTCAAACTTAGGTGAAATTAATTTTCAGTAATTGATCCATTAACACTGCCTTAAATAAACAGCAGCTGGGAAAACAGAAGAGAAATATATAGTACATGTATCTTCTGCTGTGTTGGTCTTAAGTTTCTTCAACTGTAGGCAACCTGTGAGATAACATCTACAGATATCTAACTTAGGATTTCATAGGTCTCCTGGTGTGCCCTCTATAACCTGCACTGTTTTATTTCAAAATGGGATGTCCAACACTTCAGGTTAACAAATGATGTATCCTTCAACAGGCAAACAAATATTTTGGTGTGATGCTATTACTATTGCAAAATTTAAAGAATGATGTAGTTGTGTATGGCAGTAGCTTTCAGACGAACCTAAGAATATTTTTACCTTTCTCATTATCAATCCTTGCCAAATAATGCAAACTGAGCTCAAGGGTGTCATGGGTGATGCAATATCTAGAGTCATGACAATTTGCTGACATGCTATAGCTCCTTTTTAATACTGTTAGAATTTTAGCCATTAGAGATACACAAATGAATGCCAATGGCTGTGCAGTGCAATCCTTTTTCTGATACAGATGTTTAAAAGTAGTAAGCCTTGGAAGTTTATATCTATGCAGTTCACAGGTTTTAATATGTGATTTCAAGAATTTGGCACAGGCAGCCTTAGTCGTGCTTGCAAATCGAATAATCTGACATTGTCCCTTTTCCTTCCCTGACCTGTGAAAGCTGTGCACACAAGAACTTCATGCCAGCACTAGACGTTCAATAGCAAAGGTTTAACATGGTTAGAAGTCAAATATTAGTGACCGGTCAACTATCTAGTTGTTTTACAACTCTGACTACAGAAGTCCCTGCTTCTATGACCAAAAATCTCGAATCTGATTTCAAACAACCCTCCTTACGTATGTGAGCACACATCACCATATTAGATTCACCATTATGCCTATGTGAAGGGACATTTTACATCATGAAAAGTTCTGATTTCAAGATTTTTGGACTAATACAGCCCCCACCTCACATAAATACATGAAACATTGACAATAAAGGATGCCATCATTAAACATATAACTTGTAAATTGATGAATCCTTCATTGTCAGTTTATGGAAAAGACTCTCTACTTCCTCTCAGACTCAGAGTCTATGTGTGTTAAACTCATTTATAGTGGTACAGTCAAAATCATCCTTACCAGGAAGCATAAATGTGGCCAGTTGTGAATAAAGTACCTATAGGTATAAATTGAGTAGGGTTCAGACAGGTCTTTTGTGATCAGCCTCATGATATCAGGCATTTGCCCTTCTGATTCATATCCAACATAACTTATTTCTGGCTGTACATCATTGCCTGCATCTTCACTTTTAGATGAATCTTTTATGTTGAGTTTTGACAGGTCTTCTGAAACACTACAGTGTTCGTGTTCTTCACTGAGTTGCGTCCTCTTTTCTGTATCACCAGAACCGTCATCTTGTTTAGATTTGTTACAAATCGTATCTCCAAGATGTCCAACGTCATGTTCGTGCAATCTATGATTTGTACCAAGCGAGATGTCCTCTTTAGATCTACTTTTTTCATCTTCTTCATTTCTAACACAACTTTCGTTTTCATCCTGATATTTTACTGTAATACAGCCATTCATGAGTACATTACCGTCATGTTCGATGGTATTTCTAGCGTCACACGCTTCAGTGACAGAGGGTTTTATAGCCTTTGATTTCAGGTCTGACAGAGTATCGATGTTCATCCTAAGTTCCGCACCTGGTCCATTGATTTCCTCGTCAGATCTGCGATTAACTCCACTCGAGCTCGACATCGAATCACTAACGTTTGTAATTCTTGCGGGGTGGACTTCAGACATTTTAACAAATTCTACAAATATAACGATGGCTTGAAAATCTACAATATTCTAACCGCGAGTGTATCAAAACTTCATTTATCCCATACTGAGATAATTCTTATGTGTTTTGGTTCAACAGACAACAGGAGACTCACAATATTCGCCATGTTGCTGTTCACCGGACTACATTGACTGTTCACATATCAAAAACTAAATACACCTATGTAGACTCGTGATTGATATTATACATACGCATGTCTGTAATAAATTTGTAAGTACGTGACACATAAAAAGTGTCAAACCCGCTGTTGAAAATTCAAAATTGCTTAATTTTGGCGATATATTTTAGAACTCTTTTGGGGAATGCGCAGCCTTAAATTACCTTCATGGTGTTGCAAGGCACTTCCGGTTCAGAAGTCACTTGTGTAAGTTCATCAACATAACGTGTTGTGGAGTTTACAAGTACTCCTACAGTTTTACTTGGAGCAGAAAAGCCAGAAGTTCGAGTGGCATTCTCTTGTGACTTGATATAGCAACAAAGACGTAGATATTTATGGTAAACTAGGTGGGTAGGTCAAATAAATGCACTTTATGAGAAAGTTGGACCATCTAATAGTAGTACATGGTGCACCGAAATTGATTGAAATTCTAAGATGAAATCAGTTTGCAAATTACTTGCATTTTGTGAAATACTTGAAAGTTTGCGTAAAAATATGTAGCCAAGACGTCATTGTTGAAAGACGAAAGAAGATTTATGGATTGAAATCTTTATTAATAAATTATCTATCATTTGCTCATAAAACTAATAATCACATTGTTTCATAGGTGACACTATGATAATTAATGTACAACATGTATATTAATAATAATTCATCTGAAATGGCAACCGCACATGCAAAGTGTTTTATTTCGAACGAAAGAGATTACTGCAAAATACAGGAGACATATTCAACTCGAATCACTATACAGTAATACCAAACATTTACACTACAGCTGCTGAGTAGCATACAAGTTGTTATAAAAACTTGCCCTGAGATAACTTAAGTATATGGAGAGATATTAGGAAACACTTGTCATTCATTGCAATATGTAGAGTAAGTACACAAGTAGAGAACGTCATTAGATGATACTGATAGTGAAATACTTTACTGGTGCCAAAAGTTACAATGACTATATCACCTGGATATACAAAACGTTCTTAAAAAGTTAAAGGCTGTTTTCAATATTGGTCAAGAAAAGTTCTTGTTATGTTTTCTGTTACAGAAATCTTGATTAACATGTCATCAGCACCACCGTTGAATGCAGAAGGGCGTCAGAAATGTTGGAATTCAAGAGATGAGTATTTTACTTGTCTGGATAAAAACAATGAAGACAAATCACAATGTACAGATTTATTCAAATTGTTTGAAAATAATTGTCCAAATACCTGGGTAAGTATTCTTGTAGGATTACAATGGTTCATATCAAGAGTAAATCATGGTGCTTTTTTCAACACAGATGTTAAAAGTTTATCCCCAAAAACAATAGCAAATGTATCAGTATTTGATACACAGAGAGGGAACTGTAATGAAAAAGTCACTCATTATTTTCTTTCAACTTGATTAACAAACTATTCCCACCTCCCATCTCTTGAGCAAAGTGAGAACCAAATCTTTACTGTATAGGATATTTTTGCATATACACCGTTTATTAGCTATATACAACCTTTTGTTAGAAAAGGCTATTTGTAGAAAGACTGTAAAATGCTGGAGAAACAGTTGCATATTGTAGAATGGAGATAAAATATTAAGGTACCAAGGAAAACACCTTCTTGCTTCTGTACATCACACATCTTGTGTTCATGTATCGCATCAAGTGTGCTCATACATCTTACATCTTTACTGAAGTACTGCAAAAAAAAGGAAGCATTCACCAGAAGACTGGATAGTATATATTAAAACTGATCGTTTGGCAATTTGAAATTATTTTACCTACTAGATAGGAGCACTTATACTGCTGAACTCAACAGGATTGTGATCGTTTTGACAGTTTACTCGCATCAGTTTGGCTTTTAGTCTCCCTTCAATAAGTAATGTTGTCTTCAGCAGTAAGTGTTTTTAACTATCTATCAAGTAAACCAACAACCTCAATTTACAGAATGGTTGACTGTAATGGTAAATGTATATTTCAACTGTAGAGCAGTGTTGTTGTCCCTACAGGAGGCCAGTAGCTACTGTACATCACCAGACAAGAATTACAACCCATAACACCAAATTAAAGCGTTTTTTGTATGTACCACAATCGTTTATAGCATCCATATCAAGTGTAAAAGTATACTGTTTCATTTGCTAATCGACCACACTAGAAAGGCCACATGCTATATGCTTGTAAATAAACCAATTGAAAAAGTATACTTTTACACTTGATATGAATGCTATAAATGAGTGTAGCACAAAGAGAAAGTGCTTTACGTCAGTGTTACTGGTTGTATCACCTCTTGTGGGAAGTGATGCTGTTGCACTTCATTAATTAGCATTAACATTGTTCTCATGAGATGACACAACCCAAGATAAATGTATAAACTTTCATGTGATATTTTTTGCTATTATGACTTAAACCAGCAACACTTGTGATACCTTTTTAATTCTTCAGAAGCACTGAAGCAAGTCAAATTCTAGTGTTAATTTACTTTTCTCCATTAGTCAAGACGGTCCTGAGTTTAGACATCTCAGATCATATAACTTGAGATAGACAACTTGGACAGTCAGGTACTGACATTACAAAGTCAGATACTAATAAAGATACCCTTTGCCTTTTTCAGGTCAAATATTTTCATAAAAGAAGAGATTTTGAGAAATACAAACAGCAGCTAAAAACTGAAGGTGCACAACTAGCAAAAGAAGACAGCAGTAGCTGAAAGTGTATTTTCTGTTTAGGGACATGGACATGACCTTTGAGAGTCTGAAATTATCCTTCAGTGAAACTCATTCTGATGCATGCATTCCCATTTATTGTAATTCTATGCCAATGATTTTAGTAGTGGAAGATATGTAGTGTGAAGTGACGACACAACATCAGTAAACAAGAGGAATGTCTTTGTTATTATGTTTATTTATCAACAACAAAAAACAAAACAGCACAAAAAACAAAACAGCACAACAAAGTATGCATTTCTAGGCTACATGAGGTTGCATTGGTTGTTGCATAGCATTGACATACAATTTTAGAAATTATAGTTCTGGTAAAAGTCTGGCAGGTAAAATATCGCTCAGAAAAATGTATAAATAACACAAAAGAAAAAAAACAACTTATTTACAAGCGTATGACAACCTCTATCATGAAATCAAGAGGTTTTTGTCTTCAAGCAATAGCACCAAATATCAGTAAACAAACTCACAGTGATGTGAGAAAAATTGTAATCTGTTGTGTAATCAAGGAATATTTATGACTTTAATAAGTCTAATGTAACTCACTTTTCTACCTACAATAACCAAACTTTACATAAATATAATTAACTTGTTGTTTGTTTTTACCTTGTGTACCATATTTAGTACTGAAATGTGGTGAAGCACAAACTGGAATGTGGATAGAGAAAGAATAGTGTGTATATTCATGAGAAAATAAATAATGTTAAATAAATGAATACTAATAGTTGCTCTGTGTGTTGTCTTTATATAAAGTGAAGGAATGAATTTTAAAAAGTTAACCCTGTTGACAGTCTTGTTGCTAGACCAATGGGATTGACGTATAAACCCTTCATGATGAGGGTGTCGTCCCAGAGTACTATTGTACAAATATTTACTAATATTGGCTATTAAAATGGCAGGAAAGTGAACTAACAGCATAGAAAGCTTTGTCTGGCACTAAACACTACCCTATTATTGAGAAAATTGCACAAATGTTTAAGTCAGTACAGTGCCCATGTTTTCTTCTAAAATTCCTGAGTAAATGGTGTATTCTTTGGTACTATGTAACATGTCATAGTACATAAGTATCACATAGGCACTTGAAACTCCAGGTCCATCCCCCTATATTCCTCTGATGTAGTTTGGTCCATTTTGGTTAACAGTAAACCATATGAATGTTCAGCAACTGGAAGGAACCCAACACTTCTCATGTCATCCAATAAAATTTTAGAATTGCACCAAAGACAAGTCTTTATCCTACACAAATTCTGGTCCACCATCATTCCTACGTGGTATAAAGTCTGGTGGTAACTGTCCAGTTGGGTTGTTTTCCATTGTCATGTAATCATGGTCGGTTTCTGCATAGTCTTTCTGGTTTTCCATTTCACAGCCATGGTCACTTTGTGAAGATAAACTGATCACATCTAGTTCATAATCTGTACATGAAAACAGAAAAAGATTATTAGTATCTTTTAAAATGGTTGTCATTGAAACAAGTTGATGTTGTGAAATGGTCCATCCTTTGATGAAGATTACTGGTGGATTATTTGCCTTGCACAGTCATGTAAATTTTGCAACATCTTGCCTAGTGAATCATCTGAATTGAATTTATCTGGTATGAAGTTTGTGATTCATTTTGCTGTAAAGGCTGACTTGGAGAAGGGAAAAATGAAACTACTTCAAATGTCAGATACATGAGATCTTGTTATAAAAGTCTACTTGTAGAAAGTAATTACAGTTGGAGACTGATACTAGTTTTCTCAACAAACCAAGCTATACCAGTAAATGTCTCCATGTGAATGCTTATACCAAATCAATGCTGCATGTAAAACTTGAGAGAAATTCTCAATGTGGAAGCAGAGAAGATCATTTTGTTATGGAAGCAGCAAGATCATCAGTGAGTCAAGATTAATTCTTACCTGCATCAGCTGAGCTACACTGTTCATGATTTGGTACATAAGTTGTCATACCATATGCCTCGACTTCATCTGAAAACAAGAAAGAACATACAGGATGATTTGCATGTCTTTGTTGGTACAAAACACTAAGTAAAGAAGCAAGTGAATTGAGTACAAGTCTAAATCATGGCCAATTGTTGAAGTTTCAACTTTAACATGACATGCTTATTTTACATCATTGTATAGAAATTCACAACATCACAGCAGTAATGTCGATATTTGAAATCATACCCAACACAAAAAAAAAAGAAATTTAGTGTTCCCAATGGGCCTGGAAATGGAAATGTTGTATAACATCTTCAAACAGGAAGGAAAACTGCTCACCTTTTTCTTCAAAGAATGGGTTTTCTCTCATTTTCAATGTAAGTCTTGACAAGGGATGATCAATATGTTTTTGCTGTTTTTGTTTACGACGGCGATACCAAACAGCAAAAATGACGATTGCTACCAAACACAATAGGAGTAAGACCAATAGAATGGGCAACCAAATATAAATATCTGTAGGATAAAAGAAGATATTCAAATGAAAAGAACATGACACAATAGAACAAATACAAATAGGGTGAAATAAATTGATTAACTATTACAGGGTATTAGAATTACTATACAAGCACATAGTCCATAACTTGTTATATTTATTTTTTCAGAAAATTGAACATTTATTAACCTAGGTTGTAGTATGAGTTCAGGTCAAATCTAAATTAATAATAATAATGTTGGTTTTTATATAGCGCTTCCCCACTTTGTGTTCAAAGTCCTTTACAATTATATATATCCTATACATATTAAACATGCAGATTTGCATAGGACTATCATTTTTGTAGACACAAAGTTACTCAGAATATTCACCATGTTGGATATTTTTTTTACAAACCAAACTGTGATAATCATCTGTAAGAAATCTTACCTGAACTAGCTGAATACTGAGGAGAATCTTTAGGAATAAAGATGTCATAGATTGATTTTAGTATAAGGTTATCACTTTCTTGTGGCAAAGCTTGAATAAACCTTATCATTTCATTCATTGCATCTTCAGTTACACCTGGTCCACTGCCACTTTCCTGTAAAGTCAAATCCACCATGTCAATTACATGTACAAAATGTTCTTTTTGAAAAGTGACAAAGTTGTTGCTATCATTGCAAAAATAAATTCAATTTGTACAAAATGTCATTATAGATGGAATTAATTACAAACCAACACGTGCTAACTGAATATAAGTGGAAATAATTTTGAAATTTCAAAAAGTGACTCCTATGTCAACTTTAATATATATATTTCCATTCCTCTTCCTTTAGTATTACTATCTACTCATACTTTTACATGATTCACTCAAGAAGTCAACGGTATACAACCACAACATGACAGTTTTCCTTCAGCTCCAAATCATCAAAATTATGTTTAAATATCTGCAAATGCTCAAATATTCAATATGGATATCAAAACCTAATTTGCCTTTATAATTTTTTATCCAGACGAGGTATGTCGAAAGTGTATTTGGGGGAGACTTTGATGAGATCGTACATATGAGTACAAATATTACATTTGATGGTCCTTACCAGAGAAACATAGATAACATTATCCTGACCACTCTCAATGTCTTTGTCACATAGTATGACTAGTCTATCATCCATGGCATGAGGGCGCAAATCTTTGATTCGACGTAATTCATAACATACATCTTCAACGCTGGAATTCTGTTGAGGAATACACATAAAAGATTTACTTTAAACTGATGTTTATTTATTGTAATTTTCTTACTGATATTGTTCTACAGGAACAAACTGCTGATGATCAACAGATGCTGTATTGTAAAGCTTACAACACCAAAAGATGTATTTACTCATTTTGGTTAGGCACTTCTCTTCAAATGAAAGAGAAAGTAAATACATTTTTGTCATTATGTGAGATAGTATTGATTTTGTAAACTCACCATTGGGAGAATGTCATAATCTAGTCTCATGCCAACATAGGTACATGCATAGGTGCCAGCTTTATCATCAAATGATGAGGTACCACACCGAGCGTCCTGGACAGAATCCTTTTTGTGATTGTAACATTCACCAAATAGTTTACAGTGACCAAGCAGACATTCATGTTCTGGTTGAAGTGTGCAAGGAGCATCTGGTGGACATGTGTATATCACTTTATTACCGTCTCTATCCAAATCTTTGTTATATGCCAGGCAGTTGTCTGGACCACACCAGATCTGTAGAATCAGAAATCAACGAGAAGAGAATAATAAATTTCAACTTTGTGCCTATGTAACAGAACTGGAGTAATAACTACATCAAATGTACATTGTAAGTAAGTCTTGTATTCATTACCTGCAAATAAAGATAGATTTTCTGTTCATTTTATTCACTTTTCATAAAGCAATTCCATCAAACAGCAATACTTCAGTATGATCTCTGGTCGTCTCAGAAGTAACCAAACTCAGATTACAATAGATTTTCTATGAAATTTGGAGACAAAATAAACTTTTATATAGACTTTGATTTATTGTCTCTGTCCATAGTTTCATACCTTACTACACTGGGTATCACCATTAGTACAGAAGCATCCATTACACTCGTCTTCCCATTCTGAGCCATGAGATACTTCACCTTTCCCATCAACAAGGCAGTCTTCTGGTGCTCCTACAATTAATGAATAATAATCAACATTAACATCTGAAAATATGTAACGTTATCCTCTATATTCAGTTAAAATTTCATCTCTTCTTTCAGAACTTGGAAGAATCAGAAGAATAAAATGACAAGTCAGTTATTGGAAAAACAAAAGAATGTGCAGCATGGCCACTAGGAGTGCTGTTCCAAAGCCGCCTATGGCAGTGGATTAGAAGTGAGGGCTACAGTATAGTATATGAATACTGTAGCCTACTTTTGCACATTGTTATCGTCCAGTGTATCATATTAACTCTTGCAGTCAATGACTATAATTCTAATCTATGAATATGCAAATAGTTCTTCTTGTATCAATAAAGACTGAAGAAACTTTTAGAAATTTTGTGGAGTTAATATTTAGATACATTTTGCTGACTGCTAAGTGGTTCTCAGTTAAAAACTTTTTTCCAAATCATCAAATATAATTTTTCCAATTTGTTCTTTATTCCAGTGTTTTATTTGCTTCTTTGACAATTTCTTTAGGGCATTATTTCACAGTCCGATAATAAAGCTACACTCACAACAAATGAATATTATAGGCTCAAAAGTTACTACTTATATGACTCACATTTGACTAATGAGTAAGTATGTCAACCTACCAACACTGCAGTCTTTTCCTTCCCACCCTTTAGGACATAAGCATGTAAAGTCTGCAAATTCATCGATACAAGTACCTCCATTTTCACAGGGACCTGAAGCACACTCATCAATATCTGTAGAAAAAACAAAATTATGTGTTATCATTACAATGGTCGCTTTAATACCTTGGTCTCTTCCACTGATAATGCTTTGACATTTTTGAAAGAAAAAATAAATCAGTAAATATGTTATGACAGTTATATATATATATATCAATCCATCAATCCATGGATCACATATGAAGGATTATGCTCTACATGGCAGGACTAAACTTTATCGATAACTCAATCATAAACTGACGTTGCTGAACATTAATTCCTCATCTAATAAGTGTTGATATTTTAATCGTTTTATAACTGTCATAGTTCACAACTTAAATTAAGTTTTCAAAATGATGAATCTTTACTTGCAAACAGGTGACAAATTTTCTGTAAATCACATTTTTCAAAATGAAATGACCTCTGACCTCTCTGACAATGGTGTCCTTCCCATCCTGGTGCACATTCACAGTGATACTTAGCAACGCCATCCACACAAGTTGAACCATGTTTGCAGTCATTGTCAGCACAGTCATCAATATCTGCACAGATACAAAGAAATCGTAAGAAATGATTTCATGTGTACTTTTAGACAGGCCTTTTGTCTTCAAGTAACAACATCAACAGAATATGCACACTATTCAAAAATCACCACTTCAATGTCTCGTGTTATTTTCTGTAAACACAATCTTTTTCAGCAATATAAGTAGTTTTTTAACATTAAATTTCTTTGTTCACTGCATGAGACACTTTTACATAGCAGACAGGCATTTATCTGTATATAGGAATCTGTCATTGATGTGAAAGCTATACTCACTCTCATCACACGTCAGTCCTTGGAAACCTTCATGGCATTCACATCTGAAGGTTGTAGGTGTATTAACACATGTACCATAGGCACCACACACTCCAGTAGGGATCAATTTACCATCAGGTGATTCAACAAAACAGTGGTTGATTTCTAATCAAAGTAAGGACGAATATGACCAAGTTTAGGATTCATATACCATCATCTGAACAACTCAGCCCTAACAGCTGATGTCTTAAGCTTTAAAGGTGCAGGGAACCAATAAGGTTGATTTGTCAGTGTATAGACATACCATTGATTAATCACTGCAAAGCCTAATTACTCTTACAACAAACTTTTATCATCAACATGAAACTAAAATTAGTAAATCCACAAAACTGCACGTTAAAATGCTTATCAGATTAATGACTAATGAATAGCTTACAATTATGAATGTCTCACATTATCGTACTTTTTGAGAGCAGAAGTATTTTATTCAAAATTACTAATCTTTCTTATACAAATGAGTGAGATGGCAATATATACATTGAAATATCATAACTTAGAAGTACTTTACAAAATTAAAACAAAACTTTAACATAAGGCAATATATGACAAGTCGTTGACTTACCAATCTCACAGTCGACACCTTCAAAGCCAGGATTACATTCACATTCATAATATCCTTGGAAATCAAGACAGTTGCCACCATTTAAACATGGAGAACTTTCACACTCATTCACATCTGAAATATGGTTTGATAAAAAGTGACAAGTGAGATTAGTGATATTATAAATGTATGAGAAAAACTGAATATTTTGGAATAACCAAGATAACTTGATACATCAGAATAAACTCTTACAACAGAAACAGTTTTTGACTGTTTTTATACACCAGGTCCTTCAAATTTGAAGTCACTCTTATTAGGAGTATGTGACATTATGTTTGATTACTAAGTTGTATTTACAAAATAATAATAAATATCATGGCAAAAAATTAGTATGAACTATACAAACCTGTTTCACAATTTTCACCAATGAAACCATCTACACACTCACAGCTATAGGCATCAGGACCAGTATTGGTACACGAACCACCATTCTCACATGGTGTATTACGACAAGAATTCAGATCTGTATGAAAAATTGGTATGTATCAATAAATCTGTAACTAACAGTGGGAGTGCAGGAAAACATTGTCATCACACACGCATACACGCACACACGCACACACACACACACACACACACACACACACACACACACACACACACACACACACACAAAAAAAAAAAAAAGATGCAAAGAAAGAAAGCAATTGTCTTACCAATGTCACATAGTTCACCACTCCATGTGTCGTCATGACAGTGACAATCATTGCCAGCAATACAAAATCCATTCACTGTGTGAAAACAAAGCATATAATTCAGTAACTATTATAAAATGTGCATATATATAATTCTGAATTTTATGCATGTAATATACTGGTAGGGACAATAACCTTAGTAAAAGCAAACACAGCTATGGGAGAAATGGAGAATCAGTAAAATACAACATTTGTCAAGATAGAAAGGATTACATAAGATAAACCTGATAATCCTAAAGAAACACTGAATCCATATTTCCATTGAAATAGTTAGAAGACTTACCACATCCTTCAGATCGTATGCACTCATCACATAGTCTACCAGTCCAGTTTTCCTCACAACTGTACGAAACAAATATAAAAATAAACGTTTATTTTTGTATTTTAAATATTTATGTAATATTCATTACAATACGAACTGAACAAACTGCTGGTTTGTTTTCAAGATCTAAAATCGAATACACAACCATTTCACCAATCCTTGTCAATTTCTGACAAGAGAGGGCAGTATAAAAAGTGATGTCAAAGCTGCTGATAATGTGAAGACCATAGACATTTGAGAGATATTTCTCCAACATCTATGTGTAGACAAATGCAAATAAACCTAAATTGTGTTTTAAGATATTTTTTCTCATCCCAAGCCATGTATTTCCTTTATTTTGCCTTGATTTTGTATAAAATCTTTGAATATGACAATAACTTACATGCATTCCCTTGGCTGTGTGCAACTGCCATGAATTGGATGACACCCAGTGGTACAAAGAGCTACAAGAATAAAGATATGGTTTTAAGGACAAATTCATATTAATTACAAGATCTGAAAAGATTTTGCAAGGTACACTATGTACAAACTCATTAAATTAGATTTTAAGCTTGAACCTTATCTAGAAAAATTAAATAACCCAGAATTGCGATCAATAATCTGTAAATTCAGACTAAGTGATCACAAACTTGAAATTGAAAAGGGTCGTCATCACAAAATACCAGCTAAAAGCAGATTATGTAAAATATGCAACTCAACCCTTGTAGAGGATGAAAAACACTTTATATTACAGTGTCCCCTGTATAATTTACTCAGGCATGACCTCTTTAGTGAAGCTGCTAAACATATTAATAATTACAGAAACTTGACAGAAGAACAAAAATTTAAAGAAATAATGAGCAACAAAAATCTAATTATCGCACTTGGAAAATATATCAAACTGAGTAATATAAAAAGGGAGCACCACCTACAAAATACTTATAATATATAATTTGAAATGTCTAATTACCCTTCATTATTATTTTTTCATTAATATTATGTTTCAACTCGTTGAATAGTTATTGTTGTTGTTTTGTTTTGTTTTGTAGTCTTTATTATGATGTGTAATGCTACTTTTAAAAAGTCTATAAGTGTTATTATTATGATTCTTTTTTTTTATTCAATTTTATTTTATTTGTACCTTTAACAAATCCCCAGGGTTTTGTTACGTGTAATCAATAAACTATGCATGCTATGACATACACTTTTGACCAAACACTCAGTTCAAACACAAAGGTTTTGTTTATTGAATACACAAACTAAAAGTGTGTTTAAAGTTCATTTAGAGGGTTACTCTAGAATATTGAATTCTCTGAAGTACGGAAATGCCACAAGAGTTGTAAATTCTTATCAGATATTTATGATGTATCTAGTTTCACATTCCAAAGGACATCCTAACAATCTATTCATGATAACTTCCAATTGTTTATTGAAATTAAAACCCAGGAAATGGTCAAATTTCACATTCCAAAGTAAGCTATACATGTACACTGTGTAGTCTGTCAACATTTTAGAGGATATATACTTACCAACATTACAGTCAGGCCCAGCCCAACCTAATTTACAAGTTTTACTTCCAGTTTGGTAGTCACAGGTGAATGTGTCCTCAGGTTGTGCAAAGCAGTAAGTGTTACAATGCCGGTCATACCAATTCTCAGCACAATACACCTAGATATACACAAACACAAAGTCATGGTTAAGTATTTATAATTGAAAACATCATTTTTTTCATAAAGAAAATGGTAAAACGGAAAATTATATTATGGTACTATATCACTGGCTTACTATTTCCTCTTTCAGACCTGTTTGTATGTTGTTGTTCTTTCATCTATTTCTTAATTTTTTTTTTGATAAGGCATAAAGTACATAAACTCTACCTGTGTTCATATGGTTTTTAATCTCACTCAAAAACTTGAAATTTGTATGTCTTATGTGGGTTAATTTTCGCTGCTCTGTTCCTGAGATTCAATACCCTACTTTTAACAAACCAATGCTATTTACTTCTGCAATGTATCTGTGTTTATGCTATTTCTGACCTGATTCAAAACACACAGGAAACTCTATTTAGTTTAAACTTGGTTAAGAGTTTCACCATCATTGACAGCAATTTTCAGCTTGTACCATCGGACCCTAGTGAACTCAAGGATCTAGACTTGCATACATAGCCTGCCTGCTTACAGATTCTAGGAGACTGACTCAGTATAGAATGTCATACATCCAATGCATTCTATCGTTTAGAAGTCAGTCAGTCACTGAGTGTCAATACAGGCTAACACATGTGTGAAAGGTCTTGGTCTTTATACATCAGTCTGTCTGAATCTGGTAGTGTCCCCTTACACATGGCATCTAAATATACTTGTTTATGCGTGACTCAGACACATTGACAGATATGAAGGAACTTTGTCAGACGACCTTTCACTCAGTACCCAGTCTGAGACAAGTAATAGGCTATGTACAATCTAGACAGACATACCAGCCTTGTCAGTAAGGTCATGTTTTGTGTGCCCGGTTTCTAATATGTTTACATATGGCTGATCAACTCTCATGACAAGCTATTTATTTGGTATTCATTAGTGGAAGGATGTGGCTGTGCAATTTTATTGTTAAAAGTCAGCATTGGTATGTCTTCCTGCATTCAAATAAACACTAAAACATTTATTGTTTTGAAGACAGCACACCTTGATGTTATACTTAAACTGATTAGAAGAGTTAATTTGATTTTGTTTTATTAAAAGTCTTTCGCTATGGTGGTGACAGGACGCTGTCAAGTTATTAAGTGACCTTGAGGTCAAAAGAAGTCGATGACCTCAATGAATGTATTCATTTTGTTGTCACCCATCCATGAAAATGTAGAGCACTGCAACACGTACTTCTATCTCTAGGATTGATTGAGATTTTCCTAACACTCGCAATAGAGTGACAACACAAGTACACTTACATGTAACATGAATTTCACTTGGTGTGAAAAAAATACCACTATAAAAAAAGTGATGGATATGAAAATGATAAAACATAATTCCCACTATAGGTTGGAGTTATAAATAGCAGTGCATGCATTAGTTATATTATTTCTCTTACAAAAACCATTGATACAAAGTTTATCAGATTTCTTGACTACAATACTGTAGCACAGAGTACAGTAGTCTTATTATCTAAGGTAGCTAAATGTTGGGTACGACATATACGGCAATGTTTACATAAATCTGTGGCAACACTACGTATGTTGTACTTACTGTGAGTTCAATTGTGTATCATCAATAGTCAATAATTACCTTGACTTGACTAGCCATTTGTGTGTGTCCACTATCACCAGTCGTAACTAAACTTTTCCAAACTGCACTTTGTTGACTAGTTCCTGGTTCTATCTGTACATTATTCAAGTATTTGTCAATTAGTTCATCTCCATCATCATCTTCATCATTCACATGAATGACTAAAACAAACTGACTCTGAAGTGGAAAAACAAAAACAAAGACACAATTTATTGAATGTCTAAACAAATTCACAGGAAAATAAGTAAGCAATTGTAAACTATACCATGGGGTTGTATCATCAACAAATAAAACATTTTGTTGGTTAAATTCAAGTTTCTTCACTATCCTGACTTAGACATTACTATAATGTTATGAGAACATTTACAACCTGTAAGTCTTCAAGTTCAGTATTTTTGTTAAGGGAGGGGAAAAAGTAAGTAAAATCTACCTGATTTCCCTAGGGCTGTTACTGATGTTCTCAACCAATGTTTAAAAATCTGTGCAAGTTGTACTAGGTCCCCCAACCCCTCCCCATTATCGGGGTTCTAAAAGTTTTAGAAAAAATACATGAAGTTGCAAGAAGTTGATTGTAATCCAAATTTTGGAATTAATAGTGATTATATGCTTACCGGCCACTCTCCAAAGAATGGGAACTCAATTGGATTACTCAGTCCATTGCCAAGTGATTGTCCTGAGGCAAAGTCAATGTTATCTCCTCCAAGAATACCAGTACTTTCATTTCCATATGAACATTCATTATCAATATTATATGGTACGGAAGTAAGACAGAAATCCATCTGAGTATCACACTCATCACCATTCACATCATCACATTTATCTCCATTTGATAACTGACCCTCTCTGTTACTGAAAGTTACCAATTGTAGTTCCAAAGTTCCGTCACTATAAACCATCTACAACAAATTAAAAAGATACAAGATTGAACAGAAGGAATTGTTTGTAAAAGTTTTTAAAAAATTATCAAAATGTATTTGCATTTCGTATAGATGTTACTTTGATGATGATCTTTATCAAATCAAAATGTAAAGTTGTGTGACATTGGTTATATATGAAAGAAAAAACATATTACAATGTAATAAATAAAGCTGGGTATGATAAACCCTTACAAAATTTGTCGTTTCCATAGTTTCGTATAATAGTAAGATTTAGACAATTACTGTAAATGTGAGTTCTAACAATGCCAATTATATTTTATACACAAGTTTTGTCATATTAAACGTTTAAGATTTTTAGATGAACACCAAACAGAAAGGTTAGTGCCGTGGAGACAAGAGACAAACCTACCGTAATGACGGAAAGAATGACGACCAGTAGTTTAGTGCCCATGTCAATATCCTATCCACCGCTGTGCTTTGATAAATCCCTTGTTTAGCGTTGCGATCTCTACCTTGTGTTAGTTCTGATGTTAGTGTAGTTAGTGAACATGATTCTGTGTGGGAACAGCTTTTATATGCCATCTTTGTTCCGGATGATTGTTTCCGCTACATGATAATACCGATGTGTGTTACTGAACCCCATAGATAGGCATGGGCAGGTACGACCACTCAATGACACACATACCGCCAACGTAGCCGACCACACCACTTCCGGGGTTTTCCTCATGTCCTTTACCACAGTAGTGGCGCTGTCTGTACCAAACAGATAGTAATCACAACCAGACGTAATTATATGAAAAAATTAATGTACTTCGAACTTTGTACAGTTCGACATGAATTATCATATTCATTTTGTAAAAATGCGAATATTTAATATGCTTCAAGTCCAGGAGAATATTCGTGATATTCCGAACTTTGAGACGTCGAGACCGGAAGACTGTCTAGTTGACACGAAGGCGTGCAGTGCAAATACAGGGAAATTATCTTGGTAACCAAGGATAAAAAATAATAAAATTTACAATAAAATTAATCTTACGTGATATGATAACAATATCACTTATTTAAAAGTTTTCGTTTGATTTATTGGCACATTGTTGCAGAAGTAAAGATGCACTTCGTTAACATACATTGTCAATGAAAAATAGTTCAAATATCTATATATTAAAAGGGTTTTATTTTTATTTTTCCGAGAATTAATCCTATCGATATTACTTACAAAGGATCGCAATTCGGCTAAACATATACTCCAGGCATAACTGAGAAAATTCAAGATCAGACCACTATAGAGTTCTTTTAGTGGTCTGGGATTATAAATAACAGTTATACCTGTGACAGTAATCTGATTGGTTATGAGTATTTGAGCAAAAATAATATTTATGTAAATGAAGTCGACCTATTTTATATCCTGGGGCATGTCACTGGAGTCAGGAAGTTGACCCGACAAAATTGATATTTGATTTAGCGACATAACAAGTACATGTAAAGTCAGTGGTGAGTCATCGTAGCCAGATATAACAAATATCCTGCCTGGAAAGGTCAGAAAAGGTCAATCAAACGACAAAGTTCTACGGTTAGGTCGGAAATCTGGTCACTACCTACTATAGTCCTGCTTGCATACGGAGGAATTCGGGACTCGATTCTGACAATTGTCCCTCCCCTCCGTCCTGCGAAGAGCCAGCCGTGAAATACGGACTTACAAAAAATGCCGGTAACTAAGGAATAAAATCGCCCAGTGGTCAAATATTAGCAATAAATCTATTATTTAGTCGGTTTACCTCATTTTGACTGCAAAAGTCCTATAGCAGATGACCAAAACTATCAAAATCGGAACTTTTCAAATTCTATCGTAAATTTAATCACTTCTCCTTACGTACGTCGGCGCAAGTGTCTCTGGGTAATTATTCATTCACTCGACGATATCAAATGTGGCGGTGTTACGAGGGTTACTTGAATGTTGCAGTTCGCACTTGAAAAGGTCCGATTTCGACGCTTTTTGTGATCTGAGCAGGGAATACTACCGTCAGAGGAATCGAAATGGCGTAGATATTCGATCGGTTGCAAATATTTGATCGGTCGGTAGGTAATTCTTTTGCAATTGGCGCGGGTACATTTTGCTGGCGGTGTAGTAATAGGCAAACTCTATTGCTCTTTGCATGACGGTGTTTAGAGTCAAGTCAGTAATACAGACTCGTGCACCGTCATGGTGTTTAGAGTCAAGTCAGTAATACAGACTCGTGCACCGTCATGGTGTTTAGAGTCAAGTCAGTAATACAGACTCGTGCACCGTCATGGTGTTTAGAGTCAAGTCAGTAATACAGACTCGTGCACCGTCATGGAAGCAGGACTATACCTACTATAGTAGTACTACTGCTTGTACAGCTAGTGTGCCATATAGTGACTATTTCACTCGTTCTTTATGCACTTCTTTGTGCCATAGTGTGCGTCTATATTTAATATGGGGTATAGCTGTATGAAGTCAACGATTCATTGACATATACAAGTAAAGGCATTATTACATGTACATGTATTAGTAACATGGTTTTGTCATAATGTGATGTATATTGTACGGGTTTGTATTGTATCATATTTGATGTTATAGTTTACACCTCTCCATTCATCATTTTCTTGAAGTGATTGTTTTTAAAGACTGTCGACCTGAACATGCGAAATGTTACTTGTAAGTAATTAAAACCGTCAACAAAATTTATGTTTAATGTTAATACTTACATTACATTACATTACATTACATTACATTACATTACATTACATTACATTACATTACATTACATTACATTACATTACATTACATTGTACCCAATCACCACTGCATTCTACCCTACGTATACGGTATTTCATAACATTTGTCACTGAATGGTCGTCTTTCTGGATATTCAAAACTGTAAAAATTCTTGTAGTAAGCGTATTATAAATGAGAAATGTGAAATGTTTATTAATAGTCAATGTTACTAGTGTCAGGTACACACTGTGTGTATGTGTGATAAACGCCACGGTGTGAACGGGTGAAGATTGATGAAATGTTCTAAAGTTTGCTCAATTTGGACTGGCTTAAAATTGTCTATCAAGGGAAAAAATTGTGTACAGGTTTACAAAACCCTGCTATGTATTTTGAAGTAACAAAAAAGAAGGAACGTTACAACACCTCTGAGTCTTTGGGTACTTTATATCTGCGAAAATGCATGAAAAAAGGGAGAAGAAACAAAAACAAAATACTCCCATTATTTTGCCATAGAGGGCGTACATTGCGAGAATTTGTTCTCTTTTTATGTAAAACACGAAAACTTATGTGTGTTAACGCAGATTTGAAAGAAATTACGACACAACTAGTGGTAATTAGTAACGTTTCCCTAGGCTTTAGAACCATATTTGTATTATTATCAAGAACATTGTAAAATAGGCATGTCGTAAACAAATGTGTCGTAAATACAATTTCAACATGGCTGCTTCCATCCAGTCGATTGAGCCAGTGATTGCCTAGTGACATGATAGCTGTATTTTCGATTTGTAACGTTTAGCTGGGGATACAACAGCGAAGTAAATGACGCATATGTTTGCAAATATGGCTATATCGTCAATGTCGGTATAAATTGTGGCAAAGTGAGTCGAAATATGGAAGGAAATGTGGCGAAAGTGTCGTCTGAGCTTGGCCTTGAACGGAAGTATTTGCAAAGCGTCACGTTAGATGCTAACGGATATGCATCCATCGCAGCATTGGTAAGTATTAACAATGAACACAAAGTCATAGAGACAAACATTGCAGTGGGATGTGAAATGAGCACTGTGAATACCTACCACTGTAGGTTGGTGTTGATATTTGTGTGTTGGGGGGTGTGTGTGTGGGGGGGGGGGGTAACATCATAGCATGGGTTGAGAGTACGAGTGGACACGGTCTCATCTCACTCACAGTTCAGTGGGTTATGCATGTGATGTGAGTGTTATTCATTCAGTTTTAAAAGTTTCATTACTAATAATCAGATCAAAATAATAGTACTCCACCTGGTTGACATTGACATGAAAGCTTGTGAGTTATCCAACCTGTGCCACTTTATATATAATATAGCATTATTGGATGGGATATTGATTTTAATACATTGAATGAAGAAATGAACGAAAGTTTCACAACTACAAAAAGTGGGAGACACTTATATACCTGTAGATGCAGTAGTGTAGGAAATAATAATTATTGGAAAGATATATGGTTATGTGACAAATTAAAATTTTATTTTGGACCCATGAAATAGGAGGAAAGGTGGAGCTAATTTTGTGTTAGCTGCATTTAACTCAGATATGTAATGTGACCCATTATACACCATGCAACCTCTCTAAAACAGAGTTATAAAAATGAGCAAATCTGGCTTTAGAAGAGGCCTTTTGGGGCAAGGTATTCTGGGAAACAAAGTTAGAGCTCCTAATCCAAAACAGTACCCACAGCATTATATAGGGTTAAAGAGATAAAGGAGCTCATCACTTTGCTTGTTTCCCAGAATGCATTGTTTTTGTTCAAGGCATCTTCTAAGCCAGATTTGCAAATTTCCAACTCTATTTCAGAGAGGCTGTATGTTGCAGGGTTGGAGAAAATGACCTAATTATTGACTTATACTACATATTTATATTTCTCAAGACTGAACATGATATCCCCTGTATAGACTAATTCTGTATTTCACTGTATATGTGACACCAGTACATTGACTTTCTTGATCATATCTATGCTAACTATAGAATGATATCAAAATGACACGTATTCACCTTAAAGTTCTGGTTGAATGATTGGTCTTCAACAAAGATGAATAATAAAAGTATTCTGTAGGTCACATGATATTAATTCGTATGTGAATGTATGTACATGTTTGTACCAGGTGGAAGACAGTTGGCTGTTTCAGTTGAAGACCAATGGTAAAATCACTACCTCAAAGTCTGCATTAGCATTTAGTTCAGTAGAGTATATACCACCACTAGGAAAAGCTAAATATCCATGGAGACATGTTGTAATCAATGTTGTTTCTAAAGATGCATGGAAATCACATGGGTAAGTATGTAATTCTTGTCTTTTATATATATATATATATATATATATATATATATATATATATGTGTGTATTGGTAAAAATCTATATTTTCATTTAATTATTTTCATTAACTTCAATCATAGTCTATGCTTATATATATATATATATATTATATAAGCATAGACTATAACTGAAGTTAATGAAAATGATGTAATGAAAATATAGATTTTTACCAATACACATAATTTTTTTTGAATTGTTCAATGTGTTTGATCACTCTCTTATACTCTATAGTTGGATTGTTATATTTTATGACAAATGAGTTATTTGATTCATCATTAATTTGGTACATGAGTGACTTTCATGTATGTACCTAAAATATTTCCCATAAAGTTGTTGTTTTATACAGAGAGCAGCCAGCATTATAGTTCAGTTATCCTACAAAGCAGAAACTCTGAAAAATTTAATGTACAGTGTACAATAATTTAAAAGTTACAGGTACTGTGGTTCCAATACATCCACTCCAAACTTTGTTCAACATTAGTTATCCAGCTCAGTAATACATCTGGTTTACTCACTGGATGTACAAGACTTTGCTACTACAATGTAATAATATATAAACTTTACTTTATAGTATTGACCAGTATAGCAGTGAAAAGTTGCAATCATCAGCTGTAACTGAACTAAATTTCATGTCAACAATGGCTAGTATTTCACAACACAATTTTACAAGCCTATGGAAGACCACACAAAATAGTTACCAGACATTACAGCATGCAGATAGATCAAAAACAGATTCACAGGTAATTTTTACAGATCTTCAAATGTTTTATAACGTGTGTGTTTTATCTGTTGCTGTCTCAAAGTTGCACACATTGTAAAAATACAATTGAATGGAATTCATAGGGTTTAGTCAACCCAAATTATTAATAGAAATTGCATCAGATTGGCTTTGATCTATCATTCAGATATTATTCCAGTGTTTTACCAACTCCTCACAAAACAACATAATTAACGAAATCGAGATATTGGCATCAAGATCCAAACTGTATCACTCTGGCTCATTTCACATTTCTCTTCCGAGACATGTGATAACAACCCATTGTAATACACAACTGATAACACTGAGGAGATGAGATGTAGGTAAAATTTGAGGTTTTGCTTCCAAAAGAAATGTTAGTGGGAATTTTCATCTTGAATAATATTATCTACTTTATTATTTATGATGTATTTGAAACTGTTTACCTGCACTGGTGAGTCTTCATCACAGTGATATAACCCTTGGCAGTTCTTATCAAATGTCAGTTAGTGTGGCTAAATGATGAATCCTAATGAACTATATGAAAACATTAATTTTATTGTTTTATTACCTTCACTGATGATGTATGTTTGTCCATATCTCTCTCTCTCTCTCTCTCTCTCTCTCTCTCTCTCTCTCTCTCTCTCTCTCTCTCTCTCTCTCTCTCTCTCTCTCTCTCTCTCTCTCTCTCTCTCTCTCTCTCTCTCTCTCTCTCTCTCTCTCTCTCTCTCTCTCTCTCTCTCTCTCTCTCTCTCTCTCTCTCTCTCTCTCTCTCTCTCTCTCTCTCTCTCTCTCTCTCTCTCTCTCTCTATATATCTTTCTCTTGACTAGGATTCAACAACCAGTTTGAAAGTTCTTATAGAAAGACTATATGGATGTAAAGTTGTCTGTCTTGTTAAAGAAACATCTGCTGAAGTGAAGACCAATACACCACCAGTCCACAGACAACTCCAGCCTTTCTCAAGTCATGCCAATTTATTGCCAGTATTTTGTGCAATTGAATCCAAAACTAGTTTCTATATCATACAACCATACCAAGAACATTCTCTTCACCACGCTGTAACATTTAGTCCAGCTATGCTGGCAAACTCTCATGCCAAGCCACTTTTCTTGATTTATCAAATTCTACAAGTTATGCTACACTGCCATAAACAAGGCCTGTCTTTGGGAGAAGTAAATTTAAAAGACTTTAGTCTTGATGGGAAACTTTGGTTACAAGTTACAGGACCAAATTTGAATCAGGTCAAGGAGGCTGATATACAAACTACAGATAATCATCAAGAGGAAAAAGACTGGAAATGTGAGTTAAAAGATCTGCCAGGAATTGTCCAGCAATGGGTACAGGGTGAACTTAGTAACTTTGACTATCTAATGGTTTTAAATAACCTAACTGGCAGAGTACCAGGAAATCCCAATCACCATCCTATATTACCATGGGTCACAGATTTCAACTCTCCCACCTCCAACTATAGAGATTTGACAAAGAGTAAATGTAGGCTGAATAAAGGTGAAGATCAGTTAGATATCACCTTTGAGGCTGCCGTGGATGGACACACTGTACCTCACCATTTTACTGACTTACTATCAGATATCACATATCATGTGTATTTTGCCAGAAGAACTCCAAAATCAGTACTATGTACACATGTCAGGTCAGCATGGGTACCCAATGAATATCCATGGAGTATACAGAGAATCCAGGAATGGACACCTGAAGAATGTGTTCCTGAATTCTACACCGATCCAATTGTGTTTCAGTCCATACACTCAGACTTACCAGATTTGGAAGTGCCACCATGGTGTAATTCTGTAGAAGACTTCCTAACACAACACAGAGCTGTGCTGGAGAGTGAACCTGTGTCAAAACAGTTACATCATTGGATTGATTTGACATTTGGTTACAAGGTAACATTATTTACTCTCTACATTTCTTTTCCATTGACTTACAGGAGATCATTTCCCTTAACAAGAAAAATATTTGCTTATGAATGAATGAATGAATGAATGAATGGATGGATGGATGGATGGATGGATGAATGAATGAATGAATGAATGAATGAATGAATGAATGAATGAATGAATGAATGAAGTGAGGGATGGATGGATGGATGAATGAATGAATGGAGAGAAGGAGGGAATGAATGGATGGATTGATGATTCATGGGTGCAGCTCCATCTATACTTGCTTCTTAACTTGTACAAATAAAAAATGATTCTATTCATGTGGAATTGTGTGTGCAACACCCTACTACTTCAATTTTGAAATTGGTAGACTAAGTCATTTCTCCAAATTTTACAATAATTGGCGTCAGCTTGCCTCATAATCTTGATATTATTGTTTGTATTTCCAATTCTTTAGATTTGGTTATGTCATAATTGACATAGTTAAATTTTCTGTGAATATTTGTGTAGACATCATAATAACCTATTTCATGATTTATGCTGTTATTCCAAACTTCATTTTACACATAATTGATAAATTTCATATCATTTCTTACAGTTGAGTGGTAGTGCTGCAGTGAAAGCCAAGAATGTATGCTTACAGTTAGTTGATCAACACACTAAGCCAACAACACACGGTGTACTTCAACTATTTGACAAACCCCATCCTATCAAAATCACCACTTCCAAGTTTACTGCTAAGGAAGCCCCACAAATATCTAGAGTGCCTTTGCCAAGCCAAGACATATCCAGACCCAAAGTGCCCAATGTGACTAGTAATAGCAATGTGTCTGCACCAAGTTCACAGGCTCCTAAAGCTGAGGTGAGACATGTCTTTAGATGTTAAATTTAGGGTCAATGATTACTATTGAAGAATGTTTCTCTCCTTTATATCTAAATACTTGAAATAACAGTAAAGTTGTAATAATGATACATCATATAGCAGTGTAATGTTGACTTAAATATTTTTAAGAAATACACAACTTCACCAGTTTTGTATATTTTGACACTCACAGGAAGTGTTAAATTTACAACAAGGCAAATATATCCCATAGTGACCATCCTCCAACTGCAAGGGGTCGGTCAGGCTTTGATACACATCTCTGTTGCCAGTCGACTCTCTTAGTCTCTGATGGGTATTAGTGATAACAGAGAAACCATTTGATGATCAGTCAAGACCCTTAACTAATTGTAACTCATTCATCAAACCATAGCCAATGTGTAGTAGTTGTCTTTGACAAAACTGAATCATGATGTGCTTGTTTTGTTTGTCAGACTTGTGGACCAACATCAAGTGAAGAATCTCAAAGTAGAGACAATGAAAATGATGACGTCATTGATAGCGCACTACCTGTATGGCAAGATGACATAGACAATTTAGAGACACAGGTACATGTGTAGGATGAATTATCTATATCGTGATTGTTTGACTTTTAATGAGTTTAAAGTTTGTTTCTACACTGTGTATGTATATCTGGATTAATAAGTTGATACCATAAGTTATTGACATCTGCAAAGGATATCTCTTTGAGAAATTAAAATCTCTTAAAAGTAATGTATCCTTTGAATGTGCAGTCACAATAAAACACTTTGACCAGTAAGTAACAGTAATTATTTTAACAGACTGAGGAAGAGATTGCAGTTTCTGCCAGCAACAAGCTTGAGGTTGCTAGTAATGATGTTTATGTACCGGATGACACTGACTTTGTATCACAGAAGAATCCTATCAAACGACTTTCAGTTCCATTCTTCAGGTAAGATATTATAAAATATGAAATACAGTCTTATGTCTTTTGTGTACTCTATGTTGGAGAAATATTTTTACAGTTTAATGGTGTACATTGTTAATTCCTTGAGGCACATTTACATTCTAAGTAGAACCACATGGATTCTGCTACAGTAACACTTATTTCTCCAGTGTTAAGCACTTACCTTCCTAATTATTTGTGCACAAAATCATTAAAAATGATTTTAAAAATTCACACCCAGAAATAGCTTCACAAATAGTTCGCTTTATTTCTAAAGGTCATATGACAATCTGTAGTTGATAATGACAAAAATGAAATAATGATCATAAATAAAAAATAAAGATCAACTGAACAAAGTACTGGTAATTATCCATATGTGTGATCTGAACATTACATAAAATATGAATCATAACAATATTACTTAGCTATACATTTACACAGTACTGTATATTGAATCTTTGGTCAATTAAAGTATGTAATATTCAGAAACACTCTGTAAAACTAGTGCTGTTTTCCTGCAACAGCATTCTTATTCCCTCTTCATACACTCGGACTTACCAGATTTGGAAGTGCCACCCTGGTGTAATTCTGTAGAAGACTTCCTAAAACTCAACACAGAGCTGTGTCAGTCATATTTATTCAATGATGTCTTCAGTGTGGATTGACACTTTCAATTCCATTCAACAATGATGTTTTAGAGTCTGATGCTTTATAAATGTTTTTGGTTGCTCTCACTCTAATTCAATTTTTGATCTTCTTTCCACTTTTAGTAAACCCAGAGGTGATACTGTTCTAGACAATGCTGCAGCCTTAGTGAGGTCACAAGGTCATGACATGGCTCTACCAGACAAATATGATCCACTCCAACAACTTAATCAACTGGAAATGTTGTATGAATTCTGTTCTACTAATATGAAGATTCTACCAAAGCAACCAGACAAACAAGTGAGAAATACAACAGAACATTTTTCTGACAGTAAATTCTTGTTAAATACCAGCTCATATGCAAATCCTTTGCAACAAGTCAGACTTTGTACAGTTGAAATGACCAAAACAAAGTTCAAGGATTGAAATATACTGAAAGTAAAGTTAAGGGAGAACTGATAGCAGGGTGTAAAGAAATGATCAACACTTGTTGAATATTGTAAAAACCCATTTTACAGATTGTGAAAAAATCACTGATGTACATAGAAAATTATTGACAATTGTGGTAAAATGGTCTTTATTGTTTATCTGGAGTTTCTTGTTGATTGTCTTTACAGAGGCATAAAGAAGATGTGTGTGAATGTTTGGTTGCTAAGGATATGTATATTATGGGATGTTTAATAGCAGAGATGTTGATAGCTGACAAGTTAAGGATGCAAAATCCACAAGCTTCTCTATGGGAAAGATATCAAGTTGTACATAAAGTCTGTCAAGCCAATCTTCATCTGTTACCAAGGTAACTAAACTGTTTGTGACTTCAAACCTACACTGGCTGCAATATGTACATTTTTTTTATCAAGCAACCAAAGATGCATTCACTAAAAATGGTTGATTGTGCCTATTAGAGTTATCTGTAAATAATTTAGTGACAGGTCTAAATCTTGAGCAAAAGCTTGGTTTGAATCCAGTCATGTTAGTTTGACTTGTCTTGATGCCTTTATATGGTAGTGCTCATTAGATATTCAATATCAAGACACAAGCCACAGTTTCAGTGACAGCAATCACCACACATTCTTTTACGACATGTCTCATGAATGATTACACTTTGTATATAAGTTCAACATGTTCTGGTTGAGGGAAGCACTAACACCACTAACGTAACAACACAATTAAATATCAGTAAAGTAACATGATAACTTAAAAATATTATGATGAAAACTGTAGCATTGACAGGACTTTGATATGACCATTTCAAGTCTTTTCATTTCCTTCACAGACCAATTCGGTATGCATTGACGGATATCCTTCAACTTGACAGACCTCCTGATGAGAGTTTTTCCTATCCTATGACATCTGATGAGGAAAAGTTACCCCCACCAACACCTTCCCAATTACTCAATCCATACACATCTGTCTTCCCTTTCCCAAGATATTTCCCATCACTGTACGACTTTTTATCTAAACTCCATCAACTGTCAGCAGACCTACCAAAAGATGAGGCTGCCATGGAAACAACTCAGCTAGCTTTACAGTATATTCCCAAGCTATTAAGTAGAATGAGTCAAGAAGGAAAGGAGTTGTTGCTACCTCACATTGTGGCACTGTTTGAAGATTATAATACTGCACCTTTCACAACTCTCTATCTGTTCAGTAAGGTGTCAAAACACTTAGGACCTGCCATGACAATTACAAACATTTTACCAGCAATGAAGAAACTCTATGAGGCTGATCAGTATGCAACACCTGTATGTCTGCTGTTATATCATAAAAGTTTTTTGTCTCAGCTACTAACCAGGATTGGACTTAAAGCACTGCTTGTTCACATCTTGGATTTCCTTGTAGAGGCTGCTGCTGGGAGGAAAATGTGTCCTGTGTTTGATGGCATGGAGAAAGAGGAAGAAAAGGTTGGAAGTTTGAGCAGATGCGTATCCATTGGAGAGGATGCTTTGAAAGCCTTTGGAGATGATGATGATGATAATGATGCTGATGATGATGACGAAGAAGATGATGAGACAGTTGCTTTAGAGATAGATGATGAAGACTCTGATAGCAGGAGTGGAGAGATTGGCAGTGGAAGACAAAGTGACAGCAGTTTGGATCACAGTTATTCAAAAGATGATGATGACAGCAGTAGTGCTGGGAAGACAAGTCTATCAAAGGATGATGACACAAATAGCACAGAAGGAGTAACTATTTTGATTGAGAGAGGGGATGAAGAAGATGACCGCCCATGGGAAGATGAAAATCTAATGAACAGAAGTGATGAACAAGATGGTACTAGTACAGATAGTACAGGACAAGATGTAGTGAAAGAAGATGATTACAATGATAGCAATGATAAGGACAATGGTACTAGTGATGAAATAAGAATGATGAAAGTTACCGATAGTGATGAAGTTGATAAAATTAGCATTGAAACTAACAATGGGGATTCATCAACAGAAAAGAACAAGAAAATGGATGCAGAGTCTTCCAACTCCTTTGACAGAAAGACAGGCATGGTAGCGATGGAAAAACATGGCAGTGACCTTGTATCAGGAATGTGTCTTGCTGATGTTGCTGTGGATAGTATCTGTTGGCTATCTCAGAAACTTGGTCCTTTGTTGACTGCCAAGTATCTGTCAAAACAACTGTTGAGGGCGCTGTCTCTCTGCTACATGGAAGCAGGACAACTTATGTTTGTTAAAGGTAGGAATGGTACCATGTTTAATTATAATGTAATTAATGTGTCAATATATCTTGAATATGACGTTTTTATAATTTATGATGTATTAGTATTATATATATCAAAGCTCATATCAAGTTGTCATAAAACATTTATTGAATTGTAGAACTTACATATTATATTATGATCAGTGTCCTATGCATTTGGCATGTACACCTTTACATGTTACAAAATACTTGGAATTTCATGAGTAAAACTTATAGTTACCTTGAGTAACATTGGCTGTTAAATTTTCAGTTTCACATCATTGTTTTCAAGTTACCACATTGATAGATTATTTAACCCCTAAATGACATTATAACAATAAAAAAGCTTTATATGCATTGTAATAGAATAGAAGTGAAAGTTTCTGACAGGAAAATCTATATGAAAGTCAGCTATACTTGCAGTCACAGAGTATTTTGGTGATTTTGACAACAAAATCTACATGTCTATATTGTGTATGTAAAAATGTATTACATTTATCATAGAGTTATAAATTTGATTATCAAGTAGTGATTTGTGTGTAACCATAGTGTTCATCCACACAACGTATTTGAGTTGTGATTTTAGAATCAATCCTTATGATGGGATAATATTTATTTGTTTTCCCATTGCCAGACAAACCTGATGCCAGTCATATGTACAACAGTGCTGAAGTTGTTGGTGATAGTGCCACTGTTCCTGTATTACAGTGTCTAGCAGATATCGCTGTCAGATATGGTCAACCATTTATACTAGATCAGTACATTCCATTCATCAAGCAAGTGGTGAGTACGATATCGAGTGGAAGGAAAGAGAAATAAAGAGTTGTAATATTCAGGTACTCGTAAACAAAATATGATAAGTGGCAAACTTTGACCTTAGTAGTTGTAAATAATTAACATGTATTGATTGTATGGAATGTTGTCAATATAATTGACAACATAGTAATTGCATGGAATGTTGTAATCTAATCAAGTTGGATCTCCTTTAATTGAAAATCTTTTGAAAATTGAAGCAAGATGCCCCCAAGTAATATATAAGTGGTGATTTTTGGGGAAAATTGTTAAAATTCATTGATCCCTATGACCAAACTACTCTTAAGCCATGCCCACGATGCCATGATTGTACCCTGATCACCGGGGTGTGTATATGATTATGTGTTACAGTTTGTAGAGATTGCATAGTGCAATGATTTTGTGTTTGTTGATTTTCAACAGTTTATGTGACATTTAATTGTTGATATTCAAACAAATAAACTACATATTAGCATTATCTTATCAGATTTTAAGTTGTCATGCATACAACTAAAACTTTCTTTATTGAATTAGTTGTACAAAGATTAACACACTATTTGATTGGCTAACCAATTATCAGTGAAAAAGCAGTGATACAGTTATGTTTCCTAAAGAGTCTTCAAAATATAGGGGTTAGAAATATACCAGATTTGCATTATGTTCCATACTCATTGTATAGTGGTATTCCTGTGACGGTGTTAGTATTTATGACAGTCAGGCTTCTAAATCACCACCAGGTTCTCTACTCTGTCAGTCAGGTTCTCTACTCTGTCCATCAGGCTTCTAAATCACCACCAGGTTCTCTACTCTGTCAGTCAGGTTCTCTACTCTGTCAGTCAGGCTTCTAAATCACCACCAGGTTCTCTACTCTGTCAGTCAGGTTCTCTACTCTGTCAGTCAGGCTTCTAAATCACCACCAGGTTCTCTACTCTGTCAGTCGAGCTTCTAAATCACCACATTCTAATACAGAAAGATTATTGTCAGTAGATTTATTTTCTTACTCTATTTTGTTTTTAGGTGTTATCTGGACACACAAGAGTCAACACAAAAGTTGAAGCTGGCTTGATAGCATCCATGGTACTCCTCAAATATATGCTGGTCTACCTGTCAGATGCCGTATTAATGAGAAGTCTCAAGGTGATCATATTTTATGGCAATAATTGTATTTGAATAGAATAGTATTAACATGTGAAAGTGTGAAAACTGATAGGATGTATTATGCAATTTTAACTAAAGAATTAAATAATAATGGAATAATCAACAATTGTGTTGTTAATTTTAGAAATTCTTTACTCTTTCCCCTATCCAATCAATTCTGCCATGGTGCATGTGCATGTAGTTCTGGTAAATTGACAGGAAATGAAGAAACAAAACACAACTGTTATCAAATCTCAGCAATTGAAATATAAAAAATTCTTTTTCAATGCTAGGGATTTACAGGAAAATTTTGAAGTGACTATTTCCACAAGACTGGAAGTAAATTTGCCATTAATCTGTTAATGTGTTTTGTTTAATACAGAGTTTCTTTCAGAACATCTTGCATCCCTTAATAAGCATACTATCATCAAAGTATATTGGTTTTCCTGGAGGTGGCCATGCCAGGGCAGTTCTGTGTCACAAAATGGTTGATGTCATAACTATGATAACATTCAGAATTGGACGTGAAATGGCAAGAGAACACATGACAACTCTTCTACAACAATTTTTTGGCTGTTTTGATGTAATACATGGTTCAGACAAAGACCCACCTCAGTCAGAGAGTCCATCAAATAAAGCTGCCAGACAAATACAGAAAGGTACAATATTTTCTTCTCCTAGTATTAATGGTAATGTTCTATTCAATAATAGCAGAGAAGCCATAGGTTTTTAGAAAATAAATGAAAAAAATTGCTCACATTTGGTTTTTTTCTTCAAATAAAATGAAGACATGCCAAATAAATCATTTTTGTGAAAATTATGGTTATTCTGCTTGGAATTATCAAAAATCATTTGACTGTTAGGTGAAAAAGAATAGTGTGATCACTAGACATTGTACAGCCTAATAGTAACTGTGTGAGAATTCATGGAAATAAAGTAAGCCAACACAATAAGTTTTTAACATATGGATATTTCCATAGAGCAATCTTAAAAATGATAACAAAGCATTTACAGAACAGTATTGTACAATTTGTAAGCATTGTAAGTAAAATGTTTATTCTGTTAGTATAATAATAACAGTTTCAGTAGACCCAGGGACAAATGAGACAAATGATGTTACTTTTTTACAGCTGAGGTGGAGAGACAAGCCAGTTTTGTTGGTAGTTTTGATAGTGATAGCAGTATGTATTGTGAAATAAGAATGGATAGTTCAACCAATACTTACACCATTGGTACACCTACCAGACTCAAAGATATGAAGGGTGATGAGGATCAACTTAATCATTTCAAAAGAGGTGAGAAATCAAATTCTATTGTACATTTCATTTCTCTTACCTGTACAAGTCAGAGGTCAAATTCTATTGTCATCATGTCTCCACATAGAGGTTAAAGGGTCATTTCATTGTTCAGGACTCAATGTGTCCACTGACCTGTGACTTGTGATGTCAGTTTGTTAGCCGTACAAATCAAACACAGATATACCTTCACCAGTTGTCTGGTTTTCTTCTCTGCATAATCAGCATTTGGCATATGAGAAATAGCCCTCAAACCTAAATCATTTAGTTTTCAAGAGTGGACTCATAAATGTGTACATGCAATAAATGTTAGCAATAAATGTTATGTTCTGAAGTGTACCATAGTAAATCTTCCAGTATAAATGGGTATATACAGGGACATCCTAGATCAGATACTTGCCACAATAAATTCTGGCAAGTGAGAATATCAGTCAGATTATCCAATAATAAAGATGTGTGAATTTTGTTATTAACTTTCACATCAACTGTGTTTGACCTGTGTTATTGTTTTTTGTTTATATGCCAGACAAGTATCTTTTCAAAAGACAAAGCATTGTATAAAGTGAAATACAATAAACAGAACTTGATTCTTAATAATGTTGGGTTCTTATATAGCGCTTTCCCACACCGTGCTCAAAGCGCTTTACAATTATTACCCCTGGATCAGATCAGAACAGCACAACGGCCCTTTAGTCTTCCTCAACTCCCCAGGGAGCATACAATCCATTGCAGCCATTTCAGCGCATAGGATTAAAGCCTTCACATTGCAACCTACATCCTACCAGGTCCCCAATTATAGAGCTGGGTTGACTGAAGCACAGTCGTGGTTCAAATCTTGCCCAAGGACTTTAGCCACTCAGAAACAATAGCAGGCAGCGACAGGGCTCGAACCTGCAACCTGTAGATTCCAAGCCGGTCACGCTAACCATTCACCCATCATGACTCCACAGATTTAATCAGATTTTAATCCAGATTGTTAAGAATGTTACATTCTGGTTGAGAAGAGATAAGATTGCAAAGAACACCAGTAACACTGTGATTGTATTATGAAAGTAGTGATTTATTCTGGTTAATACATTCTGACTTATCAGTTAGTAAGGTATATCACCATATTGCTGACATGAAGAATCAAACATCTTGTT
Source organism: Glandiceps talaboti (assembly GCF_964340395.1). Taxonomy (NCBI): domain Eukaryota; kingdom Metazoa; phylum Hemichordata; class Enteropneusta; family Spengelidae; genus Glandiceps; species Glandiceps talaboti. Next base: position 28,607,077 of record NC_135550.1, on the reverse strand, counting down.
AAAATGAAACAAATGTTCAATAGAAACAATTATAAGTAAAACAGGATACAAGCTATTTTGCTTTTCACACAAAATGTTTTCAGAAATAAGAACTGTGCTGGAAGCACTTTAACATTATTACCCCTGGCATAGATCTACAGCAGCGGAACGGCCCTTTATACTTCCTCAACTCCCTGGGGAGTTTACAATCCATTCAGCCTCTGTAAGTGCTTAGGATTAAAGAATTCACATTACAACCTCTATCCTACTAGGTCCCCAATTAATTATACAGCTGGGTTGACTGAAGAACAATCGTAGTTCAAATCTTGCCCATAGGCAAGGTCTTTAGCCATTCAGAAAGGAATGGCAATGACAAGGCTCGAACCTGCAACCTGTAGATTCTAAGCTGGCCACTCTAACCATTCAAACATCATGATTACATATTAATAAAAAAAATGATGATTTGACAGGTTCATTGAACTTTAATAATGATTATAAAATTATCATGCTACCTGTCGTAGGTGATATGTTTGAAGGCTTAGAACTAGGGACGCCCAGTGAAGCTGTTTTGGAAGAACTTAAATATGTCTTTACACCAGAAATGGCATATACAATTTATATACCACTATGTCGACTAGTTGGAAGGTAGGTATAGTACATTGTATCGTAGACTGTAATCATTGTAATAGATGGGAGAAATGTTGTCATTTATAAAATCAAATCAACAGCTTTGTAAAGATAACATTAAGTGGATATTACAAGTGAGTTCTTCTGTAAAATATTTCATCCTTTGTGAAGTTTATAAGTAAAGTGAGTGATAAGGTAACAAATTGATAGAATAACCTCATAGTGATAGACCCTTATGGTAATTATACGAAGAATGTTTGATATACAGTGACCTCATAACAATAGTACCAGTAAAGTGATTGTTTACTATAAGTGTTTGACATGTCTATTTTGGTATCTCTAGAATTATAAAAGATGAACTTTCTTTAAATAACAAATACCAGGATTTCAGGACAATAGTAACAGGCTATGTTGCCTCAATGACTCAATGTCCTTGAACTAGCCTGAAATGTTATGTATCATGAAACTGATCAACCATATCTAAGTCAACAACTTACACCTTCATGAAAAATCATCCATGGCAGTATGTAGACCTTCACAGTATGTTTTCATTGATTCAGTATTTATTACTAATTCCTGATCTTTTACCAGTATACACATGGAGAAAGTCCTACTAAACCATGAATTAATATGGAAATTGTCAAGTTCATATGAAGTTGCATTGGCAGCACAAACAGTGGAGAGTGAAATACATGTTTGGTCAAATGGTGAAGAAAATAATACTTTAGAAGGTATGTATGTTGTTAGTGTACAATACCAGGTTCCATTAGTTATCCAAACTAGTACACATTAAAGCTGGATAGAAGTAATGTAAACAATATACTATATTGTGACATAGGTGTATGTGAATTATTTGTGCCATGGGTTTTATGGGGTCAAAGGCTAAATAATGATAATGGTACATGTATTAAAATAATATTTTTTTTATAATGGAAGCATGTTGAATAATGATGAAATATACAGTGAAAGTTGATTTCTGTGTACATTTTGTATACCTTTGTGATGATGGACCTAGTTAAAAATGTTTGCTAAATCTTTGACTTTGATCTTCATCTTCAAGGTCAAATAGTAAAATGTTCAATAACTTTAGAATCAAGAGACCACATTGTTAGAGATAATAATAATAATGATAATAATAATAATAATTTCTTGTTTAAAGAACACTACACAAACATGTCTCAGCGGTCTGAACATTACAAAATGAGAAAGACTAGCAAAAGAGCAACAACAACAAAAATCTAGCATAAGAACACAATGAATAGTTTAAAAGCGTCTCTAAAAACAAAATCAGATTTAAAAATTAGCAATCAATTTAAAAACATCAGCATTGTCGGAAAATATACGTTTTAAGACTCTTCTTGAAAGGTGCAAATTTCTCAAGTAGTCGAAGCTCAAGCGGTAAACCTGTTCAGACATTCCCTTTTGACCTCAATTGGCCTGCATCTTTAAGGTCGAATTTCAATTTGTACAATAACTTTACCATACAGCAAACAAGTTGTCTGTCTGGTATCAAGGCTTGTTTTCTTTTGAAATGTGTCACAAAACGACAGATATTAAAACATTGACATTATGTACATGAAGTCTGCTACATGCAACGTGTATGTGAATGTTTATAGGAAAACAATTTACAAACACAAAATCATCTGTCTTTCACTTCCTACTTTTCTGTAATGCATCTGTAGTCTGTTGAGTGACTGCCATGAATAGAGTCGCTGTTCATACAAAAGTGATTGATTGCTTGCTTGGCTTTGCCTTGTAGGTTCTTTTCTGAAATATTAACATTTTCATGTCCTTGTAACATTCATGTTTGTTCTGGAAAGGAAAGATAGAGTTTTAGGGAAAAACAATGATTTTATGGTATAATTCACGACAAATAACTTTTCCAGATCATCAAGTGGGCAGGCAGACATTTTGGTTCATTGACACTGAACCATCAGCAGGTATAGGACAAACTGAATTCCAAAATATTTGTGGTGTTTTTTCTTTTTCTTATGTCTTGATTTCATTTTGCTTTCCTCCTCATATCTTTTTTTTTTGAAAACACAATATTTAATGACATGTATTTCAGCACTTCATTTGTGGATACTTTTCACAACATTTTAGCATGCTGCATAGCCATAGCAGTATGCTCTTCTTTTCTTTCAAACATAGCACAAGAATTTCTAAAGAACAAAATATTGTGTTTTGTTTTGGTGTGTTTTCTGTGACTTTGCATGATCAAAAGATTGTAAAACAATAGATGTTTGAGAGAGACTTTTCCAACATCTATTAGTATGATAATCCTGATAGCTGTCTTTTTTTTTTGATTAAATACGATAGATAGTATTCACAAAAAAGTGTTGCTACTGTTAAAATGAGTACCGTCTGTCTGTCAGTCCTTTTTAAAGCATGTACACCCACCCCTCCTTTGTGTTCAGTTCAATTTTATATAAAAGATGAAAACTGGGTGGTAGAACCACTTGAACATGAGTTCAGCATTGTTAGTGGTTTTGTAAGGCATGTGCAACCAAATCTGCCTATCCTTAATTATTTTCAATTATTTAACTGCAAAATATTTGTATGTTATGAATTATGATGTATATCCTTGACCCTGTAACCATGGTGTGTGCATGGAAGGAGCCAAACATTTAGCCATGTTTCAAGTCAATAAATCCTGGAAATATGCAAGTTAGAGAGTTGGTCATCTCAGTTGACAAGTAGTAACATTGCTTTCACATCACAAAGTAGAAAGATTTGAAGGATGAAATGTCATTGTAGATAAAATTTGACAAATTTGTCATTTCTTAAACCTAAATGTAATTCTCTTCTTACAACCCACACACTCCAGCATCAGCCAGTGAAGATATTGTCAGTGGACAGTTTGGTAGTAATGTTGCAATGGTTGGAAACAGAATTGACATAGCTATGCAACAAGAGCAGCAAGAACAACAGAGTAAACCACAAATCCAGCCAAAATTTGAAGAGACTCTGAAGACAATGAGGTAAAATGACATCAATGTTGAACCTAATCCAGTGGTAGTTAGATGACTGTCCGTCAATGTTGAACCTAATCCAGTGGTAGTTAGATGACTGTCCATCAATGTTGAACCTAATCCAGTGGTAGTTAGATGACTGTCCGTCAATGTTGAACCTAATCCAGTGGTAGTTAGATGACTGTCCATCAATGTTGAACCTAATCCAGTGGTAGTTAGATGACTGTCCGTCAATGTTGAACCTAATCCAGTGGTAGTTAGATGACTGTCCGTCAATGTTGAACCTAATCCAGTAGTAGTTAGATGACTGTCCGTCAATGTTGAACCTAATCCAGTGGTAGTTAGATGACTGTCCGTCAATGTTGAACCTAATCCAGTGGTAATTAGATGACTGTCCATCAATGTTGAACCTAGTCCAGTAGTAGTTAGATGACTGTTCAATCTCAATGGTTGTATTTTCCTTGAGATTATCAGGTGGATCAAATTTATCATAACTTATTGCCCCTGTTGCCTGCTAACATATTGAGAAGACTTTCACCGGGTATGTTACTGTGAAGAGTGTATTTTTGGGGATTAAACATTTGGAATTGGGATTGACATTCTTGCAGATGTGTATGATTATATTTAAAATGCTTAGATTCACTGTGGCATTGTAGCTGACCATAAGAAGTACTGATATCCATTACAATTGTGTTCATTGTTTCAGTGATAAACTGGGGAAGAGTGAGAGAACTTTACAAGGCAACTGGTTGAGTTGCTGGGAACATTCACTAGGTAATACAACATCATATGTAAAGTTAATACTCTGTAAGTAATTTTGATGACAATTGGATTGTGACAGGCATACACCATCTCCAGTATTACAGAAATAGTGCAGTAAGAAATAAATGATATCGGTAGCTTAAAATGTTTGTATGGCAAGATATTGAATCATTTCTCTGTAAATGATGAATTAATTATGACTATCAAAGGTTTTTGTCAGACTTTAACTGTTTAACATTTGGTAAGAATAGATGGCATCAACACAAACACAACAAAATATTATTTGATAGATTGTCATATCTTTCCAAATCTCTGATAATTGCCGTGACATTTCCTCTAAAAGTATGATATTTGAAACAAATTGTATCATTTTGTATGTCATTGTAAGTAACACTAAATTCAAATAAATTCTTTCTAATTCCTTTATTAAAGTTTGATTTGTATGTAATGAAAGCCTAGTATCTATTTTGATTGTTACAACAGTTTCTCTTGTCCTTCATCATGTTGACCACTGTGACTCAATGTCTCCTACTCGGAGTCTCCTCTAACTCTGTAGATGATACATACATCTTAGGATATTGCCCCCCCTCCCACCCATGTCACATGTCACATGTTTGTCTTTGTTTTTGTTTAATTTTAACAGGTTTGAGTAATCAGTCTACAAGTTTTGATATCCATCAGATAAAGTTAACAACATACCCAGGTAAGAATATTGAAGTTTACTAACAGCATTATGTGTGCACAGTGCACATGAAGCACATGATAAGGATAAAGAACTCTTGGTTTTTTTTACCTTGATGATGAAGTATCTTTGAATTGTGGCATGCTGTAGTATTTCAATCATTACCTAAAACAGTTACTATTTTAAAATCATTTAAAAACTGAAATGATTTAAATAAACTCCCTTTTGAAAGTATTGATATGATGTTTTGTTTTCACCTGTTCAGGTCATACCAACTCTGTGAGGTCACTGTGTATTCTTGATAATGAGACTTCGTTTATGAGTGGTAGTAAGGATAAGACTGTAAAACTGTGGTCCTTGCATAACCATGGTGATGGTACTTCCAGAATAGCCTGTCAATGGACATACGGTCTCCATAAGAAATCTGTCTTTAGTGTCAATTTTATTGAATCAATGAGACTGTGTGCCTCTTGTGATAATAATATACATGTAAGTAGATGTTCTCAGTCCAAATACTATGTTTTAAAAACTGATGTTTCAGCTTTCCTTTTTGTTGATCTGTCTTCTTTGCACTCACTATTACGATGAAATCAAATAATATTATTAATGAACTATATAAGGAAAGAACTATAATGGGCTATGTGTGTGTGTGTGTGTGTGTGTGTATATGTGTACGTGTGTGTGTGTCATAATATTAACTATTCTATTTATAACATGTAGCACTTTGAATGTTTTTCCAAGTATTTTTTCTGAAAACATATAATGTATGTAGAGATCATCATAACATTAGTCTTGGTTAGTCTGTAAGGTATGCCATGATGGGACCCCGGATGGGGCACCCTCACACATTGTCAACCCCTCTCACATAGAGAGAGGAGGCTGGTGAGGGCAGAGCAACATGACGTATCTTGCAGTCTAAATCTTGGTGTACTGTAGGAAACTGTTGTTGTATGCATGGGTTAACAAAAGTATTGGTGGTTTTGAAGAAACTAACTTCAAATTGAATTGAAAGTACTGTTTATCATATTATTATTATTATTTAAAATATCAATACCTTATAGGGGAATAATATTTGTGTCTGGTAAGAACTAATTCATGTATAATTATTTGTTTTGAATAAAATGATTTTTTCCAAATATTTCATGACTTCAAATAAAGAGTTGATAAAGAGTTATGTTCATTCTAAATTTCAACAGATGAATGTCTGATGTCTGATACAGCATTTTACAGCAAATGATACATTTCAGTGTATTTCTAATGTGTCAGTGGTGGAAGAAGTATTTGCACAATGTTTCTTTATATTTTGATTAATTTTATGTTTAGATTTGGGATCCATTTACTGGTAACTGTGTGTTACAATTCACTATGTCAAGAAGTCAAGCTAGTGTATTGACAACAATGCCGGCACCATCACCATTATTGCTAGCTGCTACGACAGATAATTGCCTTCGCGTATTAGATGCCAGAGTTGGCAAATTACAGCAAGAACTCAAAGTCACTTCTGGTCCTTCAGGTAAGTACTACTGTCATATCATTAGGGGAATATTCAATGACTGTTTGTTAAGGCAAGCACTTGTGAAATGACATTCCTAAGCAACATGGTGTATGTAAAGAGAAATATGTCTAGAAAAATAACTTGGTATTGTTCGGTAGTAAAGTAGGTAGAATCTTCTTGAGTTCCCCAGAATCTTTGTTCTGTCCCCTTCAAAATGTCTGTTCATAGTAATGCCCATAGCTCATATTTTAGGGAGAAAAGCGGACATTTTTTTCGATTTCATTTGTAATTGTAATAATAATATATATTTTTTAAAGAATCTGTGTCCATTTTACTAGTTTCCTAAATCCCTGCTTTCAAAGTTCTCACGACTTAGCAAAAGGACAATATTTGGATATTTCAAGTGCGTTGTGTATCTTTGGTTGTCAAAATTTACAAGAACCTTCAAGTTGATATGTTTGTTTATTATTTGTAGGATTGATCCGTTGTCTAGCAGTCAGTAGCAGTGGTAATGTTGTAGCTGTAGGATTTACATCAGGTATACTATCCCTGGTAGACATACGGACAGGTTTGCTGCTGGGAGGATGGAAGGCACATGATGGTGAAATATTACAGGTATCTATCTCATATACAGTGCCAGGAATGCTTTATTTCATTATGATGTACACATACTCAACCATTGCTTATTACTACAGGATTGTCTGTAATGACAGAATGTAATTAGTAAAGTGTTATGTACATAGCACATTATTGAAAATGGTGTTAACAACATCATAAATGCCTCAAGTATTTAATTATTGACATTACAACCCAATAAATGCTTGTAATTAAACTTGAATTACAATTAGTGAAATGGTAAACTCAATGAAGTGAAATCTCTCCAAAAATATTTATCTCTCCAAAAATATTTACATTGATTTTGGTATTTGTAACCTGTATGATACCTATATCAGCTGGCTATTTTATAAATAGTGCAATCCAATGTACTGATTATTTTCTGTTGATAATGTAAACTTGTTTAGATTTAATAGAACATATACAAGTCTTCAAGTGTTAGAAACTCAAATCAAATGTCTACTTCTGACATCCATATACTTCCTTGTTTTCTATACTATGTTTCAGTCCTGTTTTAAAACAGTGTATAAAAGAAACAATACTTTAGCGTTACTTTAGGTCAGACAGGAAGGTTAACATGGTGGAAGTTTGTCACTTCCCTAAGGAGTTATACAGCTGATACAGCTTTTTTTTTTTTTCCATTTTTCATCTGGACTCAAATATACATGATTGTTGTACCTTATACACAACAGTGGAATGTTATGAGTAGAATGTACATTTCTTGGTGGCATTACTATTAAAATAAATAATTTCATATTATTGTCAGAAATTTATAAACTTGGTAAATAATGGTACACTGATAACTGTAACCATGTAAGTGTGTTTGTTATGAATTATTATTAGTCTGGGGGATTTTGGAATTAAAAAAATGGTTGTCAATGAATATTAATAGATTTTATCACAAAGATTATGATACATGTTTCTAACAAGAGTTGGTTTTCAATGGCAGACATGCTGTTACAACTAACAAATTATGTGTGTATTGAAAGAAGGATGTTGGTTACTTTATTCACTAAGATTACAGGAAATAGATGTATAGCTTTACCAATGTCATAATATCATAGGTCCTGACTATAAGATAGTTAAACTATACTTGATGAATTCCACTCTCCGTTCCTTTCAAGTCATCCTTGTGTATTTTGACATCAAATATATCATACCTTGAAATGTGTTATCTCAGATCACACAAATACAAGGAAACATGTCAACAAGGTTACCTCAACTTCCTCTTCCTTCAAATAGCCATTCATTTTGTGTCAATAGTACTAGCGCCAATAAGGAACAATGTTAATTTAACAGACATGCATACTATTACTCCATGTATTTAAGTTATTCTAGTGTGTCGTTGTTTTGACATATTATGAGTTATAGTATTCCAAGTGAAATGTGTGATTCGTGTTGATAAATATAGTATGTGGACTTGTGCATTGTTCATGGCATTAAACAATATATTGAATCATGAAATAGCACAAAGGGTACATGAAATAGAAATAAACATTTACTTCATAGTAGATAATCTGAGATACCAACATGGTGGTAAGAGAAATCTGAAAAATTCAATGATGGATAGCACTAGACTAGACCATTGATTGCAAAACAGACTCACAGTGGTCATAAAACCAACTTCATCTGGGTCAAATTGTACATGGAGTGTAATCGGAGACCTGTGTATATAGTCCGTGACCTTCAGTATTGCCAGTCAAAAAGATTGATGAATGTTAGAAGAGGGAGATGAGCCATGTGTGCTAGTGAAGCTTTGTAACAAGTCCAGGCCGTCTTGTATTATGTATAACCCTATACTTAAATGTTGTCATCTCAATGCAGGTCAAAGGTTATGATAATAGGCAGTTTGTGACATCATCAATCGATCATCATCTTACTGTATGGGGAGAGGATGGAAGTGAAAAAGCCATGCTTAGAGGTAATAACAATCATCATTGTGTATTCTTCTCAATACTTATCAAACTGTTTTATTACACATAAGCACTATTGAATCTAACCTAATGCAAGTGTTATAAATATTAGAGTAGGAAGTTAAGAAATTTCACGTGTCTTTGTTGTCATTGATGTATTCCGGTATGTTTTCCACATACATACATTGCGATGAGTCTGCAGCATTATCACTATCATGATGTTTGATTTCTGTAGGAATAAATGAACCAGTACACTGTATCAACACATACCAAAATCTCCTCTTATCTGCCACAAATTCCAATAAGTTGGCAATACACTCCATTCTTGATGGACAGGTAAGAACTTTATTTTGAAGTTTTTCTTGTTGCCTCAAGATACAGCATGATTATGATTTTTATGAAACTATTTTTATACTCATTTTTTATAGATGTGTGTTTGTATAGTTTATGACAACAGTTAGATGAGAAAGATAAGAAGTATTATTTCCCAGGACTTGTCATTTTTTAGCTGTTTTATAGTAGGAGATTATAAGAGATAACATTACAGTAGACTATAGAGAAGAGGTAAAGAGAAAAATCATGATACACAGTCTTTATTAGTGAGCTTGCATGTCTGTACATTATGTGGCTTTCATTTTCTGTAACAAGTTATCTTTTTGTCGACTGCCATTTTTATGAACATCTCAAAGGTGACATCTTTATTGATTTCTCATGATATTTTAGCAAAAGGTTTGCTACAACAGTACTTTTGGTTTAATACATTTAAGTTATGAGTTTATCTTGGTTTTTTTTACAGATGTCATATTGTAATAAGTTACATTCAGAAGTGTTCAAGGGCATACTGACAACATTTGATGTGTTACCAATGAATAAACTTCTATTACTGGGATCTGACAATGGTAATATCTACCTGATGGCATAAAGTGTTTACAAGTAGCTGCCATTCTAGGGTGAAGAGTTCACTGATGTGGAGAGCTTTAATAGATTGACAATGTAACAAACTTAGTGTTACTTCATAGCTGCTTGAGAAGTCTAGAAATCAGTGAATTGCATTGTATATCTAGAGTATTGTGCCTGTGTTATGCATGTAACCATGACAATGATATAACATGTTATGACTGTATTGACACAATTTATTCAAAGAATGGAAATATGGACCATTGATATTAATCCTCTAGTTTATGTGGTTGTGGGTATTCTCATTCATTTGTCCAGTCATTTATAAGTTATCTTCAATGCAAAGTACTGATTTCATTGTTCAGTTGGTATCTCCCAAGCTATACAAGAAATTCTTCTAATCCATATACTGTTTGGATAGATTTATTGTACAGGTATGGCTACTTTGGTAACGGCCTCCATCTATAAACCTGTAACTGTGTCATAGAGTTGATTTGATCACATTTATGATTATGGAAATATATTGAACCTTTTTAGATGTGTGTATATACGTTGTATATTGTAAATGTCTTTGTTGAGTAAATGTTTAATAATCATCTTCTTTGTAATTTCAACTATTATATGAGAGATTAAGAGGAATCTCATAAACACACTATTCGGTTTGACAAATTGAATAACTGTGCCGCACCAAATAACCTGATATGTACAAATGTCCTCTCAAATAACCTGATATGTACAAGTAACTGTCATCTCAAATAACCTGATGTGTACACGTAACTGTCCTCTCAAATAACCTGATGTGTACAAGTAACTGTCATCTCAAATAACCTGATATGTACAAGTAACTGTCCTCCAAATAACCTGATGTGTACAAGTAACTGTCCTCCAAATAATCTGATGTGTACAAGTAACTGTCCTCCAAATAACCTGATGATGTGTACAAGTAACTGTCCTCTCAAATAACCTGATGTGTACAAATAACTGTCCTCCAAATAATTTGATGTGTACAAGTAACTGTCCTCCAAATAACCTGATGTGTACAGATAACTGTCCTCCAAATAACCTGATATGTACAAGTAACTGTCCTCTCAAATAACCTGATGTGTACAGATAACTGTCCTCCAAATAACCTGATATGTACAAGTAACTGTCCTCCAAATAACCTGATGTGTACAAATAACTGTCCTCCAAATAATTTGATGTGTACAAGTAACTGTCCTCCAAATAACCTGATGTGTACAAATAACTGTCCTCCAAATAACCTGATATGTACAAGTAACTGTCCTCCAAATAACCTGATGTGTACAGATAACTGTCCTCCAAATAACCTGATGTGTACAAGTAACTGTCATCTCAAAAAGTATTAAAGAAATGTTAAAAACGTTCAAATTAAATACAGCATACTATCATTTTCATACTGAAAGCATATCCATACATACATACATATCTTCATAAAGAATGTCATATTTTTATCCTATGTCTCCTCTGAAATGTAAAACAATAGAAAATGGCCTGCAAAGACATTAAATTGAACACATTGGTCATCTAAGATCAAGAGTAGCCATTATTTTCGCAGATTCATATTTGTACATTCCAAAAATTTGTATACATTCATGACTGTCTTGGATATAGACAGTGAAAATCAAATCCAAATGTATTCCTAAACAGTGCAATACACAACTTACAAGTTAAGTATCATGAATGTTAGTAGAGTTAATACTTCTTCTATATTTTGTAAATTTACTTGATGTACCAGTCTCTTCCTATGGGTTCTGATTTCAAAATAAAGGATAATACAAAAGTTTTTAAGAAGATGTTGTTATATGATAATATTTTGATCTTGGTGTACCAGTGACATGGCATTTGAAATGTCAGCATGTATACATTTACATAACCACTTTGAGTTTTCACTAATGGTATATATTTAAAATACATTCAGTAGTTTCCATATACTTTCACATGCTTTTCTTGATTTGATCATGGTTGAAATTTACATTTTCCTCAGCTTCACATACAAAAATAAAGAGAAACTACAAAGGTAGTAATGTTCTTGTAGACCCCTTTCAGTTAAAATTAAAAAAAATAATTCATGCAGATGTTCAGACTAATCAGAAATAAGTTTTCAATATGTTTTAAAAGTTTATTATCTATTATGTGAGGGAAATGTGTGTGTGTGTGTGTGTGTGTGTGTGTGTATGTATGTATGTGCGTGCATGTACACACATGGCACAATCAGTAAAAATAACAAGTAACAACAACAAAATGAGAACAAATAATTCTAGCTCAGTTCCCATCTAACTACAATGCAAAGTCCATGGACCAGACTAACCAGAACGTGAATTGCCATGACCTGTAGAGGGATTAGTAACTGCATCGAACTGTAATTGTAAAATAGCAAATTAATTAATTTATTATTATTCATTGGTGCAGAAAATCACGCCACAGACTTTTCTTTCTCTGATACATTGTCAGCGAAAGTGTTCCAACAGGTGTCATCACTATAAATATTCATAAGTCCAACAAGATATATGTAGCACACATTGTTATTCATTGCACCATGGAGGTATAAGGGGAGATCTTCTCCATGATTGCACTGGCAGCCGTAACCTCGTGCATAAAGTTATTACCGGAGCGAATTCAGTAAGTTTGCGTACCAACCCAGTGACGGTTCCTGACTCGAAACTTGCGGTGTACATGTTCTACTGGAAATTGTACCATGAACAGAGAAAGGCAGCTTACGTTTATTATCCTTCTTTGTGCAGAGTCCATGCTGCAAAAATCCTCTATGATTCGGGCTGAAAAAATACGTACAGTAGAGAAACCTATGTGTTGGAGCAGAGAGTTAGAATCCAGGTATTTTTATTAATTTTTCTTTGTCCTTATACTCAGGCCATGCCCAATGTAAACTTGCGAGTTTGAAAAGTTGGTCTTTCATAAGTTTCAACCAAAAAGCTCCATAATTTAGCTGATTTGACGCTATTAAACGAAAGCATATATTCCTCAACTCCCAACTACTTGAACTAGTAATTACTTGTTTACAAGTAATATCCCCCCCCCCTCTTTAGGAGAAAGAGGACTAGTTTCACGTGATTTTCTACAATATAATATTCTCGATGATGACGTGTCAGGACGATTGTCGTCATTAAAATCATTTTATTGTTGACAGAGAAGGTAGATTCATGGTTACGTAACAGATGGCAGCCAGGGTGATCAATGTTTTGTACAATGGCACTGAAAAAGAGTAAGTTCACACCGAATGCGTGTTCGAACAGACGTGTCTTCGGTTTGCTCTTAAAACATTCAAGTTTGTCTTATGTCCAGTTGTAGAGAGTTTTTGAATACAGTTTCAAACACGGCAACCATATCCATGGGTCATGGTTTGAAACCGAACCCAACTGTATAGGACATAGACTGTCGACAGTCGCTCGCGCCTTTTTTCCCCAAAGTTTTATCTAAACTCCGATCCGGCGCAACACCTTCGCAATACGGCCCTCGAAATCAGTTTGCGATTATACTATTACTAGTGTTGCGCCGGACCGGAGTTTAGATAAAACGTAGGGAAAAAGGCGCGAGCGACTGTCGACAGTCTATATAGGACACAAACACGTGTTATATAATGTTTCTATAAAACTGAATTATACTTTTCTCGGCACTTTTTCTCAAGAGTCACATTTCGATGTGCATGTAAAACCCAGCGGATACTGAGAAGTACATGTGACAGAATTTGAATATTTTATGATTTACACTCTAAATCTACTTTCGTGGTGACTTCCCACATCCACAGGCATTTGTTTCCCGAGTCATGTCTCAGAATATTTCTATTAGAATACAATAAAGTGTCGTTAATATCGTTGATATGGACGTATTTAGCCAACTATATATGAAAGAGGTAAAATTACACTTGTTTCTGTGATCGCGCAGGTTCACTCAGGCGTGTAATATTTCATAGATTGTTGTTTTCCAGGTCTACATACTAAATATAACAACCTTTTGACTATATATTCCTACCTGTACAGGGGAAGAGATATTTATACGTAGTATAGAGATTGATACATTTGTAGCAGCAAGATTCGTATGATATTTTCCTAAGAAAACGGAAATTTAAGCAATAATACATGCCCCTGTGGTTCACTCACGGCGAAAGAAGACCTATTTTGCATATTGTCCCTCGACCTTTATGTAACAGCAGCACATGTTCTAGGCAGTGATGGAGGCAATTGTGATACTGATAGCTCAGAAAATTCATGTACTGATGAAGCAAGTCTTGCACATCCTCGCAGACAAGTTACTTTGACAAGTGTCAAAATTGCAGTTGATTTATGTTGCATTAAATAATCATAATTTTTTTCCATGCCCCCCCTAGAAAATTGTGAAATTTTTGTTTAGTTTAGCCCCCCCCCTAATTTTTCCTGAGAAAAATTGATGCCCCCCCCCCGAAAATCTTCGGCCCCCTGGAAGTAAAATCTGGACACTCCCTTAGACTGTTGTTTTCCTGGTCTACAGGCTAAATATAACAACCTTTTGACCACAGGTACTCGAATCAATCTGTATGATTTTTTTTAAACCGGGTAAATAAGAGTTATTCACCATACATATTTTTTTAAAACCATACAGATTGATTCGAGTACCTGTGCTTTTGAGTATATATTCCTTCCTGTAGTGCTGTTTCTACTAGTAGCAGCAGGATTCATACAATATTCTCGAAAATGGCAATCTAAGCAATAATACGTGCCCCTGTGATTAGTATGAAGTTTTATATGAATTTTTTAAAACATAATACTGTACCAGTTTAGGATTCTAGACTAGGTCCTGGACCTCTACTGTTTCAAAAGGACAACGACGTGTTTTCACATGGCAAAGGTTGGAAATTTTTACATCCTATAGCTATTACATACATATATAGTACGATGTTTTTAATGGGGTTTTCCCAGAACCGAGTCAAAGCAATTAAATGAACCATCAAGATCAGCAAGCCTGATCTCAAGATTTCATGTTGAGGTAGACACGTCACGTGCGCCATAAAGAAAACACACAGACATCACTTGCACAGTGTCAACTCTTATTAACAGTAACAGCATGCACACTACTAGTACACAAGGTATAATCTGTTGAAGTTCAAACAAAATCCATGGTCAGCAGCCAGTGAAAGTTGGTAGAATCTTAAAGTTTACTGTAACACATACTCCATTCCCTTACGTGTGTACCTAAAATGGATTCAATATACTGAAAGTTATCCAGTATGGTTTTTTAATTTAAACTTTAAGATTCTACCAATTTTCACTGGCTGCTGACCATGGATCATTTTGTTTGAACTTCAACAGATTATACCTTGTGTAGTTGTATACATACTGTTACTGTTTATTAGAGCCCGCACGGTGTAATGTTATGTGTGACCTTTTTGTGTGTCTATCTCAACATAAAACCTTGCTTAGGCACACTTGTCTTGATTGACTCAGTTTGGGGAACAACACTCCAATGATAGGAATATGTAATAGATATCTTTAGATATATGATTACACAGGCTGAGATTGGGATACAATGACTAACCTATTTGGTGACAGGTGTGTTAGCGCCGCACCATATAAGGCAAGGGTGAGCCCACATTTCCTCATATGCCAAATATGGTAACAGCCTGCTATGCGCTCATTTCCACGAAACATGATTGGTTGAAACTATTTACCATGTTGTATCGTGTCACATATGTCATGTGTGTTGATGAAACTGGAATATTGATCATGTGACTAGAGAGCATGCCGGTGGGACGAATCACAGTACCGTAGAGTTGTCAACGCAAATATCGTTCCGACTATATATGAAAAGAAGCGTTTTATCATAATCTTGTCTCCATTTATGGTGCAACTCACTATCTTAGTCATAATCAATGGGAATATGTCATTGCTATTTATGTACTGAATAATAGCGTTGAACAATTATTGAGACCTTTTTTCCTTAACACTTGAAACAAAAAGATTAAGATAGGCTAATATTGATTGGTTGTGCTGGACGAGAGAAACCATTTATATCCAATCACAAATCCCATATTATAAGTGGTACATGTCGGCGGAATAATATATATACTGGTGTATCAGCAAGTAACCCTAATTAGCACTCCTTCTAGCACACAGTGCATTTAATGATTTGGTGAATCACGGAAGATCGAGCTGTCGTTGTTCAAAGCAGATTTGTACAGAGACCTCACAAAAAATGGTAAGTTAAAGCTTCTGATCTAGAAACGTGGATTTCAACTACGACTCGTTCCCAACCCATTTTTCAAACTCAGGTTGATATTGAACAATCCAGCAGTGTACTGTCCGGCGATCGACGGATCGTGCACTGCAGTTCAGTTTCATTGGCAGTAACAGTAACGTGTCCCCCATATATACTGTGTGAGTTCGTATATGGAGGTGTGGTCGACACCCATCTCTTTCGGAATCCGTTGCCATTTTCTAACGACTCTGGACGTCAGAAGCAGAACATTTCGTTAGACTAAGACGAAAGTAGATCTCGGTACTTTATCAGTACAGTTCCATGCATTAAGTGACCGTAATATGTAGAATAGTTAAAAATACGTGTCAAGCGTGAGCGGTAGAAAATAAGTTGTGTGTCTAGAATTTAGAAACTTCAACAGACTTGCTTCCGTGTACATATATTGATTTTTGGTAAAAAGTCGAAATTATTGAAAGATGTGACCATAAGCAACACCCATGATATCCACTTCCTCCCTGTTGTGTTGGTCCTTCTCGAGATCGAGAAGTGTTTTGTCAGCAATCTGACCAACTTGCTAGTTGTTGGCTGCTTCATGCACCATGTATGTATGCGTAAAAAGCTAGCTATATCAGACACGTAATTGTCATTTGTTTGGCTTCAAGATACCGCTTCTTAACTAGGGGCACACAGCTTTTCTTCCTGAAAGATCTGTCCGAAACATAGAAAGTACATGCGTATCTTTATGACTGTAATTTGTAAAGGTAATGGCGTCGACGGTGACACACGGTTCGTTCTATTGTTAGTCATGTGTTGTAGTTGGTTTCTTGGCATGCAGTTTAATGTGCTTGCTCTTTCCTGGGTTCACTCAATGGAATGGGATTTGCCCGTCGATACTTCGTTGTTTGCCTTATTTGGCGAAGAACGTGTTTACCCTGAGTGATTGACCTTTGACATGCGAACTAACTGTTGTCAGTGTCGAGTGTTACATAATCAAATTCATCACAAAGAGCTGTTTACGACTTTGACAATATACAGTCTAGACAATGACAATGGACGACACAAAGGGATTACTAATACATGTGGCACACACACAATAAGCAGCCATGTTAGATGAAAGTCATGTAAGGTCATGCATGTTCCTATCTGAATTGAACCCCAGGCATGTATTTGCAAATTGCAGAACAAAATTGAATCAAAACATTCATTCAACATTGGCATTTATTAAAGCTTTGGTTGTGTTTATATTATACTGCATGTACTGTTAGCAGTTATTTTGAGATTGGTGTATTTGGCAACTTGTGTGTAATGTGTTGTAATAACATGAAAGAAAGACCAAATTAAGCAATGATCTTAAACAGTGATAATGTGCAATTCAAATTGACAATGATAACCTCAATAAATGAAAGGTGACTTGGATTTTGTATTTTTATTTCTATTTATATTCAAGATAGAAATGATAATCATTGCCAATATTTTTGTCCTGCAGTGATGGGGAACTCAATGCGCCCTGCGCCAGTCACATTCAACTGAAAAATGGCCCATTGAAATTTGCTTTCTTGGCACCTTAGAGCGCATTATGGCAGGTTGAAGGTTTTTTTATATATATTTGTGTCGGTATGCCAATACTAAAATGAATTTCGAGGTCCGGTTTTCGAGTTCAAGATACATACAAAGCGAACATCAGCACATCACTTTGTCTAATTTGAATATTTACTATTTATATCCCGTTTCAAGTCTCCCCATGCTATTAGAGGCGTAACCTTTTACTGGGTGTAGCAACAGTGTTCTAGCCAATAAAAAAATTTCATACGTCATCGATGTATAATAACGTACTCTGATTCATGTATCTCTACAACTTCTGATCACCTACAAATCTCGCTTTAAGTAAGTTACAAATATAATTAGATCAAATGGTATAAATCTACGAGGTTTAACTTACTTTGTAATTTATCTTATACAATAACCGCCACAAGCGTTATTGGAGTTTAAATCAATGTACGAGGCTGTGGTAAGGAATATATGATATGATGTTACTTGACAGAGGCTGTTGTCGCATGGTATATTAAATCTACTCTACACAACACAGTGGTTGGGGATAAAGGTCAACTTCATTTGTCAATTGACAATACACAATTATGCTGTACATAGAAATAAAAAAAAAATTTGTACAATGAATCTATAGCAATAGTAATAAAGTTATATAATATACCATTTGACAGCAGCCTCTGTCAAGGAACACCATATCATATCATATATTCATAACCACAGCCTCGTACATGGATTTAAACTCCAATAACGTACACAATATGCTCAAATTCAGCTGACGAATGTGCGACTCAAATTTCATGATCGGTGATTGTAGAGCTAGCAACAGCTGGATAATACGTCTTGTGGAATGGTTTTACTTCGTCAGTTTAGTCTTGTTATTCTCCAAATCTTTCGTGAGACAATCATGTTATCAGAAATATTCAGTAGTTCACAAACAGGCTGCATCAAAATCTTATGTACTTCTCATGATAATCATCTATATTTTAAATTGAAAGGTACTCTTGTACTGAGGTAGGTAGTCTTGCTGCTAGACATTCGGGCTTTCTTCCGATACGATAAGAGAACGAAGTTCGTAGTGAGGGCTTGCTTCATCCTTGATAGCGATGTTCGGTCGTGTGTAGTATTGTATTGGAAGAACATCCGAGGTCTAGCAGCTAGACTATGAGGTAGGATGCAATTGTCAGTACATCTACATTAAAAAATAGATTTGCTTATCCTCGATCAAATTTAACTGTAAAACAAAATTTATGTATCCCACTGTAATATTGTATCATAATGATACAATATTATCGAGGATGAGCATATCTATTTTTTAATGTAGATGTACTGACAAGTGCATCCTACCTCACATTCATTCATATGATAAAGAGTTGCAGAATAACTGGATTCTTACCAGGAATAGAAAAAAAAACAACCAAATAAATTTACAAAATAAAAACACAAGTCTATACAGTGCAAAGATTGGTCAGTGGTATTGCTCAAAGAAATCTTTAGACAGCTTAATCCTCTTTCTATATAAGGTGTTCTTGTGTACAAACAAATACCCTCTTAGGAGAAAAGGATTAAAAGATGTGATGAATCAGTGGTTGATCTAATGTAGGAAGGAACATTAATGTAAATTCCTATTTTAGCATCTACAATAGAAATATACACAGTAAACTGGCAAAATTTAGTTTAGCATGATAGAGTCGTGATGGAGTAAGTGATTTATTTAATAATAATAATAATTTTGTGTCTTTTTAACTGTTTTGGGGTAAATATTTGATAACTGTAGGGCCCATTAAAATTCCTAAATAGCCCATTGAAATTCAAAAGGCCCGTTTATTTTTGCTGGAATGGGCCATTTTCACATTGACTTCCCAATCACTGGTCCTGTCATTTGTTTGCAAGACCACACCCATAGCAACAGCCATATGATCACGTATATTGCAAAGATAATGTCAGGGATTCATAGATAAGTGAACAAACATTCAAAAAATGTATGCAAATATATCTAGCGACATGACCATGCCCATAGCAACAGCTAAATGGTAGTGTATATTGCAAAGATAACAATAGGGTCTCATCTCCACTCTATCATGCAACAGGCCTAACAGTAGGCTGGATAATCATCCAGCAAATGAACACCTATACCTAGCATGGATCAGCATGTGGGTAAACATTTTTCAAAAACTACAGTTGTGCTACAACGCCATTGACGCTATTTTTATTCACACATTTTATAATTAATGTATTCAGTTATTATGGCCATTAAAGAAGTAATTATATGTCACTGTTTGCAAAATATACTCAAAACTAAAGATGTGTTAATTTTCCTTTTGTCTTTTCTCATTTTTTCATAGGCTTCAGGTGTTAAAGTAAGTGATGAATGTGTGGACAGGTATCAGGAGTTGAAACTAAAGAGCAAGTACAAATATGTCATCTTTTGCATGTCAAAAGACCTGAAAACTATTGATGTTCTAAAAGTAGAAGAGGATAAATGCAAATGTTATGATGACTTCTGTGCTGAGTTACCTGATGATGATTGTCGATATGGAGTGTATGACTTGGAGTATGAACTGAAAAGTGGAGGAAAACGTAACAAACTAGTGTTTGTGTCATGGTGAGTTCATTCAATGTAACCTCTACTAGTGGATTTTATATTTCCAATTATGAAATGATGTACTGAGATTCTCAGGTCATCATCAGTGTTTTAGACCAAACACATTGGTGGGCTAAGCAAACGCCCTCTCTGGTAATGGGGCAAGTAAAATGATGTGTATATAGCTGAAGGGGCTTGTAGTCCCACGTGCTTGACCAGAAATAATAGTACTTTCGAAACGGTATTTATGCAGAAGTCCAACATCAAGTGGGCTGACAGGAGCCTTTAAATAATGTCAACTGCAGTATACCAACAAGAATGATGATATAAATTATAAATGATACCATATACCTATGTCTAGTTACTGATATAGGGTAAATATACCACTGTATAATCCCCATTGGGAAATAAATGGACATGCTGAGAACAAAAACAAAACAGTGCATTTCCATAAAAAATATATGTAAAAAATGAAAACATAACGCAGTACTCCAAAATATATTTATACTAGAAAAACCAACTCCGTACCAACTCGTGGAACATCTTATCATATATGCTGATAATCTGTTTGTTGATATTTAGTTCAAGTAATGTGGTGAATTTTTCAAAATTGTGTGAATATTCATATGTATATGAATATTATGGGTTGTACTATAGTACCATGTTCATCCGATTTGACTTTCGTATCCTACTTACTTGAAGACATTCTTCCAGGCTCTTCATAATTGTCTTATTTTGTGTCTCCTAACAGGTGTCCAGATGATGGAGCCCCAATTAAATCTAAAATGGTGTATTCAAGTAGCAAAGATAATCTCATTAAGAAGTTGGTTGGAATTCATCATGTTTGTCAAGCATGTGATAGAGGTGACTTGAATGAAGAGGAATTGGTAGATAGAGTGTCCAAAGGTGGCACTGCTTGACATTTTCACAGCAAATCATCTCCCCTTTCATCACAGTCTCTATTTTGCTCGTCAACTGTGATTTTACATTTTAGTTAGAAAGTTCTTCCCAGGTTCTCTCCATGGCTTGCAGTGTTTTTGCATACTGCCATTTCAATCAGGCCACAGTCTCATTAGAAGGGTTGTCACAGTGATTTGAATGTTCATTCTTTTATCCATATTGAACAGTGAACAATGAGAATGGAAATTACAATGTTCAAGAAAAATATATATATATTAGCAATATTGAATGGCAGCAGAAGTGGCACAAGCACTTTTGTGTGCTCTCTTTTTCAAGATTTGTCTTTAAGTTTGTCTCAAACGTGTAATTTGCAGAAGTTTGGTGCTTTCTACCTGGTGTTAGTGAAATTACATCTGCATTGTTTGAAACAGACAAGGTATGCAAAATGAAAGTTATGAGGGCACATTGATAGACTTGTGTGTAGTTGGAAGTTACTACCAATTCCAATCTTAATGCTAGTATAGATAGAGAAGTCATTTTGAAAGAAATTTGATGTAAAGAAGTAGCCACTGTCAGTTGGTTTTCATTATTGCAGAGATGTTCTATTTGCTTGGCCTTTTTATTTGATTATTTTTCTTGCAGCTTTATATCATAGAGGTGTATACCATTTTTCATTATGTGGAAAGAATAGAAATTTTTGACAATCAATTAATCTGGAAACAAGGCATCAGAAATATTGTATACTTACTTTGATGAGAGTTATATAACAAATGAAGTGCCATAATTTTGAAGTGTTTTTTTTTTTTCTGTTATACACGAGGTGCAATTGTAGTATTGAGTTCAGAAAATAGGTAAATGGGCAACGTGTTTGTCTCTTCAGGTATCTGCATGTACCTCTCTTTTATAACTTTGAACACACCTGGACAGCATTTGAATTTGCGGGATTCGGTGGTCATATTCTGTACAGAGAAAGAATCTACATATTCATTCATTTTATCATCTTGGAGATGAGTTTTGAATGTATTCTAATGTATTCCAAGGATTATCAGCTTGTTTCTTGACATCCTATACAAGAAGTGTTCATTTGCTGTCTATTGAGCTGGCCTAGCTAATGCAATATCTAGCATGAAGAGCATGAAGTTACATCAGATGTATGCCTTATTGTCACCTGTGGGGGAGTAACATTCATTGGGAATAAAATGCTCAAGGCTCAATTGTAAGGAGACAAGAAAACCATTTGTAGTTTCAGTTGTGTTTCAGGACCATTTGAGGGTGTTCATAATTGACAACCTATTTGCAATGTTCTGTGGCTACTGCAGCAGAAAGTTAGTTATATTGAACAAAGATATGTCTTACTGGCGAAAAGACCTAGATCTTGTATCACCTGAAACCTCTGGTACCATCTGGCCTTGATTTACACACCAAATTTATATATACATGTATGTATATTTTATCGTGATTGCTAGTACTAAATGAATGTAGATGTTTTCTTTTTTTAGATAGAAAGTAAAGCTTCAATAAATATGTGAAATAATTTTTAAAAAATTATATTATTGTTTTGTCTGACCATATATCTTTTAAACACAGTCTGGTTAATTCATTTTTTGAGTTGTGTACACATGTGAAAGCTATGTATGAGTACGTACAACTATATGAAGAAAATTCTGTTGTAGGATGTTTTATTTGGAAGAGATTGTTTTGATTTTACCAATATGACAAAGAACTTGTGATTTTTATGAACAGTAAACATACCAGAAGTATTCATGTAACACTGCGAACCAGCTGTTTGAAAAGGGCTGTAATTAAAAAGCCTTGTCAATCATGGGTAGTGTGTTTGATTTTTCTTTGAACAATGTCAAACTCTGAGATATACACAGGATGTGTATTGGCCCCCAGTGTGCAAATCATAGGAATGATTTGTAGAACAAAGGTGGGTGATGCGCTGAGAGTGGGTATGTGCAGGTTCCTTACTTTGCAACCTTGTTATATATCTTATAAAATGTTAGCCCTATTTCCCCTCCCCCGAGAATTTTTACAATGAGCTCTGTCTCTGTGTGCATCCGTAATACGTCATTTCTCAGATATGTAACATGCAAATCCATTCATACCATGCACATTGGGGACATACGCATGTCACTTTGTTTTGCAAAATAACCAAATTTGGCCGAATGGCAGCCATATTTAGATTTCTAAATCAGTAATTTTTAGCACAACTGAACTGAGGTTCAGTAGTGCTATAGGGATCGCCCGGCATCTGTATGTGTGGATGTGTGTGTAAACAACAACTTGAAGTGAAAAACCGCTGAACCGATTGCCATGATAATTGGTGGGTCCATTACATTGGGTGTCTAGTTGGGAAATTGTTCAAATGAAAATGATTGCATCAGAAATGTGCATTTACGTTTGAAAATGTGATTTGTTGTATTACAAAATGCTTTTACCAGCCTGGAAATGAAAGATTCTTGTTTTATCGATGCAATGAAATCATTAAATCTTTTATGGGCTACTTCACATGTCACTGTCAATGGCGTAAAGATTAACATCTGTTTAAGGTTGCTTGGTAACCGAGGCCGGTTTTTAGCACAGATAAAAAAAGTGGTCATATCAAGATGATGCGGTGTTTGGCAGGTTAAATTTCCTGCATGTACTGATTGCCATGATATTTGAATGGTGTATTACCTTGGGTGTCTAGTTGGGAAATTGTTCAATTCAAAATGATGTTACTACCAGTGTGTGATTTGGGTTGAAAAATGTAATTTTTTGGTCAAAAAACTTACTCAAAAACTATTGGGCAGATCGGTCTGAAATTTGGTGGGAACATTCTTAGGGGTGTTCTTCGCATTCAAAAAAAGTTTACAAATGTGCCTAGCAACAAGACCACGCCCATAGTTACAGCCAAACAGTGAGATATTTCACAAAGATAACCACTGGGCTGGGATTAAAAGACAAGTGACGAAGCATTCAAAAAATGTAATGTAAATTTGCCTAGCAACAAGACCACGCCCATAGCAACAGTCAGTCTGTATTTCACAAAGACAACCATGAGGATGAATAGACAATTGAATAAACATTCAAAAAATGTATATAATTTGCCTCACAAGACCACCCCCACAGCAACAACCAAGTAATCATGTATATTGCAAAGGTAACAAAAGGAATAGACAATTGAATAACCATTCAAAAATGTATGAAAATATGCCTAGCAACAAGACCACGCCCATAGCAACAGCCAAATGATCACATATATTGCAAAGATAACACGGATTTATCATTTATAAACAAATGAATAAACATTCAAAAATGTATGCAAATGTGCCTAGCAACAAGACCAGCCCATAACAACAGCCAAGTGATCACATATATTGCAAAGATAACAGGGATAAACAGACAAATGAATAAACATTCAGCAAATGAACACCTATACCCAGCATGGATCAGCATATATACAGTTGTGCTACAACGCCATTGGCGTTATTTTTATATAATTCAAAAACTATCATACATAGAGACTTCCTTCAAGTGTCTACCCCTATATTATCAGTTACAAACAATCTTATGATACCTTGACCTTCTGGGTCAGTTGTCAAAATCCATTAATTTCTTGCATGTCACATGCAATCAGTGGTGTTCATTTGTGTGCAATTTCTTTTAAATCATGTCCACAAATAATACAGGCAGGGAGATACCTGATCAATTATTATTCTTGGAGCTCATGTCAGTTTTAAATGAATGGTGGCCATATTGTTACTTGAAATCAATATCTATTGCATAATTCAAAATTATATTAAGTAGAGATTTCATTCAAATACCTACCCTACCCTACCCTAAATGAGATTTTTATTAAGACCCTGACCTTGACCTTGATCATGTAATGGTGTTCATTTTAGTCACTGGCAAGTAAACTACACTTGGGGACTCTTCTACGAAGTCTTGGCATAGAAATATACTAATTGTCCATGAAGTATATTACATAGAGACGCAGTTCCAGCACCCACCCCAATATACCTATAGTATATGATCTTTTACATGATCATTAGAATTAAACTTGACAGCCAACATGTCACGCCATGTTTTTCTTTGTCAATCTCTATTATTAAGTGCGAATGTGACCAGATATGATATAGGCTCTATTCATAAGAAATAATTTTGTGCTGTATCACTTTTGACAATGGCAGTCGTATTTGTGGTAAAAAATCAATTTTTTGTACAATTACTCATGAACTATATATAACCATCAAATATAATTTAAATGTGGACTCCCGTTTCCGGTGACCTGCTGTAATTGGACTTGACCTTCATGTTTAGATATCAGAATTAAGCCATTTCTTGAACAATTTCTTTTGATGCATGTACAAGTGGAACCAAATGTACAGGAATGGTGTTTGAAAAATACATTAAATTTGACATATTTTGACATTCTATGAAGACACGGACGGGCTTACACTTGTCAAAGTAGCTGTGCAACTTTCTCAACGAGAATGGCAGCAGCAGATACTGTGGACGCAGTGTTACACTGCCCTCTATAGTTACTGTCTGAATTTATCGTGAAATATAATGACGTACATGATATGATATGATACATGTACAACTCTTTTGTACATACACGCATAATGACGTCACATCGTTATAAGCATCATACTTATTAATCAACATAACACATTGGAAATATTCATAAATTTAGTGTGCAGCATATACGCATTAGGCCTATTACGTTAAAGTTGTTTTTATTTCTGTTTATAACACGATTTTAGAATAATACCATTATATTTGTGTGATATGGTTTGATTTTTAGAAACACGGATAGGTTGGGCATTATGGAATGAAATATCTAGGTTATGATTAATTAACCAAATCGTTGTCGACTGATGAATTTGCATTACCATAACAATAATCACTGACTAACCTGCAGGTTTATATTTAGGAGAGCGTCCTAAGTTTCTACAAATCATAATCCTCGTACACTTTTCTTCTTGGAACCTTGCCAGTTTTTTAATACTATAAACGATCATAAACGTGTATATCTCGTATTCTTTTATCATTGAACGTTGAAATAAAATAATTATGGCGGTATCTAACAATATCAGATCTGATACGAATCATCTAATATATTGGAATATCTTGATCCCACGATTAAATATAGCATGATACGTACATTTCTTGTGACTATATGGAAATATCACTTGATCTGAGTTTTTGCCACGTGCTTTATCGTATTAATATAGATACACTTAGAAGTCACGTAATTTGCAAGAATCATCAAATATTAAATTGTTCCTGTAAGTGATATGACAAAAGCCAGGCTGATCGTGTATATCCCTGAAGATGCTGACGATGGTACGAGCGTGTGATGTAAAACGTGTGGGTACAGCTGCAACTCCTTTATAGTACATTTTAAACTACTATACATGTACAAAACAGGTAAGATGAAACACTCGGCCAATCAACTTGTTGATTTTGAATAACACTTTTAGGAAGTCCAAAGTCTATTAGTTCCTGACACGTAAAAATTAAATCTTATTTGAATTATAACTACGCAAATTCATAGAAAGAATCCCCTCTTACCTCTTACATGTAACAAAGGTCACATTTTGACATCTTATATGTATAAATAACTGCAAATCATATTCTATGTTTTATATATAATAACATCATTAGGTGCTACAGAGTGACTCGTACCACTATAGAGATAGTGACTATAGTAGTATTAGCACGTTGATAATGAAGGATAGTGGTCATTACATATCCTACATCCTTTTAGGAATACAATTTTACGTTTGTATTGATTTCTCATCATTCTCGCACCTTTCCCCATGGATGTGATCACGTGGTTTGGCAGAAAGCCAGAATATCACATTTTCCTCATAGGCATATGATTATAAGTTAATAATTTACATTGTCACCTAGTAAACATGTAATAATCTTGTCTATTAACGTGGAGTTAAGGCATATTGTTGTTATACTTTCTTTTCTCGTCAAAATGTGTAAAATAGAAGACAAAATATACCAGTCATTCAAATGTAAACAATACACAGTAAAAGATGGTAATGTCGCGACGAATCATGTCACTGATAACCGAATGTTAGGTTTTGTTCTGTGAGTCAAATTTAGAAGAAAAAAAATTCTGGTGTTGCCCCCTCCCCATGGAGGGAGTAGCTTCATAGGAGGTGAACTATTATGTTATGCAGCGTAGATAAAGAATAGACCACATTCATTCTGTCACATGATAGGGGAACTTTGAATAGACAAATAATTGAATATGCAGACGATCGTTGGTATAACAAGTAAAACAGAATTGTCATTTATCAATTGAGAGGGTTATAATTGTAATACCAGAAAACATCCTGTATTTTCCTTACGTTGCGCATAAGTGTTTATAGAACGTTACGTAGAAAGCCTTTAATACTTTATAAATATTAAAAGGGAGATTATTTCTACTGTTAGGTAAGTACTGTTGACAATGCACTCATCGTGACTTTGCCTTCAATTCATACACAAAATAGTGTGGGAGGATACAGCCTGTAATTAGAGGTATGTGGGTGAGTTTCCCTTTGGCAAGTCCTCCGCAACCCAAGATCTGTTTGGAGTAACGACTTAATCGTTTACCACGTAATTTTTTTCTGGCATTTTTAAAATCCAAGTATTCCATTTCGTTTGGTTCATGAAGTGACAACACAAAATCGCAAAATCGCAATAAGTCTGTGCCCTGGTTCCCTAACAGGCGGGG